>NC_088381.1:75327500-75638333 GCF_037993035.2 Macaca fascicularis
CCTGGTTTGTAAATGGCAGTATTCTCTTTGTATACTCACATATGAGGGTGGGGAGAGCCAGCAAGGTCTCTGCTTATTTTTGAGCACTTACCTCATTCATAACTCCACCTCTCATGACCTAATTATCTCCCAAAGGCTCCAACTCCTAATACTATCACATTGGGGGTTAGGATTTTAGGGGGACACATGTAGTCTATAACAATACCGAAAGTTATACTTTCTCATAATAACTAAATTTTATGTTTGGGACTTTTTTAGGTTTAGCATGAGCTTTAACAGACATAATCTGAAATACTATGTATTACCGAAAAAGCCTAAAAAGGTGGCATTTGACTGCCTAGAATGGATCAGAAAACACTACCCATGTGAGTACAGCCATGTGATTAACTGTCTAGAAGTAACAAATAAATGTCTTTTTAGTACCACAATAGGATATATAAAATTGCATATTAAACATTCCTTTTTGCATTATGACAGCACTAACTTGCTATTTATAGAGCAGACTATTGCAACTCTCTCAATTCTGGAAATTGTAAAATCTCATTTGGTTTGATAACAAGAAATTCTAACAAAAATATATTAAATACTCCCTCCTGCACACGTGTATTATAACTTTTGGTTTCAATGTCTTTCCTGAGGCTTCAATCAGTGTTTGAATTATACAGCTTTTTGTTTTAGTTCCTTGTCCCAAGCCTGCCTGCCTTTGAGTTTTACTAACTAAAATGAGATTCTGAATTCATAGTAGTTTTCCATGTAACCCCCTTTCCACTTTTCCATGGAGAATATTTTTGGTATTTCTATTTTATTTTTTAGAAATTAATATACATGTTTGTGTGGACAAATCAGTCAGTAGAGATCCACCAAGAAAAAGTCAGTGATTTCCCTGCTCAGGCCCACCTCTCCCAGGCAGCTAATGTCAGTAGCTTCACGTGTATATCTAGACCTTTGGCTCAGTCACAGAGAGATGACTTTTCCTTTAATATCTTTTAATTTCCATTTCTAAAAACAACACACATGGCCAGGCGTGGTGGCTCACGCCTGTAATCCCAGCACTTTGGGAGGCCAAGATGGGAGGATCACGAGGTCAGGAGATCGAGACCAACCTGGTTAACACAGTGAAACCCCGTCTGTACTAAAAATACAAAAAAACTAACCGGGTGTAGTGGCGGGCCCTTGTAGTCCCAGCTACTCGGCTGAAGCGAGAGCATGGCATGAACCTGGGAGGCGGAGGTTGCAGTGAGCCGAGATCACGCCACTGCACTCCAGCCTGGGTGATAGGGTGAGACTCCGTCTCAAAAAAAAAAAAACCACACACACACACATAATAATAAATATAATATATGCTCATTAAAGAAAATTTAGATGGCCAGGCACTGTGGCTCACACCTGTAATCTCAGCATTTTGGGAGGCCAAGGTGGGTGGATCACTTGAGGTCAGGATTTCAAGACCAGCCTGGCCAAAATGGTGAAACCCCACCTCTATAAAAATTAGCCAGGCATGGTGGCACACACCTGTAGTTCCAGCTATTCTGGAGGCTGAGGCAGAAGAACTGCTTGAACCCAGGAGGCAGAGGTTGCAGTGAGCTGAGATCGTGCCACTGCACTCCAGCCTGGGCGACAGAGCAAGACTGTCTCAAAAAACAAAAAAGAAAATTTAGAAAGCAACAAAAAGAAGAAACAAAAGACAAACATCATTCAATGAGCAAAATCACTGTTATCATGTTATTATTAATTTCCAGTATTAATCTACTTTATATCATGAGCATTTTCCCATGTCTTTTAAAAATTTAGAAAACACTTGATAGTTATAGTATATTTTATTTCACAGTTCCCTTTACTTATTTCCCTAATGTTGCTATTAAAATCTTTGTGATTTTTAAAGTTTGAAGTTTTGCAAGGATGGCTTTTTTTTTTTTTTTTTTTTTTTGAGGCTGAGTCTCACTCTATCTCCAGGCTGGAGTACAGTGGTACAATCTTGGCTCTCTGCAACCTCTGCCTCCTAGGTTCAAGTGATTCTCCTGCCTCAGCCTCCTGACTAACTGGGATTACAGGCGCCCACCACCACACCTGGCTAATTTTTTTTGTATTTTTAACAGAGATAGGGTTTCGCCATGTTGGCCAGGCTGGTCTTGAACTCCTGACCTCAAATGATCTGCCCTCCTTGGCCTCCCAAAGTGCTGGGATTACAGGCATGAGCCACCTCGCCCGACCAAGGGTGGCTTTTTGATGCCCACATGTATCTAGTGTGAAGTAGAACCCAGAGTTCATCCAGGTCCAACTCACGTGTCATTAGCAGCAACAGGATGAAAAGCCACATCTCATTTCCAGTGCACATGAATTCCTTGCTTGAATTATTCACGTGTGTGGTCTTCCAGCAGTATAAGAACACTATGGGAGATCTATTTATGGTTCATGTATTTCTAAAAACATAGTGTAAATTGTGTTGTTGTTTATGTTAAAAATTCTTGTTTCTCAGTACTCTTGGTTTCTTGGCAGATGACTCAGGGATAATTTACTGCCTCTCCAGGCGAGAATGTGACACCATGGCCGACACATTACAGAGAGATGGGCTCGCTGCTCTTGCTTACCATGCTGGCCTCAGTGATTCTGCCAGAGACGAAGTGCAGCAGAAGTGGATTAATCAGGATGGCTGTCAGGTAACATTTTTAAAGATAAACAAATAATAGAAATAATATTTTATAGCATATAACCAAACATGCATGTGTAGAATGCAAACTTTTACCTTGAAGGTAGTAAACATCAAAATAAGACTGAAATTTAAAAACGGATTTTCCTTTGATACTTCTAGTGTTGCTTTTTCTTTCATAAAAAAGTATTGCTTGAGATATAATTCACATATCATAAAATTTATCCTTTCAAAGCAAATAAGTTAGTACTTTTTACTATATTTGCAAAGTTGTACAATCATCATCACTATCTAATTCCAGAATTTTTGATCACCATAAAAAGAAACCTCATACCCACTCGCTTCCCCCACCCCCTAATGCCTGGAAACCACGAATCTACTAACTACTACTAACCTGTTTCTAGAGTTTATTACTCTGTACATTGCATGTAAATAGAATCATACAATATGTAGTCTTTGTAACTTTTTTTTTTTTTCCCAGAGACAGAGTTTCGCTCTGTCTCCCAGACTGCAGTGCAGTGGAGGACTCTCAACTTACTTCTACCTCCACCTCCCAGGTTCAAATGATTCTCCTGCCTCAGCCTCCTGAGTAGATGGAATTACAGACACGCACCACCATGCCCGGCTAATTTTTGTATTTAATATTTTTAGTGGAGACAGGATTTTGCCATGTTGGCCAGGCTGATCTCGAACTCGTGGCCTCAAGTGATCCACCTGCCTCAGCCTCCCAAATTGCTGGGATTATAGGCACAAGCCACCTTGCCTAGTCTGTTTGCTTTTATTTAGCATAAGTTTTTCAAGATTTATTCATATTTTAGCATATATAAGTACTTCATACCTTTTTATGGTCAGATAATATTCTGTTATATGGATATAACACAGTTTGTTTATCTACTCATCAGCTGGTTAGACATTTGGCTTGTTTCTTTCTTTCTTTCTTTTTTTTTTTTTTTTTTTTGAGACAAGGTCTTACTCTTTCATTCAGAGCTGGAGTGCAGTGGCATGACCTCTGCTTACTCCAGACCATACCTCAAACAATCCTTCCATTTCTCAAGTTGCTAGGACCACAGGTGCACCACTATGCCCAGCTAATTTTTTTTATTTTTTGTATAAACGAGGTCTCCCTGTGTTGTCCAGCCTGGTCTTGAACTCCTGGACTCAAGTGATACTCCTGCCTCAACCTACCAAATTGCTGCAATTATAGGTGTGAGCCACCATCCCCGGTGTGTTTCTGCTTCTTGACTACTATGAATAATGGCTTTGTGAGCATTCATGTACAAGTTTTTCCATGGACATATGCTTTCAGTTCTCTTGGGTAGACACCTGGGAGTGGACTTGCTGGGTCAAATGGCAACTCTTTAACTTTTAGAGGAACTGTCAAACTGCTTTTCCAAGTGGCTCTGCAGTTCTGCATTCTCACCAGCAATGTATGAGGTGCCAGTGTCTCCACATCTTCGCCAATATTTTTTACTGTCCAGCTTTTTTAATGTGTTCATCCTTGTGGGTGGGAAATGGCATCTCTTTGTGGGGTTTTTTTCTTTTTTGAGACAGAGTCTTGCTCTGTCACCCAGGCTGGAGTGCAGTGGCGCGATCTTGGCTCACTGCAACTTCCACCTCCCAATTCAAGCAATTCTCCTACTTCAACCTCCCAAGTAGCCAGGACTACAGGCATGTGCCACCACACCCAGCTAATTTTTGTATTTTTAGTAGAGATGGGATTTCACCATATTGGCCAGGCTGGTCGCAAACTCCTGACCTCATGATCCGCCCACCTCAGCCTCCCAAAGTGCTGGGATTACAGGTGTGAGCCACCGTGCCTGGCCCTCTTTGTGGTTTTGATTTGCATTTCCCTAGTAACTAACAATATTGGGCATCTGTTTCTGAGATGAGAAATTTTCCATCACCCAGGTGGGTGGGGAGGAAATACTGAGAATACTTTAGGCATCTCTTATTGTGATGAATGCCAGCCTTGGATAGATCCCTCTAAATGTAAGGATGAATTTGAGCAAAACAACTAATAATTACTTGAAGCCAATGAAAAGTTTTGGTGTAGGAAAAAGTATTTACTTTGAAGATTCAGAGGAAAAATATCTCTCAAAATTGTTTTCTCTGGGAAAACAAAATTTTAGAGGATATCAGTTTAGTATCCTGAGAAAGATATAAGAAGACTTGAAATACATGAACTAGCAACAACTTCCATAAGAAGATCGCAGGGTGAGATGAAGGGAGAAATAAAAATCCAGTTTATGGCCAGGTGCAGTGGCCCACGTCTGTAATCCCAGCACTTTGAGAGGCCAATGTGGACGGATCACCTGAGATCAGGAGTTTGAGACCAGCCTGGCCACTATGGTGAAACCCTTTCTCTACTAAAAATGCAAAAATTAGCCAGATGAGGTAGTGGGCATCTGTAGTCCCAGCTACTCGGGAGGCTGAGGCAGGAGAATCACTTGAACGTAGCAGCCGGAGGTTGCAGTGAGCTGAGATCATGCCACTGTACTCCAGCCTAGGAAACAGAAACGAGACTCCATCTCAAAAAAAAAAAGAAAGAAAAATTCGGTTTATCCAAATAAGAAAAACAAAACTAAGAGCAGAATTATATATTAAGACACAAATGGAATGACTCAGTGGAGACAATAGAATCAGTGATGTAGTGAATAACTTGAGAATGCAAGGGAAAAAAGAGATTAAAAGGGGATGGGGGTAGAAATTATCTTTGTTGACAAAAGGAGGTAAGGATTCAGCCTAAGAACAGTGAGTGTACCCAAGCAAGAAAGCAGGATAATTGAAACAGATAAGTGCGTTATAAATAAATACATAACAAATATATAACAAAAATAATAGAAGACTGTCTTCAGAATTGGAAGAAGGAAGACTGGGACTGAAGAATTTCATACCCAGCTCATTATGAAAGGTCATTTTCAGATATGCAAAAAGTTCAGAAATATATCACTGATTTGTCTTCACTGAAATACTGATTTCAGTCTTCCCAAATTAGTTTATATTTTAACCCAAATGCCAGTGTTTCCGCACCCCCCCCCCCCCCCCGCTGCCTCCCCACCGTTTGATAAACTTTTTCTAAAGTTTGCCTGGAAGAATATTCAAATGAAAATAAGAGTTTGGAAAAACAAAACAAAACAACTAATAACGCAGGAACACTAGTTTGCAATACATTATAGGCAGATCAGTGGGACAGAACTGACCAGAAAACATGTAAAACAATATATGATAAGGAAAAAGTTTTCAGGAAAGGGCCAGGCATGGTAGTTCACACCTGTAATCCCAGCACTTTGGGAGGCCAAGGTGGGAAGATCACTTGAGCCTAGGAGTTCGCTACCAGCCCAAGCAATGTGGTGAAACCCTGTTTCTACAAAAAAACACAAAAATTAGCCTGGCATACTGGTGCACACCTGTAGTCCCAGCTACTCGGGAGGCTGAGGCAGGAGAATCGCTTGAACCCTGGAGGTGGAGGTTGCGGTGAGCCAAAATCGCGCCACTGCATTCCAGCCTGGGCAACAGACTGAGACTCTCTCAAAAAAAAAAAAAATGATTTTTTTCAAGTGCTTTAAATTGTTATATATAGTATAAATAATCTACAGTGGAGATATACATATAACTTTGATGAAAAATATGGTTTAAAAATAGGGGTTTATAAAAATCTAATTATTTCTGCTCTCAGACTAATTAATCCTTACAGTCAGAATATAATATTAGCCTACACCAGCTCGACAGACTTGATCTTGTTAGATTCATGAGAATCTAACAAATAGAATAAAACTTGGCCATTATTCTTCACAAAGAATGATGTGGTTTGAAGTTTTAAAAGCACAGAAATAAAAAAGGAAATCACAATTAAAGCCACTTTTCCCAATTTCAAGAAATAAGAGCTTTCAGAAAGAGTTGGCAGCATTGCATCTTCACCTGGAGGCTGCAGGCAGTGCCTCACAGCCCTGTGCCCGCCCTGATAGTGGGAGATGCACCTGGACTTCATGGAACCCTGTGGGTCATGCTTCCGGACCTTTCGGCTGACATCTTGCTGTGCAGCCTCTCCACCTGCTCTCCATCACTAGAAGCTACAGTAGTCTTTCTGTTTCCAAGGAGATTTGCCTTTGATCAGAGTGCCATAAATGTAGATAGATGACTAACCGAGAGCACAGGCCACTCACCGCCATTCCTCGTGTTGATAAATGTACCCCTTTACTGTCCACATACTCCAGAGCTTGCAGTTCCTTCTACTGGTACTCACAGTTACTGAAATCATGTCATTAGCCTCAGTCTGCCTGCCACATACTTCAGATGCCTTTGAAATACTGTTCTTGCAGTAGCAATTCATTTTTTTAAGTGCTAAAAAAAACTTGCCGTTTTATTTGTGAAATGTAATTTTGCCTGGAGATATAACATTTTGGTCTGGGTTAAATAGCTCCTAAATTTGCAACTGAAATGGATATCCTTGAAAACTGATTTGTCAAGCTCCTGAAAGTGAACTATCACCTTGCTTCCACTAAGTAATTTGTATGGGCTAAGATCCACAGTTCCTGGTGTTTTTCCTTTTTTTGGTATAAGTAGCTCTCAGACTTTTACCCACATGAGTTTCCATTAAAATTGTACAAGCTTTGACTTGAAATCAGCTGATGAATCGAAGGAGTTGGTGTGTGATCAGCTGGTGCCATTGGGAAAACTGATGATAAGCAGTGGAGCAGGTAAGAACGCATTGTTCCTGAGCCATTGGAGGAACTAGCAGCAATGACCTCTGAGGAGCCCTGGGAACACCCTGGAGCTCCTGAGCAACATGTTGCTTATGATCAGTGACCTGGATATCATGACTGTGTGAGCAACACCCCCCACACCTCAGTAGCAGAAACAGAGAACAGTGGCAGCACATCGTGGGCTGACTGCAGTTGATTCTGGCTCTCTTACATGAGAATGCCGAGTCATACAAGAAAGTGCCTGCCATGCTAAGCTTCTCTTTACCTTCTTGGGTTTTAATGGAATTGCAGGTTATCAATATAAAAACTCATATTAGTTATACTAAATAGTGGGACCAAGTTAAGTTATTAGGTTGTTATGTAGTGTGCATTTTAAAGTAAACAAATGATAGAGCTTTTAGAAGCATCTGTTATTAAAAATGTTCCTTCAAGTCTGTGCTTTATGAATCTAATAAGCTTTTGCTTTTATATCAGGTTATCTGTGCGACAATTGCATTTGGAATGGGGATTGACAAACCGGATGTGCGATTTGTGATTCATGCATCTCTCCCTAAATCTATGGAGGGTTACTACCAAGAATCTGGCAGAGCTGGAAGAGATGGGGAAATATCTCACTGCCTGCTTTTCTATACCTATCATGATGTGACCAGACTGAAAAGACTTATAATAAGTAAGCTGGGCTCCATTGCAGAGACATTCTATCATCTTTGGTCTCATGATAGTAATCTACTCCTGCTATTGTGGTACTTCTGGTCCAGTTTTCCTTAAATAATCGTAGAAAAATAGAGGTGTTTATACAGATTGGCAATTTTATTTTAGTTCATTTTTATTATAAAAGTGGTAAGTACTTATTATGTAAAACTCAAATGACATAGATGTGTACAAGGCAGAAAATTTACAAACTATGCCTTATAGTTTTGCCCCAAAAATAACTCTAGTTATTGGTTTCCTTTGTATCCTTTCAGACCCAATTTCTGCATGCATTCTTGCATGTAACACATATTTCAAACATGCAGGAAGATAAAAAGGAGAAAATAATGAGCTGTCATATACCACCATCTGGGTTAAGAAAGAAAACAATCAATCGAGCTAAACCCCTCCCCACCACCCCATAGTCTGTCTTGTTTCATCCATCCTCTCCCCTTAGAGGCAGGCAATATCTTGTATTTGGTATGTACCTTTTCCAAATGCACATCTTTTAAAATGTAAATGGAATTATATAATGACCCGATTTTTTTCAGTCAACAATAGGATGTAATTATTCCAATGAATACATATAGCCTGACTACCTAGAATTCCATAGTGTGGTTATTCCATGGTTATTAAACTAGTCCCCTCTTACTAGATCTTTTTTATTGTTTTTCACTGTTATCAACAATGCAGTATTGAACATCCCTATACAAATATCTTTGGGCATTTTTGCAATTATTTATACAAGATAATTTTTTTTTTTTTTTAAGACCGAGTCTCACTTGGTCACCCAGGCTGGAGTGGCACAATCTTGGCTCACTGCAACCTCCATCTCCCGGGTTCAAGCAATTCTCTCACCTCAGCCTCCAGAGTAGCTGGGATTACAGGCATGTGCTACCACGCCCAGCTAATTTTTGTATTTTTAGTAGAGACAGGGATTTCACCATTTGTCCCAGCTGGTCTCGAACTCCTGACCTCAGGTGATCTGCCCACCTCAGCCTCCCAAAGTGTTGGTATTACAGGCGTGAGCCACCACGCCCGGCCTCATAGGATAAATTTCTAAACTTTAACTTGTTGGGTGAAAGTGAATGCATATTTTAGAATTTTATTACATTCTTTGCTCATTTTTCTCCTGGGTTGTGAGAGTTAAATATATTTCATAAATATATGTATTTCTTTTGAGACCACTTTTTGTTTTCTTCTCTTTTTTTTGAGACGGAGTCTTGCTCTTGTTGCCCAGGCTGAAGTGTAGTGGCGTGATCTCGGCTCACTGCAACCTCTGCCTCCCAGATTCAAGCAATTCTCCTACCTCAGCCTTCTGAGTAGCTGGGATTACAGGCACCTGCCACCATGCCCGGCTAATTTTTTTTTTTTTTTTTTTTTTTTTTTTTTTTTTTTTTTGAGACGGAGTCTGGCTCTGTCACCCTCGCCCAGGCTGGAGTGCAGTGGCCGGATCTCAGCTCACTGCAAGCTCCGCCTCCCGGGTTCACGCCATTCTCCTGCCTCAGCCTCCCCAGTAGCTGGGACTACAGGCGCCCGCCACATTGCCCGGCTAGTTTTTTGTATTTTTTAGTAGAGACGGGATTTCACCGTGTTAGCCAGGATGGTCTCGATCTCCTGACCTCGTGATCCACCCGTCTCAGCCTCCCAAAGTGCTGGAATTACAGGCTTGAGCCACTGTGCCTGGCCCAAATTTTTGTATTTTTAGTAGAGACAGGGTTTCACCACGTTGGCCAGGCTGGTCTTAAACTCCTGACCTCCAGTGATCTGCCTGCCTCAGCCTCCCAAAGTGCTGGGATTACAGGCATGAGCCACCGTGCCCAGCCAAGACCACTTTTAAATTAACTCTGGCAGAAGTACTGAGCATGGGAAATGGCACTTACCAAGCACTGTGCCCAACGCTGCATATATCACCTCATTACCTTATTTGTTCAAAACAACTAACTTGTGATGTAGAGGTACTCCCATAAAAAGTGAGCTTCAGAAAGGTTTTGTAACTTTTCCCCAAGATCACTGAGGTAGCAGGAGCAATAGGAGTAGTTGTTGTAGTAGTATAACAATGGTAATTATTATAGATGGTATTTATTTAGCACTTCCTTTGTGCCATTCTAAATGCCTTACATACATCATCAACTAATTTCATCTCCACAATAACCCTCAGAGATAAGACCTTTGCTTTCCTCATTTTACAGAGGAGGAAAATGAAATGCAAAACTAGTAAATGGTAGAGCCCTGACAGAACCCAAGTTCATCTGATTCCAAAGTCCATGTTCCTTGCACTGTACCAAAGTGATTCTCAGTGAAGAAAATGAAATATTTACACTTGGTTTGCCCATTTGTGTGTTTTTTTAAATCTATATTAAAGCTAGGCCCAAACATGGCCAGGCATGGTGGCTCACACCTGTAATCCCAGCACTTCAGGAGGCCAAGACCAAAAAAAAAAAAAAAAAAATTTAGGCCCAGACAATTTAATAGATATTTAAGTCCTGATGACAGCAACTATTTGGGGGGGAAAATACTCATAAACTGGAAGAAAACAATAATTTTTTTTTTTTTTTTTTTTTTTTTTTTGAGACGGGGTCTCGCTCTGTCACCCAGGCTGGAGTGCAGTGGCCGGATCTCAGCTCACTGCAAGCTCCGCCTCCCGGGTTCACGCCATTCTCCTGCCTCAGCCTCCCGAGTAGCTGGGACTACAGGCGCCCGCCACCTCGCCCGGCTAGTTTTTTGTATTTTTTAGTAGAGACGGGGTTTCACCGTGTTAGCCAGGATGGTCTCGATCTCCTGACCTTGTGATCCACCCGTCTCGGCCTCCCAAAGTGCTGGGATTACAGGCTTGAGCCACCGCGCCCGGCCAAATAATATTTTTTAAAAATTCTTTTTTTTTTTCTTTTTTTTTTTGAGACAGAGTTGCACTCTTGTCGCCCAGGCTGGAGTGCAGTGGCATGATCTCAGCTCACTGCAACCTCCACCTTCTGGGTTTAAGCGATTCTCCAGCCTCGGCCTCCTGAGTAGCAGGGATTACAGGCTCGTGCCACCACACTCAGCTAATTTTTGTATTCTTAGTAGAGACAGAGTTTTGCCATGTTGGCCAGACTGGTCTCGAGCTCCTGACCTCAGGTGATCCGCCCACCTTGGCCTCCCAGAGTGCTAGGATTACAGGCATGAGCCACCATACCTGGTGTTAAAATTCTTAAGTAACGACAGTTGCTTACTGATGGAAAGTATGCCACTGCTGTTCTCACACATTCGAATCAAATCAGACACTGCCACCCTCATTTCCTGTTTCACACTGATTTTCTTGAGATTCTTCTTTTTATCATAACAACTACCAAAAACCCAGCTTTGCAAAGATAAGATATTGCTAATAGGAATGTAGCACAATCTAATGTTAATACCATTAACTACCTCAAGCTAATAATTTGGATGATGTTCAACAGATGTTAGGCATTGCTGTGTTTCCCTTAAATTTAAAATATTCTGTCTCTGTGAGTTCACCACAGCACCCCAGGGCTTGTTGGCGCACAATTTTGGAACCATTGCTGTAACTACTTTGACCTCAGATACTCAGAGAAGTTCATGGCCACTGCCATAATCTCAGGCTCTGCTTCCTCGGGATGTTCAGTTCAGTACATGCTCAACTGATAAATACAGCAAATATAAGTCAAACCATCATCATTGGGGATAATGAAGATTTGAAAAAAAAAAAAATCTAACATTTATTCCTATAATACTAAAATCTTGAGGATGAACATTAATACTCAGTTAATTATAATATAGAATGCCATGTTGACATAATGCTGTTAACAGTAATTTTCTTATTTAATATTTAAAGTTATATGAATCTATTCTAAATATTTCTGTGATGTTCTCTATTTTTCCCCTGTAAGTATGTCTTACTATACTCTTCATCTCTTTCAGTGGAAAAAGATGGAAACCATCATACAAGAGAAACTCATTTCAATAATTTGTATAGCATGGTACATTACTGTGAAAATATAACGGAATGCAGGAGAATACAGCTTTTGGCCTATTTTGGTGAAAATGGATTTAATCCTGATTTTTGTAAGAAACATCCAGATGTTTCTTGTGATAACTGCTGTAAAACAAAGGTAAAAAAAAAAAAGAAGTTTTAAAATTATTTATAATTAAAATGTTTTTTAATTTTAAAAATGTAGATACAAATTAGATTGCAAAAGTTGGTCTCTGACAGATTAACAGGGGAAAGACAGCTTCCTTCCAGTAGTAATTTGGAATGGAAACATTTAAAAAGTAATTTCATGCAGTATCCTTTCTTTATAATTAGAACCCTGTTAAAAAATATACTGGACATCTGCATATCCAAAATATTGAGTTTATATATGTGCACTGATGATTACAAAATATTTTAGAAATATGAATATGCAAACACCCAAAAAGATTCAACATGGGCAGGTAGAATATTTTAAATTTAATATATTGATGTTATTAATATATTACATTATATTAACATTTTAATTGATTAAATTAAATATATTTAAATTGATGTATTAGTATTTAATTTTTTAAATATTTAATTAATATACTAAAAGAGCTCATTCTCAAAAGAATAATAACTAGCATACTGTATGTTTGAATTCAAATCAATGACATTACTCTTTTTTTTTTTTTTTGAGATGGAGTCTCGCTTTGTCGCCCAGGCTGGAGTGCAGTGCCGCAATCTTGGCGCACTGCAAGCTCCACCTCCCAGGTTCATGTCATTCTCCTGCCTCAGCCTCCAAGTAACTGGGACCACAGGTGCCCACCACCACGCCCGGCTAATTTTTTGTATTTTTAGTAGAGACGGGGTTTCACCGTGTTAGCCAGGATAGTCTCGATCTCCTGACCTCGTGATCCGCCCGCCTCGGCCTCCCAAAGTGCTGGGATTACAGGCGTGAGCCACCGCGCCCAGCCTACATTACTCTTTTTTTTTTAACTATAAAGAATAACAGTAACTGCTTGTAGATAAATTCACTATTATCTGTCCTAAAATACCCTTGGGAATTGTTAAATTCAATCATTAGGTACCTATTTTACCTATTATGGTAATTCTACATTTTAATGTCTACTGTATCTTACTGCTTACTGAGCATTTTCACATTTGGTATATTATTTACCTATCTGGGAGTATTAAACTTATATGTGCAAGATGCTGGAGAGCCACAAGTGAACATGGTGTAGACCAATTCATAGACTGGAGTGGAGACTGACATACATGTGTTCATAGAAGTTTAACACTCTGGCTGGGCACGGTGGCTCATGCCTGTAATCCCAGCACTTTGGGTGGCCGAGGCGGGCGGATCACCTGAGGTCAGGAATTCAAGACCAGCCTGACTAACATGGTAAAACCCTGTCTCTACTGAAAAAATACAAAATTGGCCAGGCGTGGTGGCCCATGCCTGTAATCCCAGCTACTTGGGAAGCTGAGGCAGGAGAATTGCTTGAAGTTGGTAGGTGGAGGAGGCTACAGTGAGCCGAGATCACGCCATTGCACTCCAGCCTGGGCAACAAGAGCAAAACTTCATCTCAAAAAAAAAAAAAAAAAATGTTTAATACTCTCAGTAAGTATAGTTAAAAAAGACAGAGCACTGGCTGGGTGCAGTGGCTCAAGCCTGTAATCGCAGCACTTTGGGAGGCCGAGATGGGCGGATCACAAGGTCAGGAGATCGAGACCATCCTGGCTGACACAGTGAAACCCCGTCTCTACTAAAAAAATGCAAAACACTAGCCGGGAGAAGTGGCGGGTGCCTGTAGTCCCAGCTACTTGGGAGGCTGAGGCAGGAGAATGGCGTAAACCCGGGAGGCGGAGCTTGCAGTGAGCTGAGATCCGACCACTGCACTCCAGCCTGGGCGACAGAGCGAGAGTCTGTCTCAAAAAAAAAAAAGACAGAGCACGAGGCAGAGCAGAGGGTCATCTCTCTCAGTGTGGAATTGGCAAATTCATGCCATCTCCTCCCACCCCACGCAATCCCGTAAACATTGCTAATCACTTCCCTCATTCAACAGATATTTGTTGGGCTGTGTAACAGGCACTGTTGTAGGAATTTGGGATACATCACTAAACAAAATTAAAATCCCTGCCCTTGCGGAGCTTACACTCCAGCAGAGGGAGGCCAGTTACAAACAATATACACAATAAATATATGTGAAAGGATAAGAACTGTGGTGAATGACACAGCAGAGTAAAGAGACAGGAGGAATGGGTAGAGTACAGTATGCAGTATTAGACGGGGTGGTCGTTGGAAGTCTCATTGAGAAGATGGGAGCTGAGCAAAACCTTGAAGAAAAGAGTTAGCTGGCAGCTCTCTGGATGTGAGCTTTCCTGGAAGAAACATTGGCTAGAGCAAAGGCCCTAAGGTGGCGGTGTGCCTGGTGTGTTCGAGAGATAGCAAGGGAGCCCCATGTGGCTGAGCAGGATTAAGAGCCAGCGAGAGGAAGAGGTGCTGGAGAGCCAGAGCAGTCACTTGAGGGCTAGAGTCCCAGAGTAACTAGAGGCCTGAGTAACTGGAAGGATGGAGTTTTCCTTGGCTACAATGCAGAAGGCTGGTTGGCAGAGAAGATCAAGAGTTTGGTTTGGGTTACCTAAATTGGGAATCTAATATTGAGTTACATATTAGATTTAAAAATTCTGAAAAGAGACTGATGGCACATGGGTGATATTTAAAGCATGGCCATTAGCTGACAGTTGGGATAAGAGAAGGGACAGAAGAGAAGGGAGAAAGTATGAAATAGTTGTCTAGGACAGGGGTCAGTAAACTTGCTTTTAAAGGGCCACAGAGTAAATGTTGTACACTTTGCAGCCATAGTCTCTGTCACAACGACTCACAACTTTGCCATTGTAGGCTACATGCAGACATAAACAATAAATACACCGATTTTCCAGTCATCTTCCATGGCTGTGTTCCAATAAAACTTTATACACAAAAGCAGGCATCCAGCTCCTGGGCCATAGTTTGCTGACTTCTGTTGTGAGAGAATGGAGGAATGATAGGCTAGGGAAGTATAAAGATAATGATTGCCTATAGCATTAACAGTCCATTCGAGCTTTGTGACCATGTATTGACCGTGAAAATGCCAAGTTCAGTCACGTAGGTACAGGGATAGTGTAGATGGAGAATTGGGTCCACTATGTTTTGCCAGGTAATATGGTGAAGTGACCTAAGGGCAAAAGAGCTGACGCTCTATGAGAGGTAGTGATTATAATGATTGACTGTGGAATTTCAGCTGAGTTAGGAGGACATCTGAGGGTGAGGGTCAGCAGATGGGCATTCCCAGGGGATTGTTGGAGTCAGAATACCAGATGGCATGAGTTAGAAAGATATGATGTGGTCTTCTGAGAATGAAGGAGTTGCCATTATTAGCAAGCTTAAGGTACGAAGTGTGAGTGGCTGATGTATGTGGAGAACAGGATCATTGGAGCAGAGGAGATCAAGAACCAAAAGGTCAAAGTAGGATCAGCTCTATATATCCAATCACCAAGAATTAAGGTAGGTGGCCAAGTGCAGTGGCTCACACACCTGTAATCCCAGCACTTTGGGAGGCTGAGGCTGGCGGATCACCTGAGGTCGGGAGTTAGAGACTAGCCTGGCCAGCGTGGTGAAACCCCATCTCTACTAAAAATACAAAAAAATTAGCCTGGCATGGTGGCAGGTGCCTGTAACCCCAGCTACTTGGGAGGCTGAGGCAGAAGAATCACTTGAACCTGGGAGGTGGGGGTTGCAGGGAGCCGAGATTGCACCATTGCACTCCGGCCTGGGCAACAAGAGCGAAACTCCATCTCAAAAAAAAAAAAAAAATTAAGGTAGGAATGGAGTGACAGGGTACTTTTTTCAATGATTCTAGATAGGGCTTCAGAATTGCTTCCAGTTGTTAGTGTAAGACCAGAAACCTATTCATCTCCGGGTTATTGGTGTGTGCAAATGACAAGGATTAGAAGGTAGGGAGAACTGCATGCACAGAAGCACCAAGCATGATGCAACTTTTTACACCCGTGAGTGGTCAGTATTGCTGGTAGAGAACTAGGAGAGAGGAAGGCAAAAAGTCATCTAGTAATGGGGGCTCTAAAAAGTGGGCAAAGTTTGGGGATAGCTGAAGGAAATGAGAAAGGAAACTCACAGAAGATGATGAAGGAGCATTGACTGTGGCACCAAAGACCCCAGAGGGGTTAGAATTCGTGGATATACATGGCTGGACAGTATTTTTCATCCCACAGGTTGCCACCCAGTATGTAACAGAGCACTATTCTAGGAGGTGTGAAGGATTTAAATTGTGTGTGTGTGTCTGTATGTTATATATGTTGGTTGGTCCATGCCACTCAGCCTATCATTAGCCAAACATCTACCCACAGAGTGCTATCAGGTAGTTGAAAGACAAGCTGTATCTCTGTGAAACAGTAACAACATAGAGTGGTAATTGTTCTAGAACTTAGATAAGAATGAACATTTGAAATTTCCGTCGTTTTTAGTCTTGGTATTGCTCTGGAAATGGGTTAAGATGAATCTACCATAGTTAATATTAAACCCTAGTAATCTAGGCGTTGCTACCTTAATTATAGCAGAAAGTATTCTCTTTTTATTCACAGGATTATAAAACAAGAGATGTGACTGATGATGTGAAAAGTATTATAAGATTTGTTCAAGAACATAGTTCATCACAAGGAATGAGAAATGTAAAACATGTAGGTCCTTCTGGAAGATTTACTATGAATATGCTGGTTGACATTTTCTTGGGTAAGTAATCTGTTTTGAATGTTTGAGTTACGTCAATTGAAATTGAGCATCTAAAGAATTTATTACAAGTAAATAGAAAAAAATCACTTTTGTCTATTTTCTTATAAAACTGGAGTTTCTGAATAAAACTTTTGAGTAACAAAAGGAAGTCAATTTTATTATACTATTTTATATAATGTATATGTCACTAAGTTGAGATGGTTTCGCATACAAAAAAAAAGAAAATAATAAAGCTTATGCAAGTTCATCTGAGTGAGTGGAATGTAACTATTAAAATGTTAGTAAGGAAATAAAATGAGGATTAGACCCATAATAGCATAGAGAATAGGAGAGAAACTATTATCAGATTAGAGCCTTTAAAAATCTCTTAGGGGCTGAGCATATTAGCTCACACCTGTAATCCCAGCACTTTGGGAGGCCGAGGCGGGTGGATCACCTGAGGTCAGGAGTTCGAGATCAGCCTGGCCAACATGGTGAAACCCTGTCTCTACTAAAAAATACAAAAAATTAGCCAGGCGTGGTGGCAGGCGCCTGTAATCCCAGCTACTCGGGAGGCTGAGGCAGGAGAATCACTTGAACCCAGGAAGTGAAGGTTGCAGTGAGCTGAGATCGCACCATTGTACTCCAGCCTGGGCAACAAGAGTGAAACTCTGTCTCAAAAATAAATAAACAAACAAACACAAAAATTAGTGGGGTATGGTGGTGTGCGCCTGTAATCCAGCTACCAGGGAGGCTGAAGCAGGAGAATCACTTGAACCCGGGAGGCAGAGGTTGCAGTGAGCCGAGATCACACCATTGCACTCCAGCGTGGGCAACAAGAGCAAAACTCTGTCTCAAAAAAAAAAAAAAAGACTTAGGAAATGGATGGAAGCATGTTGACAAATAGAACAAAATGTAATAAAGCCACAACCCAAAATGAATATAGGGAAGATTTATAACAGAAAAGGGACCATCAGCCAGGCAAAACTCCAACACTAAGCATCAGTCTTGAAGTCTAGAGGTACAAGAGGATAGGAGTGAAACCCAGGGAGCCAAAATTAGGAAGCAGGGCTAGACATGGTGGCTCACACCTGTAATCCCAGCACTTTGGGAAACCAACATAGGAGGATTGCCTAAGCCCAGGAGTTCGAGACTAGCCTGGGCAACATGGCAAAATACCGTCTCTACAAAAAAAATTGCAAGAATTAGCCAGGCATGGTGGCACATGCCTGTAGTCTCAGCTACTCAGGAGGCTGAGGCAGGTAGGTCGCTTGAACCCAGGAGGAGGAAGTTGCAGTGAGCCGAGATCACACCACTGCACTCCAGCTTGGGTGACAGAGCAAGACTCCGTCTCAAAAAAAAAAGAAAAATAGAAAATGTGCCCACAAAAGAACTGCATAGAATGCCTGGAATTGACTCAAAAGCAACAGTAAATGAAGTGATTGCCTAAAGAGTAGAAGGGCAGCTGAATTAGGGGTCAGAGCCCCTAAGTGGCATTTGGGAACTGCCTGGCCTACCTAAAGTCTGGTCCGACCTACTTACCCTAAAGCAAACCTGACAATTAAATATCCCCATTCAGGGAAGAAATTTGGGAGGAAGTAAATCTAGATAGAAAATAACAGAAGAAACTCACCTAAGAAGTTTCACCTAGTCCCTGAAATTTACTTAGAAATGAACAGTAAAGGCCAAGCACAGTGGCTCATGCCTGTAATCCCAGCACTTTGGGAGGCCAAGGCGGGCGCATCATGAGGTCAAGAGATTGAGACCATCCTTGCTAACATGGTGAAACGCTGTCTCTACCAAAAATACAAAACTTAGCTGGGCGTGGTGGCGCACACCTGTAGTCCCAGCTACTCGGGAGACTGAGGCAAGAGAATTGCTTGAACCTAGGAGATGGAGGTTGCAGTGAGCCGAGGTAGAACCACTACACTCCAGTCTGGTGACAGAGTGAGACTCCATCTCAAAAAAAAGAAAGAAACCCGGGAGGCGGAGCTTGCAGTGAGCTGAGATCACACCACTGCACTCCAGCCTGGGCAACACAGTGAGACTCCGTCTCAAAAAAAAAAAAAAAGAAAGAAATGGACAGTAAAGAGGAAGACCAAATAAATAGAACATTTGACCCTGGGTAATAGAGATCATTGAATATAGTAGTTTGGGAGAGAGGGGAGAGAAGACTCCTTAGTATCATCTTAAAGATTTTTTAAAATAAAGAGATAATTGAATAATGGAAAAGAAACAAAAATGCGAAATAGCTGTCAATTTTAAATGATTGACAAAGTAAATTTAGTGGAGAGGTTGGAAAATAAAGTCAAGAAAATTTAGGAACTGATCAAAATGATGTATGGAAAATAGAGAAAGCATAGAAAGGATTAATCCTCAGCAGATGTAAAATCTGACAAAAATTTTGGAAATAGAAAATAAAGGGAATTATCAAACCAATGATATAGGAAAACTTCCTAGAGTGGAAGAGATAAAAGTTTTGGATTAAAATGTTCACTGAATGCCAAATAGGATGCCTGTTTAAAAAAAAAAAAAAAAAAATTTAAGACATATGGCCATGAGATTTGAGAATACTAAGAGTTAAAGACATGTCAAAGAGGAAAACCTTTTCCTCAACCCTTCTTAGATTCAGTGATGGGGCCTGCAAATTAAACCAACAAAAGACAGATTAGCAAGGGAAAAGTCAGATTTAGTCATGTGTGGATAGGAGTTCACAGAAAAATGTGGTTCAAAGGGGCAGTTAGAATGTGGGGCTTATATGCTATCTTAATAGAGGAAGGAGAGGAGGAGGGGGGCACTTACGGAAAAACAAATGACTGTTAGGAAAGACAGATGGACTGTTAGCAGACCAGATGGGAGAGACAAGGTTTTTATGACAATGTCTGTTTAAGTGTGGTGTGAAGTCTTATCTCTGTTTAAAAGGGTCAGCCTTCCCTGGTTTTTCCAAGGGAGGGAATTTATGACAACTGAGTTCTTTTGGGAGGCCCTGCCCTGCTTTTTGGCAGATAAGAGATTTCAGGCCGGGCGCGGTGGCTCAAGCCTGTAATCCCAGCACTCTGGGAGGCCGAGGCGGGCGGATCACGAGGTCAGGAGATCGAGACCATCCTGGCTAACACGGTGAAACCCCGTCTCTACTAAAAAAAATTCAAATAACTAGCCGGGCGAGGTGGCGGGCGCCTGTAGTCCCAGCTATTCGGGAGGCTGAGGCAGGAGAATGGCGTAAACCCGGGAGGCGGAGCTTGCAGTGAGCTGAGATCTGGCCACTGCACTCCAGCCCGGGCGACAGAGCGAGACTCCGTCTCAAAAAAAAAAAAAAAAAAAGAGATTTCAGATGCCTTTTGCTCAAAATAATTTTTATGCCACAGTGGCATATTCTGGACCCCTTCAGAGACAATCCTGAAAGCTCTGGAAAGAAAACAGGAACCCAAACCAGACTGACATCAGCTTAATATCAGCAATCCTGGAGACCAGCAGGCAAAGAAAGTAAGCGCACATCATGATTTGATAAGCAGTGGAACCCACCCATGGGTCCAGTGAAGAAAACCCATTGTCACAGTCAGGCAGTAGGGCCAGTAAGCAATCCATGCAGACTAACAAAAGTCAGGAGGAGGCTGCGCGTGGTGGCTCACGCCTGTAATCCCAGCACTTTGGGAGGCTGAGGCAGGCGAATCATGAGGTCAGGAGTTCGAGACCAGCCTGACCAACAAGGAAAACTCCGTCTCTACTAAAAATACAAAATAAGTTGGGTGTGGTGGCACGTGCTAGAAATCCCAGCTAGTCGCGAGGCTGAGGCAGGAGAATTGCTTGAACCCAGAAGGTGGAGGTTGCAGTAAGCCAAGATTGCGCCATTGTACTCCAGCCTGGGCAACAAGAGTGAAACTCCATCTCAACAACAACAAAAAAAGTCAGGAGGAGCAGGACCCACCCAACATAGAGAGAGAGTAAGAAAGGAATGGTTTTGGCCGGGCGCAGTGGCTCAAGCCTGTAATCCCAGCACTTTGGGAGGCCGAGATGGGCGGATCACGAGGTCAGGAGATCGAGACCATCCTGGCTAAACCGGTGAAACCCCGTCTCTACTAAAAAATACAAAAAACTAGCCGGGTGAGGTGGCGGGCACCTGTAGTCCCAGCTACTCGGGAGGCTGAGGCAGGAGAATGGCGTAAACCCGGGAGGCAGAGCTTGCAGTGAGCTGAGATCCGGCCACTGCACTCCAGCCTGGGCGACAGAGCGAGACTCCGTCTCAAAAAAAAAAAAAAAAAAAGAAAGAAAGGAATGGTTTTATTGGTAACAGTGAAGAATGCAAACGTTACTTCTCAACAACAACAAAAAACAAACAAACAAACAAAAACGAGAGAGGCCCTTAGAAACTCCAGGGAAAAGATTATACAAGAGAGCAAGATCAAATATAAAACAAAGGAAGTTGTGGCCAGGTACAGTGGCTCATGCCTGTAATCCCAGTACTTTGGGAGGCCAAGGTGGGTGTTTCACTTGAGGTCAGGATTTCCAGACCAGCCTGGCCAACATGGCAAAACCTCATCTCTACAAAAAAATACAAAAATTAGCCACCACTGATGGTGTGCGCCCTGTAATCCCAGCTACGCAGGAGGCCGAGGCAGGAGAATCGCTTGAATCTGGGAGGCGGAGGTTGCAGTGAGCTGAGATCGCACCACTGCACTCCAGCCTGGGTGACAGAGCAAGACTCCATTTCAAAAAAAAAAATTGTAACATGACTTTGAAGAATTAGTAAAATGTACAAAAAAAAATCCATTTGACATGGATGTGATAAACATTCTCCTTTTGGTTCCATAAGAGTCATGACATTGTTCCCATTAGGGAAGGAAATTTGTCATCATGTAAACAACGATTGAAATCAACATATAGACCTAAATGTGGTTACAGGACAGAACAGATGTAAATGTTAATATTGATGATGTAAAAGTAAAAGTACAATCACTAAAAATAAAAGAAGGCATATACAGGGAAGACTTGGGTACTAATAACATCTCACATTGTGGGGCGGGATAGTGGTCAGAAGTTCTGTCTAAAGTTAGAAACATAATTAGTACATGACCCAATAGTATCATATAACTAGCAAAATTCAGAAAAGAAGGAAACAAAGTGGGGGTGGTATGAATGAGATAAATCCTCATCTTTCATAGTAAAGGGGCAAGGGCAATAGATAAATATCAGGCTATTGGACAGAAGGCAAGATTTCAGGTCCTTCTGTGTGTAGGTAACCACCTGAAGAGCTGAAAACAAAAACTGTTTAAAAAGTGATTCCCGGCCGGGCGCGGTGGCTCAAGCCTGTAATCCCAGCACTTTGGGAGGCCGAGACGGGCGGATCACGAGGTCAGGAGATCGAGAGCATCCTGGCTAATATGGTGAAACCCCGTCTCTACTAAAAATACAAAAAACTAGCCGGGCGAGGTGGTGGGCGCCTGTAGTCCCAGCTACTCGGGAGGCTGAGGCAGGAGAATGGCGTAAACCCGGGAGGCGGAGCTTGCAGTGAGCTGAGATCCGGCCACTGCACTCCAGCCTGGGCGACAAAGCGAGACTCCGTCTCAAAAAAAAAAAAAAAAAAAAAAAAAAAAGTGATTCCCTTGGGGGAAGGGAAGGATAAGTCAGGGGAATGTTGCTTTTAATTATAAACCTTTCTAGGCCGGGCGCGGTGGCTCAAGCCTGTAATCCCAGCACTTTGGGAGGCCGAGACGGGCAGATCACGAGGTCAGGAGATCGAGAGCATCCTGGCTAATATGGTGAAACCCCGTCTCTACTAAAAATACAAAAAACTAGCCGGACAAGGTGGCGGGCACCTGTAGTCCCAGTTACTCGGGAGGCTGAGGCAGGAGAATGGCGTAAACCTGGGAGGTGGAGTTTGCAGTGAGCTGAGATCCGGCCACTGCACTCCAGCCTGGGCGACAGAGCGAGACTCTGTTTCAAAAAAAAAAAAAAACAAAAAAACCTTTCTGGCTGGGTACAGTGGCCCATGTCTGTAATTCCAGCACTTTGGGAGGCCAAGACAGGTGTGTTGCTTGAGCCCAGGAGTTCAAGATCAGCCTGAGCAACCTGGTGAAACCCTGTCTCTATCAAAAATACAAAAATTAGTCAAGCATGGTGGCACGCACCTGTAGTGCCAGCTACTCCAGAGGCTGAGGTGGGAGGATTACCTGCGCCCATGAGATTGAGGTGGCAGCGAGCTGTGATCCCGCCACTGCACCCCAGCCTGGGCAACAGAGCAAGACCCTGACTCAAAAAAAAAAAAAAAATTGCATTTCAGCCAGCTTTCTTAGTTGTCCTTAGCAGTAAGGTTGGTCCACGCCACTCAGCCTATCATTAGCAGAACAGTAGTCCTGTTTCTGTAATGTGACCTTTCAGGGACATACATTACTTAAAGAAAAAGTTGAATAATTCAAGATATATGGCCAGAAGCCATTTGAAATTGACAATAATATAATTATTTGGAACTCTTTAAAAACAGAGCTAAAGCTTTACATAATAACCATTAATTCTGATTATTATAAATGTCACAAGGTCTCTTAAGTAGATCGTTACAATAAAATTGTGTTTATAATGAAGACATTAACAGTTACAGCAGCTTGTGAATGAAACAAAGGATCCAGCCAACTGTGGCTCTCGGCTGGTAAGAGAAAGAGGGAAATGTGTGTTCATATTCCTGTCTTCATCTCTCCCCTTGAGGACCTTATAGGGTGTTGTGCTTTTCTTTGAGAATTTGAATAGGCTTCATTAGTGAGGGTGACACAAAGAATAGACTTAAATACTTGGATTATCAACTAGTAGCAGTTTTGATAACAGGGCCAGGGATAGTATTTATAAAACTGTCAAAAAATTTTTTGTAGCCAGGTGCGGTGGCTCATGCCTGTAATCCCAATAGTTTGAGAAACCAGGGTGGGAGGATTGCTTGAGGCCAGGAGTTACAGACCAGCCTGAACAACATAGTGAGACCCTCGTCTCTACAAAAAAAATTAAATATTATAAAAGGACATAAAGAGTGTCACTGGATTGTTTGCAACTCAATGGATAAATACTTGAGGGAATGGATGGCCCATTCTCCATGATGTGCTTTTTTCACGCTGTATGCCTGTATCAAAATATCTCATGTACTACACAAATATATACACCTACTATGTACCTACAAAAATTAAAAAATTAATAAATACTAGATGCAGTTAAATATTTAAAATTTTTAAATAAGTGGGTGTGATGGGCTGCACCTGTTATCTCAGCTAGTCAGGAGGCTGAGGCAGGAGGATCACTTGAGCCCAGGAGTTTGAGACTGCAGTGAACCATGATTGCACCACTGCACTCCAGCCTCCACAATAGAGTGAGAACCTCTCTCTAAAAAAAAAAAAAAAAAAAAAAAAAATTGTAACTAGATAAGTAATGGACAGTTACCCTAATACATAGCACAGTGACAGAAAGCTATTACGGTTTATGTAAACTCTTTCTTTGATTTATTTGCTCCAATATAATTTTGCTGCTGTTTTTTGTCCATGTGTATTGTAAAAAGATAAGGAAAAGTACATACAACCATAGAAATTTTAGCGTTCTACTCAAATATTCTCATTTTACAGAAATGAGTGTCTGTGCCAGGGGTTTGTGATCTATTCCATCTGTCCAAACCTGTCCATAAATGACTTTTTAGCCTCTTCTGTTTGAGGGTGATGATATACCTACATTTACTCATCTTACTTCCTGAACCTTCTTATCAGGGAGTAAGAGTGCAAAAATCCAGTCAGGTATATTTGGAAAAGGATCTGCTTATTCACGACACAATGCCGAAAGACTTTTTAAAAAGCTGATACTTGACAAGATTTTGGATGAAGACTTATATATCAATGCCAATGACCAGGCAATCGCTTATGTGATGCTCGGAAATAAAGCCCAAACTGTACTAAATGGCAATTTAAAGGTATGGTATTTTTCATGTTTATTTTATTATCTCACAATGAGTTGAACCAAAATATATTACTGTGAAGTATAGTGTCTTTGTCCAAGCTTATAGATACTGAATTTATATGTACTGTTCTATATGAACATATTCTGTTCTTCTTAAATTGGAAAGAGATCTTAAAATTCAACCCAAGTAATGTAAAAAGTAATTTAATGGGTTATCAGGTCACTAAATTTTTATATATTCATTAAAGAAACATTTATCAAGAGGCTATTCTATGCTTGACACTAGAGATACAAAGATGGAGAATGCACAGCCCCTCTTCCCAGGGGGCTCACTCTCAGTGTGACAGAATAGAATTACCCCCAAAAAATGCAATTATGCATTAAATAAAGCCCCTGTATGGGTACAAGTGCACATATACCCACTCCTATCATTTGTTTCTCTCTCATAAAAGGTAGACTTTATGGAAACAGAAAATTCCAGCAGTGTGAAAAAACAAAAAGCGTTAGTAGCAAAAGTATCTCAGAGGGAAGAGATGGTTAAAAAATGTCTTGGAGAACTTACAGAAGTCTGCAAATCTCTGGGGAAAGTTTTTGGTGTCCATTACTTCAATATTTTTAACACCGTCACTCTCAAGAAGCTTGCAGGTGAGTACGCATGTATCCTTTGTTACGTGGCACAGATTAATAGGCCGAAAGTTAATCTTGCTAGGAAACTCCTTAAGTGATAAATATATCTCAGTGGTTTGTTTCTTTTTGGGGTTGTTTGTTTTGAGACAGGGTCTAGCTGTGTCACCCGGGCTGGAGTGCTGTGGTGTGATCATGGCTCACTGCAGCCTCAGCCTCCTGGGCTCAAGTGATCCTCCCACCTCAACTTCCCAAGTAGCTGGGACTACAGGTACATACCAGCATGCACAGTTAATTTTTGTATTTTTTCGTAGAGACAGAGTTTCACCATGTTGCCCAGTCTGGTCTCAAACTCTTGGCTTCAAGCGATCCTCCCGCCTCAGCCTGCCAGAGTGCTGGGATTACAGATAGGCATGAGCCACTGAGCCTGGCCTCAGTTGTTTTTATTTAATCTCTGGATTAAAATCTCAGAGAAACAATTGAAACTTACTCTTTTTCTGTTTGCTTTTGAGATGGTGTTTCACTCTTGTTGCCCAGGCTGGAGTGCAGTGACGCGATCTCAACTCATCACAACCTCTGCCTCCCGGGTTCAAGCGATTCTCCTGCCTCAGCCTCCCAAGTAGCTGGGATTACAGGCATGCGCCACCATGCCCAGCTAATTTTGTATTTTTAGTGGAGACGGGGTTTCTCCATGTTGGTCAGGCTGGATTTGAACTCCCAGCCTCAGGTGATCCACCTACCTCAGCCTCCCAAAGTGCTGAGATTACAGGCGTGAGCCACCACGCCCGGCTGAAACTTATTCTTTTTTTTTTTTTTTTAAGGATATCTAAGACTGTTGAATATTAATCTCATTCTTAAGATAAAATATGTTCTTTAACATATATACAGTACTTTGTTATATATGGTATAATAGTACCCTATATATGTTATATATGGTATAATTGTAATTATAGCTCTGTGCCTGTATGAAAAACACATATAATCAAAGTAAATTGTGGGCCATGCCTGTAATCCCAGCTACTCGGGAGGTTGAGGCAGGAGAATAGCTTGAACCCAGGAGGCAGAGGTTGCAGATATTCGTACATAACACAGCTGAACGCTATCAGGCAGGCAAATAATCAGCACAAAAAATGAAGTGATGTCTGGTTTCGGAAATTACAATGATCCGGCCAGACGTGGTGGCTCACGCCTGTAATCCCAGCACTTTGGGAGGCCGAGGCAGGTGGATCACGAGGTCAGGAGTTCAAGACCAGCCTGCCCAACATGGCAAAACCCGTCTCTACTAAAAATACAAAAAAATCATCCGGGCGTAGTGGCAGGTGCCTGTAATCCCAGCTACTTGGGAGGCTGACGCAGGAGAATCACTTGAACCCGAGAGGCAGGATCTCACCATGTTGGCCAGGCTAGTCTCAGACTCCTGACCTCAGGTAATCCACCCACCTCAGCCTCCCAAAGTGCTGGGATTACAGGCGTGAGCCATTGCGTCTGGCCAGATTATTGTAATTTCTAAAACGAGACATCACTTCATTATTTGTGCTGATTATTTGCCTGCCTTATAGTGTTTAGCTGTGTTATGTACAAATATCTTCATCCTCCACCTCCTGGGTTCAAGCTATTCTCCTGCCTCAACCTCCCAATTAGCTGGCATAACAGGCATGCGCCCACCATTTACTTTGATTATATGTATTTTTCATATAGGCACAGAGCTGTGGATAATAAAAATCAATGTCCAAATCACTAAAACACAATTCTTTCAAAAAAGCACTGTGTCATAGTTTAATTAGCAGAATTTTTTCTTCCTTAATAGTCCATAAAATAACGGTATCTTAATATAGTTGGCATCTTAGAGTCAGTGAAATATTGTAATGACCAATTGTAATATTGTAATGGGTTGGGTGCCGCGGCTCACCACCTGTAATCCCTACACTTTGGGAGGCTGAGGTGGGCAGATTACCTGAGGTCAGGAGTTAGAGACTAGCCTGGCCAACATGGTGAAACCCCTTCTCTACTAAGAATACAAAAATTAGCTGGGTGTGGTGGAGGGCACTTGTACTCCCAGCTACTTGGGAAACTGAGGCAGGAAAATTGCTTGAACCCAGGAGGTGGAGGTTGCGGTGAGCCAAGATCGCGCCACTACACTCCAGCCTGGGTGACAGTAAGACTCCATCTCAAAAAAAAAAAAAAGTCTGCAGTGAAGAGATTGTGTTCTATGCTTCTTTGAATCTGGATCTAGCACACTGCTATGTCTTTAGTTAATAAATACTTACTGGTCTGAGTTATTTCCATGGGCAGATAGCCCAACCCAGAATTTCAGTAGTAGAGTTCCTGGAAAACAACGTCTTCATATAGTTGACCAACTGGGCTATATTACCTTCCATGTTCTTCCTCATAAAATCTCATAATCATCACCTTCTGTCTTCTTCATTCCCTCTTCTACCATAATCAATCATTACAATATTTCACTGACTCTAAGATGCCAGCTATATTAAGATACTGTTACTTTATGGACTGTTAAGGAAGAAAAAATTCTGCTAATTAAACTATGACACAGTGCTTTTATTGAAAGAACTGTTTTTTTTACTGATTTAGACATTGATTTTTATTATCCACAGCTCTGTGCCTATATGAAAAATACATATAATCAAATTACTGTAGGTACCTATAAAAGTTCACATTCAAAGCCTGACTCTTCTGAGTCACTTTTTAACTGAGTTGTCCATGTCTTTGTTTTTCCCTGTGTCATCACTAACATTCTCATTAGCCATAAGGCATTTCCAGAGTGTTCCACTATTTTCCCCCAGATTTAATTGAAACCTCTGTTATCAGTTCTATTTTGAAGGTGGTGGTTTCTTGATGATACCAGAAGGTGTCAACAGAAGGTTGTACATCTCTCAGTAACAAAGATGTAATGCTGCCTCATCTACTTTAGGTGTCTTCTTTCTTAGGTCATGTAAAGCACTTGGTTGTACTTGCAAGAAACTATGGAATTGTGGGCATGTGTCCTCAGAGACAAATAGTGCTTGGGTTTTTTTTGTTTTGCTTTGTTTTTTTTTTTTTTTGGAGATAAGATCTTATTCTGTCGCCCATGCTGGGTGCAGTGGTTGAACACGGCTCACTGCAGCCTAGACCTCCTGGGCTCAAGTGATCCTCCTTACCCCAGCTTTCTGAGTAGCTGGAACTACAGGCATGTACCACCATGCTTGGCTAGCTTTTTCATTTTTTTGAAAAGACACGGCCTCACTGTTACCCAGGCTGGTCTCATACTCTTGGGCTGAAGCAATCCGCCCTGTCTCAGCCTCCCAAAGTATTGGGATTACAGGCATGAGCTACCGTGCTCAGCCAGATAGTGCTTTTCTTAATGCCAAATGTGTTCCTTGCTACTCTGTTTCAGAACTTTTCTGCATTCACAATCACTTTTTTAATGCTAATCACAGTAGAGTCTTTTTGAAGACATGTCATGGCAGTTAGACTCAATACATGAGGTACAAACAGTGCAGTGACTTTGTTGACATGCTGACAGTAACTTAGTCTGTGACTAAGTTCTCACAAGCGTGAGCAGTAACAACCGCAAGGCAGCTGCCATTTAGCCATCAGCAGTTCTAAGACACATCTTGACCTCAGGAATGCTAAATTGTGAAAAGGTGCGTATCTTGGAATTGATGAAATATGGTATTTTATGGTATGTTATTTCTAGGCTCTTAGTGTAGTTTCTTAACTGTCCTCCTTACCTCCTGCTGTGAATGTGATATACATTTTAATCTTTCAAAAACTAGTAAAACTACAACAGCTGCCCAGATAAAGTATACATTTTATCAAGGGTCTACATTTCTTCCTGCCTCTCCCACTTTATCTTCCATTAAACACCCTTCATAAACCTTCTGTTCTGTCCACAGTCTGTTGCTTTTCCTCTAAACATGGGAATGATGTGAAAATCACAGATGGGAAAGGATTCGAAATCTACCCTTTGCTCAGCTCAAATACGTAGGAATGATTACTCCCTCGCTACCCAGAGCCAGTGCATCAGTCAGTCCTCCAGAGCCAGCCTCCAAAACTCACCCAAACCTTGCTTCACTGTGTCTCCACTACTGCATTCCAGTTCACTCCATCCTCACTCGCTCCTGCAACGGCTTCCACCAGGCTCCCGGATTCTACTGTTTCCTTTACAGTCAATTTCTTATACAGCAGCCAGGGTGACCTTTAAATGACAGGCTTGTCTAGCTGCAAGACTGATACGCAATCTCTATGCAGAGGACTCAGCTGGGGAAGAGTGGAGGAAGAAAAGTTTGTGCTGGAGGAAGTAACAATTTGGTTATGCCATCTAGGGTGGGGTGTACAAGTCTGGAGTGCAGAGAAAAGGCTGGAGCTGGAAATAGAAATGCAGCCTTCTCAGTAAAGACAGGGCATGCCAATCTCAGCTAGATGAGTATTGGCCATGGGAATAGTGGGCAAGAGCAGGTCTGCTCCACTCTGCGCACATGGCATAAGTCCCACCCCTAGCCTCCTCCTGCCCTGGCTCTTGCCCTTGCTCTGCCCTGGCCTGTGCCGCTGGAATTGGATGGTGGGTTCCTGCCCTCTGCGCCTGTCTGCTGCCTCTGAGGTGCTAACTTTGCCCTTTACAAAATTGGCCTGTGTTCCCAGTACCCTGCAGTTAGTTGGCACTTAGCAGACATGTGCTGAATGCGTGAATGAGCATGAATTCAGTGGGTTTTCTATGGGTGATAATTTAAATTCCTAATTTTATGCCTCTGCACAGAATCTTTATCTTCCGATCCTGAGGTTTTGCTTCAAATTGATGGTGTTACTGAAGACAAACTGGAAAAATATGGTGCGGAAGTGATTTCAGTATTACAGAAATACTCTGAGTGGACATCGCCAGGTTAGTATACAGCCATGTGTGTTCTCTAAAAGCCTGTTTAATGTGAAGCGACGCATCTCACTGAATTAGAATGATGCAGTTTCCGGGTTGTGTGAATGCTTCCTACACCTCGTCACACTGACATCCAAGTCAGCCCCCAGTGATGTGCCAGTCATCTCTGAGAGGACACTAGTGCTTTTGCCCCCTGCGGGTGCCAGTTCTGAACTTACTCATAGGATCCAAAAGGGGACCTTTGGGCCCAGGGGTTGCTAGTTCCTGTAATGCAAGTGCTGGAGGAATCAGAGCCCTGGGTGCCAGTCCCAGATCTGCCACCGTGTCATGCTGTGTGATCTTTGGCAGGCCACCAATAGCCTCTTTGTGAATCAGGTTCCTCCACCAAGGAAGAAACATGTTATCTGACAAACATGTCTAAAGATAAAATTTAAGACTAGTGTTTAAATGTTTTGGAGAAATGAGCATGAAACTAGAATGTTACTATTGTTAGTCATTGACAGAACCTGCCTGAGTGCATCATTATCAGACGTTCCCAGAGTCACGTTAGGCCTGTCCTGTGGCACCTCTAATCATGAGCTTCATCATCATTACAGCTTTAGAAATCATTGACCAGGGGGGAATGAGAACAACGAAGTATTTTGTTGCAGGCGATATTGAGAGCACAGAAGTCTTCCGCCCTCTGATAACATCACCATGTAATAGGACACAACAGACAAGCCCAATTCAGTGTTCTTCCTGCTTCCAGACAGGCAGTGTGGGGGTCTTCCCAAGGGTGATGGAAATGATGAGCAGGATGAGATGGTTCAAGTTCTTTCTTTCCCCAGTCACCTTTTTTTTTTTTTTTTTTTAACAGAGTCTCACTCTGTCTGGAGTCTCACTCCAGGCTGGAGTTCAGTGGTACAATCTTGGCTCACTCTGCCTCCCAGGTTCAAGCATTATCCCACCTCAGCCTCACCAGTAACTGAGACTGCAGGCACGCACCACCATACCTGACTAATTTTTGTGTATTTTGATAGAGATGGGGTTTCACTATGTTGGCCAGACTGGTCTCAAACTTGTGACGTTAAGTGATCCACCTGCCTCAGCCTCCTAAAGTGCTGGAGTTACAGGCATGAGCCACCACACTTGATCAGTTTCTTATAATTCTTCTATATGGTAATTCGTCCATTAAAAGCCTTGTTCCGAATACATTTTGACAGTGAGCCAGGTTTGGAGCAGCCACGGTGGAGTCCTGTGCCCTCCATGTTTCTCCTGTAGGACAAACCAGACCAGCCAGGAAATGGAGACTGGGTCTCCGTGTGACCTATCTATAGGGAGGTTTCGTGCTTTTTGGGTGCCTTGGGATGCAAATACTTATGGAAATTACCATCTTCTTTGCAAATGTGTGCTTTCATGCAGTCCCACCTCCCGCATAATATGTGACATGTTCAACCATTGTGCAAAGACAAGTTTTTTTGTCTGTGAAGAGTAAAATAGGGTCTAGAATTTTCTTATGCTCATTTACTAAGAAACTATTGTTCAAAGATGAGATACAGAACCGTTTGTTTCCCTTATATTGAGCTAATTTTTTCAGCACATTTAAAATAAGTAAAATTGCCTGCCATCTTTATAGCACTTGATATTTTTTGAATTGCCTACCAGAACTAACTGCCCGATCAACAACAGGAATACAGGCCGTATGCGACAGTATGAGCTAAGCCTCATGTCTCTAGTTAACTTCAGGAGTATCACACATTTTTTAAATGAATTCTGATTCTCTTTTGTTAAAAATGAATTGCCATTGAACACTTTGGGGCTTTGTGAAGTCAAAAAAGGTTTGGTTCTTACTGAATTGTTGAATCCATATGGCAGGGAGGAAGCCAGGTTATCTGCTAAAACAGGCCCCTGCAGTGTGTCCCTTCATATAGACTAAAAACACGTGGACCAGTGCGACATCACCGGTAAACATCTGCATTTTCCATTTGTAGCTGAAGACAATTCCCCAGGGATGAGCCTGTCCGGCAGCAGAGGCCCCGGAAGAAGTACCGCTGAGGAGCTCGACGAGGAAATATCTGTATCTTCCCACTACTTTACAAGTAAAACCAGAAATGAAAGGAAAAGGAAAAAGATGCCAGCCTCCCAAAGGCCTAAGAGGAGAAAAACTGCTTCCAGTGGTTCCAAGGCAAAGGGGTAGGTTTTGTGACATCTTTGCAATATAGGGAACAAGAGAAGAAAGGACAAAAATGTAACAGCTCTGCCTTGCTTTGAAGTATTTATTAAAATAAGCCATTATTAAATATTGCCTCCCCAGTTAATAGAGTGACAATTAAGGTTTGATCCAAAGCAAAAATATTTGCTTCAAGAAACAACAAAAAATATTTGCTTCAGATGTTTAAAACATCTACTGACTAACAGTTATGACTGAAGTTTTCTTTCTTTCTTTTTGTTTTTTTATTCGGGGGCAAAGTCCGGCTCTGTTGCCCAGGCTAGAGTGCAGTGGCGCAATCTCAGCTCACTGCAACCTCTGCCTCCTGTACTCAAGTGATCCTCCCACCTCAGCCTCCTGAGTAGCTGGGACTCCAGGTGTATACCATCACTCCTGGCTAATTTTTGTATTTTTTGTACAGATGGGGTTTCCCCATGTTGCCCAGGCGGGTCTCAAACTCCTGAGCTCAAGCGATCAGCCCATGTTGGTCTCGCCAAAGTGCTGCATTACAGACGTGAGCCCCCACACTCGGCCTGACTAATGCTTCTTGTTTGCAAAGATGTCTTCCATATTGATCTTCCCTTAGATATTTGTTTGCTTGTTTGGAATGATGGCTCTTCTTAAGAGACTTTTCCACCTAAATTCCTATAAATCATACACCAGCTGAATAAATAACAAAGGGTTTTGTGTCCTCGTGACTTTTACGATTCTGTCAGTACTTGCTCTGCTGCTTTTATTGCTGCAGAACCCCATGGATCTCCACCTTGAGGCCGTGCACACTCCCTGCCTTTCATTAACGCCTGGGAGAATCGACCTCCCAGCCTTTGCAGGGGTAGCGAGAAGAAGCCACAACAGAGAAACCAAAAGTTCAGTCAAGCCAGGCCTCTTTAGGGTTGCATAAATGGCTTCTGTCTTCCCCTTCCCACGTTTGCCTGGGCCGCTCGTCTGGGACATGTCTGTCCTGGGTGCTTTCTGCACACCAGGGGAACAACAAAGATAGCACGGTCTGATCTGTGTGATGATCTTGGCAGTGTCCTTCTTTCTAAATAATTGCATTGTTTCCGACAGCCCCTTTTTGGTTTTCTGCCAGGGCACCCTCTGCCTTCTGGCAAGTAGGTAAGGCCTGGCAGGAGGGAGACCATTCCATCAGTCTTGAGAACGTGACCCCAAAGTAACTGCATATTGTAACAGAATTGCTTGCAGAAAAAAGAAACCAAAAAAAAGTCCACAGTCAACTTTGCAAGCTGTTGTGTTTTCTTTTGCAGTTTTTCTACCTCTTGTCCTTCTGGGTAATAAAAAACAAAAATTGAGTGGGGGAAGAGAAAGGGAGGCAGACATTACCAAATTGTCATTTTCTTGTTAAGTCCATAAACAAACATCTTGTATGTGCTAATTCTCCTGCCAGAGTACTGAAATTAAAGGCATTAGAAAACGTTAGTTTAATTTTGTGGCTTTGAGTGCGCAAGCGATCAGTAAATGTTCTTAAGTGAAGACATTTTCTTATTTCCATCATTTATTCCTCCGCTTTGGGAAATACTCATTTCCTCCATAACACAGAGCCAGAGACCTTAAAAGGCATCTGGCTCAACACCCTGGGTTTTTGAAGAGGAAGCTGAGGCCTGGCCTGGGGAGGGCTTATCGGAGGCCAACCCTGCCTAGTATCAATTTCAAAGATAGAAGCGGACACTGGCCTGCCCACACCTGCCCGGAGCACGTCCACTTCTGCATGTTGCCTGTGGAGACTCCTAAAAAACACACATGGTCTCCCATCTCATTTTTATGTATTAGAACAAAGCAAACCATATTCCAGTGTTCAGTGCTATTGGCTCCCTTATTTAATTTTCACAACTTTTGTTTGTAAGAGTGAAGCACTTTGCAGCATCACCTGGAACCTAAACTGATAAGAAGCAGTAAAGCTCACACTCGTGCAAAAGCCAGTACCAATTTCCATGCTTGTTTTCAGTGAGCCTGGGTGTTTAAGATGGGATTATTTGTTGTTGTTGTTGTTGTTGTTGTTGTTGTTACAGAGTTTCACTCTTGTCACCCAGGCTGGAGTGCAGTGGCACTGTCTCAGCTCACTGCAACATCTGCCTCCCGGGTTCAAGCTATTCTCCTGCCTCAGCCTCCCAAGTAGCTGGGGTTACAGGTGCATGCCACCATGCTGGGCTAATTTTTATTTTTATTTTTATTTTTATTTGTTTTTTTTTTTTTTGAGACAGAGTCTCACTCTGTTGCCCAGGCTAGAGTGCAGTGGCCGGATCTCAGCTCACTGCAAGCTCCGCCTCCCAGGTTTACGCCATTCTCCTGCCTCAGCCCCAGCTAGCTTTTTTTTTTGTATTTTTTAGTAGAGACGGGGTTTCACTGTGTTAGCCAGGATGGTCTCGATCTCCTGACCTCGTGATCCGCCCATCTCGGTCTCCCAAAGTGCTGGGATTACAAGCTTGAGCCACTGTGCCCGGCCTAATTTTTGTATTTTTAGGTGGGGTTTCACCATGTTGGCCAGGCTGGTCTCAAACTCCTGACCTCAGGTGATCCACCCACCTCAGCCTCCCAAAGTGCTGGGATGACGGGCGTGAGCCACTGTGTCTGGCCAAGATGGGATTCTTTTTTAAGCCCTACCAGCTAAAGCCAGTGTGCTGTGTGACTTTGTGTTACCTTTGGAGCAGCCTCTTTGTGCTCCACTCTCCTTTCCACCAACCCAGTCTGCTCCCTGGATTGAGAGTCCCTGTGCAGTGAAAGAATAAATGTGGCTCTCTGCCAGCAGCCTCACCTCCCCACCCTACCCTCAGAGTTTTACATCTTCAGTACAACATACAATGAACCAGTTGTGTTCTGGGCTCTCTGAGTGGGAGTAAATAGATGGCCCAGGTGAAATGGAGGCTGCTGTTGGCAGATTCATTCTGTAAATCAACATAAACAGCAGGTTTTCGCTCCGGGCTTAATTTCTCAGCAGGAAATCAGCATAGGGAAACTTCAGGCTGCATCTCTGCCGGTTTAGCAGATCTTTGCCAGTTCTGCAGGAAAATTGCCCTGGAGCCAGAGTTGAAGTCATGGAGCTCCCCCAGAACGTCATTACCCACAGGCTGTGGCCCTATACCCTCAATTCAGACGGGAGGCTGCTTGCATGCCCTGGTGCCATGGAATTAATGTTGGGCCTGACATCAGCCTGGTTAAAAGCAGCAGGAAAGGCTTCTGTGGGTACTGCTGCCCACAGTCATCACTGTAAACATGCCGGCCTCATGGTTTTGTTTTTTATTTCATTTAGGGGTGGGAAGGGAGCTGTTATCTTAAGGTCTGCAAGGAAAGTGAGATGCTGGAAGGACTTTGGAATCGGCTGTGGCGGCTTCTTCCTTGGCTTTAGAAGGCAGCGAGTGGGAGGGCGAGCGGGCAGATCTCCGGGTGTAGGCAGGTGAGCCAGGGAGCTGCAGATGCGGCCCTGACAGAGACAGGCCACACCCTTGGATAAGGCAGCTCAGCCTCCCCAGGAAGCTGCATCTGCAGCCCTCCTGGGGCTTCCTGGGGCTGGCCAGGAAGACGCCCAGCTCTGCCAGTCCTGGCCACCCAGCTCCACGCCACATGTGCTCACCCCACAGCTGCCTTGCTCTGGACTGTACAAATCCAGTCGTTCCGGGGTGCCTGTCAGCAGGGAGCTGAGGCCCTGCAGCAAGGTGTTTCACTTCCTTTATTTGGTCAGAATGGATGAGGGCATGTGAACCTCAGCTCCTCTTGTTGTAGGGCTCTGGTTGTAGGCTGCCGAAGGTGTGGGTGGAGAGAGGGGCGGTGGGTTGGTCACAAGTCAGAAAATCAAGAAACAGTCCTTCACATTTCAGAAGGACAAATCCAGGACAAATTTATATGAAGGGCAGTGGTCCTTTATTCCTTAAGTAGTAAAGGAAACTTACCTTACCTAGGGGCTTCATAGGCAGAAAATGCACAAGGACATATTAGGCCCAGGAAAGTCGTAGTGTAGCTCTGTGCAGGTTGAGAGGAAGATGGTCATTCACTTTTGGTTCCATTTAACATTTTGATTTTTTCTTTGTCACATTTCAGGGGGTCTGCCACATGTAGAAAGATATCTTCCAAAACGAAATCCTCCAGCATCATTGGATCCAGTTCAGCCTCACATACTTCTCAAGTGACATCAGGAGCCAATAGAAAATTGGGGATTATGGCTCCACCAAAGCCTATAAATAGGCCATTTCTTAAGCCTTCGTATGCATTCTCATAACAACCGAATCTCAATGTACATAGACCCTCCTTCTTGTTTGTCAGCATCTGACCATCTGTGACTATAAAGCTGTTATTCTTCTTATACCATTTGAAATTTTTACTCGTCTCTATTAATATTTAAATAAATGCTGGGGGTGATAGTTCTTTTTAAAATAAACATTTTCTTTTGAATAAGCATGTTTTGCTGCCGCTGCAAGTGTTGTGGCCGTTGTTTCTCAGAACGTCTGAGGCAGCAGCTGAATCATCTCAGTGCAAGAGATTCTGAGCATAACACGAAACCCAGAAGCCAAAGGAAGAGCCACATGTGGGCCCTTGTGAAACTAAAGCTTTTTGTATGAGACAACACAAACAAAATTAAAAGACAAATGACGGGGAAAAGAGGAGAAAATATATTACAAAGGATTAGTATCCATCATATACCAAATACCTGTGAACCAGTCAGAAACATCCCAGTGGGCAGGTGAACCAAGGATGTGAACAGGCTAGTCTCAGAAGAAGAAATACACATGCCCACGGCTGGGTGCCGTGGCTCACGCCTGTGATCCCAGCACTTTGGGAGGCCAAGGCAGATGGATCATGAGGTCAGGAGTTCGAGACTAGCCTGACCAACATGGTGAAACCCCGTCTCTATTAAAAATACAAAAATTAGCCAGGTGTGGTGTACAGGCACGACTGTAGTCCCAGCTACTCGGGAGGCTGAGGCAGGAGAATCACTTGAACCCGGGAGGCAGAGATTGCAGTGAGCCAAGATCATGCCGTTGCAGTCCAGCCTGGGCAACAGAGTGAGACTCCGTCCCAAAAAAAAAAAAAAGAAGGAAAGAAATACACATGCTCTGCAAATACGTGAAAATGGTCAATCTCCCTGAATACAAATATGATAAAACCACGTGAGTTCATTCTTTTGCCTACAAATTTACACTGGATAATATCCCAGTATTTGGGGTCAGCGAGAAAGGTTGGCAGGTTGTTTGGGTGGCGTGTGTGGCAGTTCCTCTAGTCCTTTGGTATTGTGGTGGCCTCGCTTTTCAGGATGCTCCATAATGGGCTGATTGGCCCCAGCATCCTAGGTAGGATTTTGGCCTCTCTTGCCTCAACTCCAGTGGCCTTGTTTTTGCAGACATGGGTTTCTCAGCTCTAGGTCACCTTTGGGTCCCACACAGCGAGGAAGTGGCATAAGTCGTGAAACACACACCTCGGCCTGCCCCTTGTGTGGTGTTACCTGTGACCTCACTTAGGAGGGTATAGCTGGGAAGACCCTGCCTGTGCCAAAGCCAAAGGTGTGAAGAAGGGGTTGATTGGAAGCCATGTGGCCTCCACCTGGTGACTCAATCCTGAGAGGGACCCTGCACCCACCCTGAGGACCCACCCTTGTGGTAGCACACCAACTTCCTGCCTCCTGGGCTGTCTGTGAGCCCCAACTGCGGCCTGTGGGCTTTTAGCTCCTCATTTAATGGGGTTGACTGGCCAGGTGACTTTGCTGAGGGCTGAGCACCATTAGCACGAATGCCTTCCGGATCTGACATTTTCAGAGGCCATCCTTCTGGCCAGAAGAACCTTCTCTGGGGATGAGGAGTGGAAAGGAGACAAAGTAGCCAGAAGTTGAGGCACCTGGGGTAATGTCCACAGCATGAGGCCACCTTGGAGAGTTGCTGATCCAGCCAGCGCATCTGGCAGGAGGCATGTCCGTTCCACCTGCTGCAGCAGCTCTGCCCTTGTTGGTGGGGATGGACCCCAGCACAGACAGGTCACTGCTGGGCTCTGACCTCATCCACTCGTTCCTTCTGGAGATGGAGCTTATCCCTCAGGGTCGCAGGCTGTGCCTCCAGGGGCTCCCAGGGCTGTGGGGGAACAGATGAAAATAACATGTGCAGGGCCTGAAGGTGGAGAGCAGAGGCCATGTGGGGCCCACACTACCTACAGCCCTTCCCCATGTCCTGGGAAGATGACAGGGTGGCTCGCCCCTGCCTCCCAGCAAGGAACCTGAGGCTTAGAGACCTCTGATTTGCCTAAGCTCAAATGACAACAAGTGGCAGAGCCAGGCCCCACACCCAACTCTTGAAAACATTCTGGGTTGGAACAGGCTCTGCTCAGTTTCTCAGGACCCGGGAACAGGCACAGAAAATGCAAGCAGCCTCCTTCCTCCAGCTCATCTTCCAGCCCTCCCAGACCCCCAGGGAAGGCTCTGCATTCGCCCAGCGTAACCCCAGGAGGGCAGAAGCAGGCAAACTTTCTCTGAACCGATGCCAAGGCCTTGAAGCCAAAGACAGGTCCACGGTGACAGCAAAGCTTCTCTGGGCTGGGCCCTGCTGGTGCCCCTCCATGGGCACAAATTGCCACCACCTGGGATAGGAGAGGGCACAAGTCCACCAGGGAGTGCCAGCCTGGGACCCATCACGGGCCCATCCTTCCCTAGGTACAGGAAGGCCCGACTCTCCCACACTCACTTGTCACCCTTCTGGAGGGCACAGGCAGGACTGGAATCTGGCTCTGCAGCTGCACATATGCCCTGCTGAGGCCCTCACACTGCAGAACGCTGGCCGGCAGGCCCTTGCTCACCTCCAGGGACAGAACCAACCACTCTCAGAGGAAAAGAACAAGCATGGAGAGCCCCCCACCCCACCGGCACTGTGCCAAGGGCTGTTTCGGGAACTCAGGTAATTCACTTCTTCCATCCCTCCCGCAGCCCTGGGAGGCAGGCACATGATGTTGGCCTTTTTTATGCAGAAACCAGAATTCAGAGAGGTTATGTAACTTGCCCAAATCCACGCAGCTAGGAAGTGGTAGTAAGTAGGGTAATACACATCTCGATGTGCCCTGAAGAGTCCCAGTTTACATCCGTTGTCCCTGTGTGATAATTAACACAGCTCACTTTCATTCTCAGAAGTGCTCCAGTTCAGACAAGTTCAGTGGCATCAAGAATCTAAGCTCTTTTCCTCAACTATCCAACCTCCTCTCCCAACCCCACTTTCCAGCCAGAGCCTCAGGGGCCACCTGCTGTCACCTGTTCGAAACTCCTGGCCTCTGCTGCAGGCTCCAGGCACAGAGGCTGCACAATTATCAGCCAGCATCGCTCAGCTGCGGCTTTTCTCCAGAAGAGGAAGCGGAGGCTGTGGTCCAGGCCCTCTCGTTCTTCTTGAGAAACTGCTGCTTCTCCCACTCCTGCAGCCGTCTGGAACTGCTCTGAGGCCCCGAGACCCACCCTGTCCTTTGGAGGCTCCCAGAGTCCCAGCCCGGCTCTTTCTGTGGCTCAGAGCTGCTGCCTGGGTGGGGAGCAGCAGGCAGCAGCTGTCAACCTCCCCCAGCCTGGGACCCCCTGCTGGCAGAGGCCTCTGGGCAGAGACATGGCTGATGGGTCTTCTGTAGCAGCTGGAGTGAAATCCCCAGTGGCTCCAGCAGCCACTTCTCCCTCAGTGCAGCTGCCACAGCCCCGTGTGGCCTCAAAGCCAGGGCTCAGAGAAGCCAGCTGGTGGGCACACCCAGGGGACCCGAGCCTGGCCCAGAGCCTGCTAGGTGCTCCAGTTCATGAGTGCAGCAACCACTAGTAAGCAGGGGCTCAACTCTGCAGCTGTGCAGGGCAGACCCAGGACTTTGGGGACAAGCCCCTCGGCCTGCAGAAGGCTCCTGCTTTCCAAAATGCACTCACGCTGCTGTTCCTCCCACCCCGGAAAGGCTCCTTGGCTGGCCCACGCTCCCTGTTGGCAGGAGAGGAAGGAGGAAGGGAGAAAACCCTCCCTGGTTGGGGTGGGCTGTGGACCCTCCCCCACACGGTCACCACTGGGAAGAAGGACAGGACAAGGTAGACAGAAGCCAGAAGTAGAGTCCAGAAAGCCCCAGTCACGGCGAGGCGTCCCAGAACAGGTCTGAGGCTGGTCCCTGCAGCTAACCAAGGTGAAGGTTGGGGTTCTGGCATCATCACAGCTCAACTGTGTGGTTCCACGGCCCCCAGAGGGTTCGGGGAACCCTGAGATGGTGCCGGATGGCACTCTGATGGTGTCTAGGCTCGGGTCTATTCAGGATGTGGGAATTCACTCCAGAGAGCCTGTCTGTCCCCATGGGTCCCACACACAGGGCCTGCCACACACACAGGCCACAGGCGTCTGCCTGTCCCGGCCCCATCACTCAATCCCTGCCAGGAGCCACAAGGCCCCATGAAGGTCAGGCCCTGGCATTATGCCTGGGCCAGGAGTGGAGCAGAGAGCTCAGGTCCCTGCTTCCTGCAGGGAAGACTCTCCTCAGTGGGATAGAACCTGGAGCAGGGACCCTTAGGGTAGGAGGTGGCAATGGTGTCCCGGGAACCTTACTCTGCTGACGCGGAGTAAGGGTCTGAAGAGCCACCACTAGCAGACCTGAAACCCCCGCCTGGAAGGAAGGACATCAGAGACACTGAGAGACACTGGGACTTCTGCCCAGAGCCCTGCTTGGGCTCAGAAAGGGATGGCCCCCTCCACTGTGGCCCCCACAGCTGTGGGAGCATTGAGACGTTGTGACGGGGACGCAGTTAACCCTGCTAACCCCAGAGATGAACTCAGCAGTTAGCACCAGGGAGATCGGAGGTCTGCCCATGCCAGGCCCACCACAGACACCCCATCTGCAAGGCTGGATGTTAATATGAGGACAGAGACCTGTGCAGCCATCGTCACCACAGGTCCCTTGCACCCAAATGAGAGCCAGTCTGGAGTGGGAGGGACCCGGCCCCTTCCTCAGCCACCGAGTGCCCTTGGCAAGTTCTGTGGCCTCTCTGAGTCCCAGTGTCTCATCTGCACCATAAACATGCCACTTGGTCCTGACCTCCAGGGCTGCTGTGGCATCCTTTTGGTCAGATATTCCACAAACATTTCTTGGCCAGAGCAGCGCTCCAGGCATGGTTCAGCCTTCAACCAGGGCACAGACAGGGAGTGAAGCGCCCCAGGGAGAGGAGAGAGCAGTGTTGTAGTATGCGGGGGTGGGGGTGAAGACCCCAGGGCACCTGGGCCAGTGGGAGTGGGGGAGGGTGCCCAGGGGGCTGAAGCAGCCAAGTGACCTCCAGGCTGACCATCCCAGTGTCCAGCCACCCTCGCTGAAGCCACCCTGTGCTCTCCTTTGTGGTCCCCTCCTCACCTAGGAAGAGCAGAAAGGACACAGCGCCCACCGGCGGGACCCCCTTCCTGAGCAGAAAGCGCCCTGTGCCAGCCTGGCCACCACCTCACTGTGAGGACGTGCGCAGCCTGGGCTGGGCCACCTGCCTGTATGAGCTCCAGCCCAGCAAGTGGGCACAATGGGGGTGACCCCAGCACACCTGCCAGGACCCCTGCCCCATAGGGCCTGCCACTCTCTCCACAGGCCTCAGCTTAGGGTCTGTACCTTTGTCCCACATCTGGGTTCCAGCCCCAGGGACTTGGCACACAGCAGGTGCCTAAAAACAGCTTGTTGGATGGATAGATGAGCGGATGGGTGGGTGAGTGGGCGCAGGGGCGCTGTGAAGACATCTGTCTCACTGCCTTCTCATGGGAGGATAAGATACAAGGAGGAGACGGGGCCTCAGGCCGGCAGGGCCTTAAAATCCTGCAGCCCCCCGGCCAGCACCAGGCCAGTGGGAACGGTGGCCCAGGTCACCGAAGGCTCCCTTGTTACTTCTGCTGGCTTCATCTGGATAAGTAGAAGCTGCTTTCCAGCTGGCTTCAGTTTTCACTTAGATTTTCTTCTTTTTTTTTTTTTTTTTTGAGGCGGAGTCTCGCTCTGTCACCCAGGCTGGAGTGCAGTGGCGCCATCTGGGCTCACTGCAAGCTCCGCCTCCCAGGTTCACACCATTCTCCTGCCTCAGCCTCCGGAGTAGCTGGGACTACAGACACCCGCTACCATGTCTGGCTAATTTTTTTTGTATTTTTTTTTTTTTTAGTAGAGATGGGTTCACTGTGTTAGCCAGGATGGTCTCGATCTCCTGACCTCAGGTGATCCGCCTGCCTCGGCCTCCCAAAATGCTGGGATTGCAGACATAAGTCACTATGCCCGGTCTAGGTTTTTTTTTCTCTTCTGTTTTTTATTTTTATTGTTGTTGTTGTTATTGTTTGAGACAGAGTCTTGCTCTGTTACCCAGGCTGGAGTGCGATGGCGCGATCTCGGCTTACTGCAACCTCCGCCTCCTGGGTTCAAGCAATTCTCCTGTCTCAGCCTCCCGAGTAGCTGGGATTACAGGTGCCCGCCGCCACACCCAGCTAATTTTTTGTATTTTTAGTAGGGATGGGTTTTCACCATGTTGGACAGGCTGGTCTTGAACTCCTGACCTCAGGTGATCCACCCACCTCGGCCTCCCAAAGTGCTGGGATTACAGGCATGAGCCCCCGTGCCTGGCCTAGGTTTCCTTTTGCTTGTGTACTAATGTTTTTGGCCAGTTGGCGTCTTATTTGTGCTGAAAGAGCAAGCCAGTTTCTTCACTTTGAGCTGCATTGTCTATCATGTGAAGATTTTCATAACCACAGTGTGTGCTTCTAGCTCTCTTTCCTATCCTGCGCTTCCAGAGTTTACTTGTGTGTGAGGAAGGCTTTTGTGGGGACCAAGGTGCATGGAGCAGTTGGGAGGTAAAACTTTGTCACTGGGTCCTACCTGTGCAGAACTTCAGTCCCAGCTGAGAAAGCAAGGGCCAGGGCAGTAATTCTCAAACTTGTGTTAGCCTCGGTCACCTGGAGGGCTGGTTGTGGCACGGCTTCCAATGCAGCAAGTCTGGGGTGCACCCCAGGGGTGAGCATTTCCACCTGGCCTCCTGGTGGTCCCGACGCTGCCAGCCCCAGGTGAATACAAACCGCAGCTGCTGGGAATTTTAGCTCTGAGGTCTTGGGCAAGGGATTCTCCTCTCCTTCATCCTTGGTTTCCCATCTGCAAGAGTGAGGGAGTAGGGTGCAGTGGCTCACACCTGTAATCCCAGCACTTTGGGAGGCCACGGTGGGAGGATCACCTGAGCCTAGGAGTCCGACACCAGCCTGGGCAACATAGCAAGACCCCCGTCTCTACAAAAAAATTAAAAAATTAGCCCGGCTGGTGGTGTGCTCCTGTAGTCACAGCTATTCAGGAAGCTGAGGCAGGAGGATCTCTTGAGCCTGGGAAGTTGAGACTGCTGTGAGCCGTGAGCCATGACCATACCACTGTACGTCAGCCTGGGCAACATAGTGAGACCCTTTCTCAAAAAAAAAAAAAAATGTGAGGGCATCAGACTCCATGATGGCTGTCACCTCCATCCTCAAGTTGGACAGGCCTGTTGGGGTGGGCTGGGGATCCGTGGGCGGGACGGTGTTTGAGAATGTGGAAGTGGAACAGCCTTGCACGGGAGCCATTTTCAGGAAAGGGCCTCATGACAAAGCCAGGGTTCTAAGCCCCTTCCCACACCAAAGGGCCTCTTAGAGAGAGACTCGGAACTTAAAGGGAGACTCAGCAACCAGGAAGCAAGAAGCAAAAGCACCACTCCCAGCAGGCATTTTGCAGTATACGAGAGGCAAAGGAAACCTCCTTTAAAACTCTGGAAACAAGCGTAAACTGACATTTCCCAGGCCCTGCCAGCCTGGGAGTCAAATGAGGTCACGTTACCACCCAAATCTGTCTGAGAACAGAGTCCTGTCTCCCTGCCGGGCCAGGCAAATGCCACTTCAAGATACAGTCTGTTGAGAACTCCTAGATGGGGACCTTAGACTCCAACATGTGATGAAGGCTTTCTAGAAAAATTCAATTGCAGGGTTTGCTCAGAGCCCGCTCTTCTTGCCTGGGCCCCAGCAGGATCCAATGGCCTCAGCGGGAAATAGACTCAAGTCCCAGAACAGGATGGGGGACACTCAACCAATTTCTTTTTTTTTTTTTTTTTTTTTTTTTTGAGACGGAGTCTGGCTCTGTCGTCCAGGCTGGAGTGCTGTGGCCAGATCTCAGCTCACTGCAAGCTCCACCTCCCGGGTTTACGCCATTCTCCTGCCTCAGCCTCCCGAGTAGCTGGGACTACAGGCGCCCGCCACCTCGCCCGGCTAGTTTTTGTATTTTTTAGTAGAGACGGGGTTTCACCATGTTAGCCAGGATGGTCTCGATCTCCTGACCTCATGATTCGCCCGTCTCGGCCTCCCAAAGTGCTGGGATTAGAGGCTTGAGCCACCGCGCCCGGCCCAATTTCTTTTCTATTCTTTTTTTGTTCTATTCTATTCTATTCTATTCTATTCTATTTTTTCTTTTTTTTTTTTTTTTTTTTTTTTTTGAGACAGGGTCTCACTCTGTCACCCAGGCTGGAGTGCAATGGCATGATCTCGGCTCACTGCAACCTCTGCCTCCTGGGTTCAAGCGATTCTTGTACCTCAGCCTCCCAAGTAGCTGGGACCACAGGTGCCAGCCACCACGCCCAAATACAAAAAATACAAAATAATTTTTGTATTTTTAGTAGCGACAGAGTTTCACCATGTTGGCCAGGCTGGTCTTGAACTCCTCACCTCAGGTGATCTTCCTGCCTCAGCATCCCAAAGTGCTGGGATTATAAGCATGAGCCATCATGCTGGGCTTCCAATTTCTTTTTTTTTTTTTTTTTTTTTTTTTGAGACAGAGTCTCGCTCTGTCGCCCAGGCTGGAGTGCAGTGGCCGGATCTCAGCTCACTACAAGCTCCGCCTCCCGGGTTTACGCCATTCTCCTGCCTCAGCCTCCCGAGTAGCTCAGACTACAGGTGCCCGCCACCTTGCCCGGCTCGTTTTTTGTATTTTTTAGTAGAGACGGGGTTTCACCAGGTTAGCCAGGATGGTCTCGATCTCCTGACCTCGTGATCCGCCCGTCTCGGCCTCCCAAAGTGCTGGAATTACAGGCTTGAGCCACCGCGCCCGGCCTGGGCCTCCAATTTCTTAGACTATCGAATGGCCCCAGAGTCAGATTGCTTGGGGTCAAAGGCCACTTTCACCACCTGCTGTGTGACCTTGAGCCCTTGAGCAAGTTATTTAACTTCTCTGTGCCTCAGGGAGCTCATAACAGCACTATACTGTAGGGTCGTGCCAGATCTGTCCCATAGACCCTGGGAAATTAATGAAATGAGTACTCAGACACAGGTACGCAGTGTAAGAGCAGCTAGGTGACTGCCTGGCTCTAGTGGCTAGAGAGCAGCCCTAAGAAGCTGGAACTGCTTGCTTTTATTCAGTGAAGGCACAATACGGAAAACCTGGAGCCAATGCGACCTGCAGGTAATTAACAATTATTGTGGCCAGGTGTGGTGGCTCACGCCTGTAATCCCAGCACTTTGGGAGGCCAAGGCAGGTGGATCACAAGGTCAGGAGTTCAAGACCAGCCTGGCCAAGATGGTGAAACCCTGTCTCTACCAAAAGTACAAAAATTAGCCAGGAGTGGTGGCAGGCCCCTGTAATCCCAGCTACTCGTGAGGACGAGGCAGAAGAATTGCTTGAATCCCGGGGTGGCAGAGGTTGCAGTGAGCTGAGATAGTGACACTGCACTTTAGCCTGGGTGACAGAGTGAGACTCTATCTCAAAAAAAAAAAAAAAAAAAAATTATTGTTCCCCTTTCGGAGAACCTCACACGTGCATGATCAAAGGTCAGTGCCTAGTCAACATAAGTAAACAAGCCTTTTAAGATAAATTTCCCCACACTTCCTTGTACCTACTCCTTGCCCTTTGCCTCAGGGTTATAGAACAGCTGCCTTCAGCTACTCTTCCCCGGGGCTCTACAAAACCTTCTGACCTTTCAGATGGTTTGCATCCTTTCCCTATAGTTTTTCCCACCACTCTAATCCCCTACAGGGTCGACTGAGGGATTATGAGGACTAACAGGATAATGCCTGCTCAGCCCATAACAGAGTGCCTGGCTCTCAGTGAAGGTTATTGTAGCGTAATATGTAGACCCACACTGTATGTACTCGTTGCTTGCTGCATCTATTTGTGCAGAAGTTGATTGGTGGATAAACAGGACATCATTTTCACTCAATGGGGCTCAGCCAATCTCAACCTAATCCTTTTATGGAATCAGTCTCCAAAAAAGAAGCCTCCTTCAGGCATGGCTACACCCAGCTATCCAAACATAATGTAAGCATCCACATTTTGGAGCTCTGGAAATTGCAGAACAGGCAGACAGCACCCCATAATATAGGTCTCAATCCAAGCTCTAGGAACACCTGGAAAATCCTGAAATAGGTGTCAGAGGGTATTTAAATCCCTCAAGGGCATGTATTATTCTTGTGTGTCTTTGCAGATTTCTGGGAAAGGGACCACAATTTTTCTCAGGTTGTCAAAGGAGCCAGCAACCCCCAAAAGGTGTGAGATTCTGCCTCAGGAAAGCTGATGCAGGCCTCAGCAGGTGCCCTGAACAGCACAGACACTCCCAGGGACACCCTGGGCATCCCAAGGCATCAAAACCCCAGGGCAAAGATGGGAGTGGCTCACTCCGCATCTCCTTTGCTGAGAGCCAAGCCCTCTCCAAAGCCAGGAGAAAACAACAAAATCGGACGGCAGCGCACACTCAGAAGTGTGAACCCCTGGCGAGCAAGCATCATTCCAGTTAGCCGCGATGACAGGCTGCCTGTGACTTAGGACACAGAGTGGCTCTGTGTTATCACAAACAGCAAGGGGTTCAGGAGGCAGTAGGTCTGCAGGGGACAGGACACAGGACATGGGACCTGTGTGCAGCCCACAGGGCAGTTCAGACCAAACGGCCAGAGGCGGCACCACGGCTGCCCCGAGCCCTTGGCCTCTCTGAGCTTCTCTCTCTCACCTGAGAAATGGGATTCCAGGGAAAATGGGTAGCAGTCACCTAGCCCACCTTCCCCCACGGTTGCTGTGAAGAGCCCAGAAGCCATGGATATGGGCGACTCATTTGAGGTCAGCTTCAGAAGCAGCGGGCGCTGGGTAGCCACATTGACACCCCGCACCAGCGCTTCCTCCTGGGGGCTCCTGGGTCCAAGGGGGTGGTGACAGTCCCTGCCACAGGGATGCAGAGTCTGCAATGTACAAACATGCTTTGTGCACATTGGGAGCCTGGCAAGCTGTAGCCCTTGTCATGATTCACGCTCCCTGGGGACACTTGGGGGCTGCTGTGGGCACCCCCCCACACCCCACTTTTGGTCAGGGCTGTGCCAGCAGAAGGCTGGGGCTGGACAATACAGGGGAAGTTGGGGCCGGGTGGGAGGTGGGAAAGGAGGAAGGGGGGAAATTTAGCAAGGAAAGAGCAGAAATGTCCCAGACAGAAATTAAATTGCAGTTCTGTGGTGAACAGTGAGAGTCCTTTTTCCCATATCCTCACCGAAAAATTCCAATACAATCTTTGCCACCTTGTGTCATAGATCTATTTTGAGCTCCCTCGCGGTTCCTGAGCTCCTATGCTTAGTGTGCGCCGGGCTCTGCCTTCTGGGTTCAAGTGATTATTATTATTATTTGAGATGGAGTCTCGCTCTGTCTGTCGCCCCAGGCTGGAGTGCAGTGGCATGATATCAGCTCACTACAACCTCTGCCTCTCGGGTTCAAGTGATTCTCCTGCCTCAGCCTCCCAAGTGGCTGGGATTACAGGTGCACGACATCATGCCTGGCTAATTTTTGTATTTTTAGTAGACGTGGGGTTTCACCATGTTGGCCAGGCTGGTCTTGTACTCCTGGCCTCGAATAATCCACCCAACTAGGCCTCCCAAAGTGCTGGGATTACAGGTGTGAGCCACCATGCCTAGCCTGCGATTCTTGTACCTCAGCTCAGCTCTTCACATGAATTCATCCTCACAACCATAGGGGGTTGGGGAGGTCCAATAATTTTTCCCTTTTCACAGCCAAAGCAGCTGAATCACCAAGGCCATGAAACAAGTAAAGGAGGATCTGCCTGGCATTCACCAGGCTGGTCCCGCCAGGTCACTGCAAAGTGGGGCAAGATGAGAACAGGGCCAGGGACTGATGACACCCAAGGCACCCCAGCAGGACATCCTGGCCCAACTGCCCTCCGGGGTCCCGGCCCAGGGTCCCGGTCAGAGGGCCAAGCTTTGCTACTAGTCATGGCCCAAGTAGCCTGTAGCTTCTTCCCCAGATGGATGTGGGATCCTCCCAGGAAGACCTGACCCAACCTAATCCCAGCCTCCCCACCTTTTCTGATGCTGTTTCCTTACCTGGACCTCTCCACCCACTGCTCGGCTCACGCTCACACTGGGCTCAGCTCTGCTTGGACACGGCTGCCCTGACAGTGCGTGGCAGGGACGAGGGGAGGCGGGGGATCACTGCTCCTGGGAGGGCTGGGATTGGCAGTGAGCTCTTGGTCTGGCCACCCTCCCTCCATGAGGTTCAAGACCAAAGTTCCCGTGGGAAGGCCACAACCATTTCTTCTGTGAGGCCCGGAAATGGGAATGGGTTCCTCATACTAAAGACAAAGACCTTCCTGGCCAGGTGCAGTGGTTCACGCCTATAATCCCAGCACTGACCTCACTAGAGGTCAGGAGTTCAAGACCACCCTGGCCAACATGGTGAGGTGAAACCCTATCTCTACTAAAAACACAAAATTAGCCAGGTGTGGTGGTATGTGCCTGTAGTCCCAGCTACTAGAGAGGCTGAGGCACGCGAATTGCTTGAACCCAGGAGGCGGAGGTTGCAGCGAACCGAGATCATGCCACTGCACTCTAGCCTGAGAGACAGAGTGAAACTCTGTGTCAAAAAAAAATTAAAAAAAAAAAAATTTAAGACCTTCCTGCTTCCTGAAGTGGGCCATCCTGATCCCAGCCCCCAGATCTGGAGTCAGCATTTCCAATTCTTCAAACCTGCCTGTTGCTGACGTGCTGGGTGACCTTGGGCAAGTCACTTCACCTCTCTGTGCCTCAAAGGCCTCACCAATAGAATGATCCTCATTGGAAGCTGATAATCAAATCCGCCCACCCACGTGGACATTCCAGGACTGTTCAATTTCAGTGCCATGTGGACTTACATAAGCAGGGCTACATTTCTTTAATTTGAGTAAAATGCAAATGTTCCTGGCGGATGAGTCAGCACTTAACCCCAAGCCTGCTCAGTCGCGTCACTTGGGCGGGAGTGAGAGGTCCCACCCAGACCCACAGACCTCTGCTCTTGGGGTGGACAGGCCCTGGAGATTTGCATTTTGCAGAGACTGCTGAGGAGGCGAGTTCAGACTTTAGAAGGCAGGATGAGGGGAGAACACAGACGCTCCCACCCCAATACCTGACCACATGCGCAACAATGACAAATTTTTGGGAAAAGAGTGAGCCAACAGGACGAGGTGGGTGGATTACCTAAGGTCAGGAGTCGGAGACCATCCTGGCAAACATGGTGAAACCCCATCTCTACTAAAAATACAAAAATGAGCTGGCTGTGATGGTTCACTTGTGGTCCCAGCTACTCAGGAGGCTCCGGCAGGAGAACTGCTTGCACCCAGGAGATGGAGGTTGCAGTGAGCCGAGATCTTGCCACTGCACTCCAGCCTGGGTGACAGAGTGAGAAGGGGCCTCCAGGGCTGTCGTGTTCAGCTGCTGGGGTGAGGAGTAGGGCAGAAGGGGCTGGGCACAGGGTGTTTAGGGGATGACAGGGCAGAGAAGACCTGTGGCCCCCAACAGGGTGGCCTCAGTCGGGGGGACTTTCCCACCCACCTCTACACACTCAGGCTACCCAACTGAAAATGATGCAGCCTCAAAACTGCCCTTCTGTGGGGAAGACAGGCAGGTTCCTGTAACAGAACAAGTAAAACGTCAGGAGTTAGCTAACCGAGCAAGATGAAAAAAGCTTGCAAGGCCACCCTACATGCAAGTGCCAGGAAAGGGAAGGAAATTGCACGGGGCACAGCTGAAAGCCAGCAGAGCCAAGGACATGAGCGGCTTTCCTGGAACTGATAGCTTCGCGTTAGACAAGAGTGAATGAGAATATGAACCAGGTATAAAAAGCACGAGCCGGGTGCAGTGGTGTGCGCCTGTCAACCCTACCTGCTAGGGGGCCAGGAGGGAGCATCACTTGAGCCCAGGGATTTGAGACCAGCCTGGGCAACCTTGTGAAGCCCCATTTCTTTAAAAAAAAAAATTGTTGAACGAAAAGAGCACAAAGAAGAGATGACAGGCCAGGCACCGTGGCTCATGCCTATAATCACAACACTTCGGGAGGCCAAGGCAAGCAGATCACCTGAGGCCAGGAGTTCGAGACCAGCCTGGCCAACATGGTGAAACCCTGTTTCTACTAAAAATACAAAAATTAGCCCGGTGTGGTGGGGGGCGCCTGTAATCCCAGCTACTCGGGAGGCTGAGGCAGGAGAATCGCTTGAATCTGGGAGGCAGGTATTGCAGTGAGCTAAGATTGCACCACTGTACTCTGGCCTAGGTGACAGAGCGAGATTCTGTCTCAAAAAAAAAGAAAAAAAAAAAAGGAGAGATGACCAAAAAAACATTATCAGGAAATGCAAAGAAACTGCAGAGGGGAGGAAACACATTAACCAAAACAGGACCATGACACATCTAAAAACAGTTAGAACATAGCACATGCATCTGAAAAGCAAGGGAATAGTGTGGGAGAGAAACTTGAAATAATTGCAATGAATTTAGAGAATAAGAACAAATAAATTAAAACAATTAGAGAGACAATGGTCATTATGGGTCCCAGACCTTCCAATCTCAGGGTGACTGGACTCCCTGAAGTAGATTATCCAACAACTAAAACAGAAGGCTATCTAGAGAAAGCCTTTCTGAAATGAAGAACCAAGTCTACAGACTGTGAGGGACGACTGTAGGGAAGCAAATTCAGAATGACCAACATTGGAACATACTGGCTGAGTTACTGAACTTTTTTCTTTTTTTTTTTTTGAGACAGAGTTTTGCTCTTGTTGCCTAGGCTGGAGTGCAATGGCATAATATCGCCTTACCACAACCTCTGCCTTCCAGGTTCAAGCGATTCTCCTGCCTCAGCCTCCCAAGTAGCTAGGATTACAGGCATGTGCCACCACGCCCGGCTATTTTTGTATTTTTAATAGAGACAGGGTTTCTCCATGTTGGTCAGGCTGGTCTCGAACTCCCAACCTCAGGTAATCAGCCTGCCTTAGCCTCCCAAAGTGCTAGGATTACAGGCATGAGCCACTGTGCCTGGCCGAGTTACTGAACTTTAAGGATAAAGAAAAAAACTCTTCAGGCACCCGGACAAAATGTCGTGAAAGAATGGAATGGAAGGCCGGGCGTGGTGGCTTAAGCCTGTAATCCCAGCACTTTGGGAGGCTGAGGTGGGCAGATCACTTGAGGTCAGGAGTTCAAGACCAGCCTGACCAACAAGGAGAAACCCCCTCTCTACTAAAAATGCAAAATTAGCCGGTGTGGTGGCACAGGCCTGTAATCCTAGCTACTGGGGAGGCTGAGGCAGGAGAATCGCTTGAACCCGGGAGGCAAGGTTGCTGTGAGTGGAGATCACGCCATTGCACTCCAGCCTGGGTAAGAAAAGCAAAACTTGGCCGGGCGCGGTGGCTCACGCCTGTAATCCCAGCACTTTGGGAGGCCGAGGCGGGCGGATCACAAGGTCAGGAGATCGAGACCACGGTGAAACCCCGTCTCTACTAAAAATACAAAAAATTAGCCGGGTGCGGTGGCGGGCGCCTATAGTCCCAGCTACTCGGGAGGCTGAGGCAGGAGAATGGCCTGAACCCAGGAGACGGAGCTTGCAGTGAGCCGAGATCGTGCCACTGCACTCCAGCCTGGGGGACAGAGCGAGACTCTGTCTCAAAAAAAAAAAAAAAAAAAGAAAAGCAAAACTCCATCTCAAAAATAAATAAATAAATACAAATACAAATACAAAAATTAGCCAGGTGTGGTGGTGCATGCCTGTAATCCCAGCTACTTGGGAGGTTGAGGCAGGAGAATCACTTGAACCCGGGAGGCAGAGGTTGCAGTGAGCCAAGATCACACCACTGCACTCCAGGCTGGGCAACAAGAGCAAAACTCTGTTTAAAAAAAAAAAAGAATGGAGGCCGGGCACGGTGGCTCACGCCTGTAATCCCAGCACTTTGGGAGGCCGAGGCGGGCGGATCACGAGGTCAGGAGATCGAGACCATCCTGGCTAACACGGTGAAACCCCGTCTCTATTAAAAATACAAAAAAAAGTTAGCCGGGCGTAGCGGTGGGCGCCTGTAGTCCCAGCTGCTCGGGAGGCTGAGGCAGGAGAATGGCGTGAACCCGGGAGGCGGAGCTTGCAGTGAGCTGAGATCCGGCCACTGCACTCCAGCCTGGGGGACAAAGCAAGACTCCGTCTCAAAAAAAAAAAAAAAAAAAAAAAAGAATGGAATGGAATCTATTTCAATTTCAATATAAGGCTAAATGCTGATAGCCAGGCATAGTGGCTCACGCCAGTAATTCCAGCATTTTGGGAGGCCAAGGCAGGTGGATCACTTGAGCTCAGGAGTTCGAGACCAGCCTGGACAACATGGTGAAACTCTGTGTACAAAAATACAAAAATTAGCCAGGCATGATGGCCAGTGCCTGTAATCTCAACTACTCAGGTGGCTGAGTCAGGAGAATCACTTGAACCTGGGAGGCAGAAGTTGCAGTGAGCCAAGATCACACCACTGCACTCCAGCCTGAGCGACACAGCAAGACTACATCTCAAAAAAAAAAAAGACGACCAGGCGTGGTGGCTCACGCCTATAATCCCAGCACTTTGGGAGGCTGAGGTGGGTGGATTACTGGAGGTCAGGAGTTCAAGACCAGCCTGGTCAAAATGATGACACCCTGTCTCTACTAAAAATACAAAATTAGCTGGGGGTGGTGGTGTGCGCCTGTAATCTCAGCTACTTGGGAGGCTAAAGCAAGAGAACTGCTTGAACCTGGGAGGCAGAGGTTGCAGGCAGAAAGAGCGAAACTCCATTTCAAAAAAAAAAAAAAAAAGAGAGAGACTAAATACTGGGAGAATCACGGTTGTAAAGTAAAAGTGTTACAAACCTTGACAAAATCCGGCGCAGTGGTTCACACATGTAATCCTAGCACTTTGGGAGGCTGAGGCAGGCGGATCACCTCAGGTCAGGAGTTCGAGACCAGACTGAACCCAGGAGGCAGAGGTTGCAGTGACCTGACATCATGCCACTGCACTCCAGCCTGGGTGACAGAGCTAGACTCTGTCTCAAAAATAAATAAATAAAATAATAAATAAATAAATAAACCTTGACAAAGTAAAAATATCGGCATCAAAATCAGAGCTGGGGTGGGCAAGAGGAAGAAGGAGGATGTTTGAGGGGAGCGGTCCCCTCTTTTATCCCAAGAAATGACTGATTCTGCTCAAAGTGAAACATCTGGGTTTTCCCCCCAAGACTCCAATGTCTTAATGAATTTCGTAATCTTTTTTGTTAACCATGAGAAATTCATTATGAAGTAATAGCTCTTGTGGAAAGTAAATATTTTAAGATTCAGCAATTTTTCTGGGTTTTCTTTTTTTTCCTTTTTTTTTTTTTTTTTTTCCAGATACAGTGTCTCACTCTGTTGCCCAGGCTGGAGTGCAGTGGCACGATCATGGCTCACTGCAGCTCTGAACTTCTGGGCTTAAGTGATCCTTCCACCTCAGCCTCCTGGGTAGCTAGGATTACAGGCGGCACATGTTCCGACACCCAGCTAGTTTTTAAAATATTTTTGTAGAGACAGGGGTCTCGCTATGTTGCCCAGGCTGGTCTCAAACTCCTGGGATCCTCTTACCTTGTCCTCCCAAAGAGCTGGGATTACAGGTGTGAGCCACAGCCCCTGATTTTTTTTTTTTTTTTCTGTTAAACTCAAGTAAAACAGAATATATTTAGTTTAAAATAGAACTGGTACAGTGAAATCTCATCTTCTAAAATTGTTTGGACTTACCTTTCTCTGAACTGCAGGGGCAGAAGGGGGGTGATCTCTTTCCTTCCCATGTAAAGGGTCATGACCGGCACCCCTATAACAAAAAACAAGTTAACAAGAGAAAAGAATAGCAGGCTTATTACATGCACATGAGACATACAATATGTGAACTCTAAGAGGCGTCAAAAGGTTGAAGAGAGGAAAATGGAGAAATGAATGGCTCAGTGCTCAGACAGTGGTTAGCAAATGATTCTCTGGGAGCTGAATGGGACAAGTTATGTGAAGGAGAGGGCGGAACTGCACAGGAACAAAACTTGGGTTTGTTCATTTGTTTGTTTTGAGACAGAGTTTCGCTCTTGTTGCCCAGGCTGGAGTGCAATGGCGTGATCTCGGCTCACTGCAACCTCTGCCTCCCAGTTTCAAGCAATTATCTTGCCTCAGCCTCCCAAGTAGCTGGAACTACAGGCACGCGCCACCATGCCTGGCTAATTTTTTGTATTTTTAGTAGAGACGGGGTTTCACCATGTTGGCCAGGCTGGTCTCAAACTACTGAGCTCAGGTGATTCACTCGCCTCGGCCTCCCAAAGTGCTGTGATTACAGGCATGAGCCACCGTGCCCAGCCCAGACAACCACAATTCTTTTATTGTCGTTGTTTTTGAGATGGGAGTCTCCCTATGTTGCCGGGTCTGGTCTCAAACTCCTGGGCTCAAGTGATCCTTCAGCCTTAACCTCCTAAATAGCAGGGATTATAGGTGCATGCTGCTGTACCTGGTTTTGTAATTGTTTTGGAAAGAAGCTTTCTTTTTTTTTTTTTTTTTTTTTTTGAGACACTGGAGTGCAGTGACCGGATCTCAGCTCACTGCAAGCTCCGCCTCCCGGGTTTACGCCATTCTCCTGCCTCAGCCTCCCAAGTAGCTGGGACTACAAGCGCCCGCCACCTCGCCCGGCTAGTTTTTTTTTGTATTTTTTAGTAGAGATGGGGTTTCACCAGGTTAGCCAGGATGGTCTCGATCTCCTGACCTCGTGATCCACCCGCCTCGGCCTCCCAAAGTGCTGGGATTACAGGCTTGAGCCACCGCGCCCGGCCGGAAAGAAGCTTTCTTGGTCAGATAAGGATTCCAGGAAGAGTCCCTCCCTCCTGTCGGGGGTAGGGAGGGTGGGAGGGTACAAGACAAGGTTAGGCAGCTTCACCCGCCTCTCAGCATGTCAGAGCACCAGTCTTGGGTATCACTTTCTGAGTCCCAGCCTTCCTATCCCTCTTCATTTCTCCAAACTTCTCTGTGTAGATGGCATTCCCCAAGGTTAACACGAATAATGGGCTATAGTAAGCATGTACTGAGCACCAGAGGTTTTAGGTGCAGCAGAGAATAGAGCAGATGAAACCCCTGCCTTCATGAAGATGTCATTCTTTTTTTTTTTTTTTTTTTTTTTTTTTTTTTTTTTTTTTTTTGGTAGAGACAGGGTTTCACCATGTTGGCCAGGCTGGTCTTGAACTCCTGACCTCAAGTGATCCACCCGCCTTGGCCTCCCAAAGTGCTGGGATTACAGGCATGAGCTACCACGCCCGGCCCCTCTTTTTTTTTTTTTTTTTTAGATGGAGTCTCACTCTGTCGCCTAGGCTGGAGTGTGGTGGCACGATCTCGGCTCACTGCAACCTCTGCCTCCTGGGTTCAAGCAATTCTCTGCCTCAGCCTCCCGAGTAGCTGGGATTACAGGCACCCGCCACCATGCCCGGCTAATTTTTGTATTTTTAGTAGAGATAGGGTTTCACCATCTTAGCCAGGCTGGTCTTGAACTCCTGACCTCGTGATCCACCCACCTCAGCCTCCCAAAGTGCTGGGATTACAGGTGTGAGCCACCACACCCAGCCCGAAGATATAATTCTAATGGGAGGAATTTGTTACTTCCTTCTTTGTACTTTTCTGTATTGTTCGTTTTGTTTGAGAGTTAGCATCTATCTTTTTTTTTTTTTTTTGAGACGGAGTCTCTGTCACCCAGGCTGGAGTGTGGTGGCACGATCTCAGCTCACTGCAATCTCCACCTCCCAGGTTCAAGCAATTCTCCTGCCTCAGGCTCCTGAGTAGCTGGGATTACAGACACACACCACCACGCCTGGCTAATTTTTTTTTTTTTTTTCGTACAGACAGGGTTTCACCATGTTGGCCAGGCTGGTTTCGATCTTCTGACCTCAAGTCATCCACCTGCCTCAGCCTCCCAAAGTGCTAGGATTATGGGCATGAGCCACCACACCCAGCCAGAATACATAATTTTTTTTTTTTTTTTTTCCTGAGATGGAGTCTTACTCTGTCGCCCTGGCTGGAGTGCAATGGTGTGATCTTGGCTCACTGTAACCTACGCCTCCTGGGTTCAAGCAGTTCTCCTGCCTCAGCCTCCCAAGTAGCTGAGATTACAGGCACGCGCCACCATGCCTGGCTAATTTTTGCATTTTTAGTAGAGACAGCATGCGCCACCACGCCTGGCCATATATCATTTTTATAAAAACAAAGGCCGGGGCCAGGCGTGGTGGCTCACGCCTGTAATCCCAGCACTTTGGGAGGCCGAGGTGGGCGGATCACAAGGTCAGGAGATCGAGACCATGGTGAAACCCCATCTCTACTAAAAATAGAAAAAATTAGCCGGGCGCAGTGGCGGGTGCCTGTAGTCCCAGCTACTCGGGAGGCTGAGGCCGGAGAATGGCGTGAACCCGGGAGTCAGAGCTTGCAGTGAGCCGAGATTGCGCCACTGCACTCCAGCCTGGGCGACAGAGCGAGACTCCGTCTCAAAAAAAAAAAACCAAAAAAAAAAACCAAAAAAAAAAAACAAAGGCCGGGCGCAATAACTCCTGCCTGTAATCCCAGCACTTTGGGAGGCCAAGGCAGGTGGATCACCTGAAGTCAGGAGTTCGAGACCAGCCTGACCAACATAGTGAAACCCTGTTTCTATTAAAAATACAAAAACTAGCCAGGCGTGGTGGTGGGTGCCTGTAATCCCAACTACTTGGGAGGCTGAGGCAGGAGAATTGCTTGAACCCGGGAGGTGGAGGTTGCAGTGAGCCGACATCATGCCATTGTACTCCAGCCCGGGCGATGGAGCAAGACTCCTTCTCAAAAAAAGAAAAGAAAAGAAAGAAAAGAAAACTATTTACCTTCACACACACACATAAACACACACATCCATGGAGGATGATTCTTCTGAACAGCTGGAGTTGAGAACCACTACATTTGAAGCTGGATGAGTCATTGACACTCTTGTGTAAACAGGGTTTTCAGGAAGACAGCGTGGGGACCCAGAGTCTCTGGAGGTCCCAGCTAAAGATAAGATTCCCTGCGGAGCAGCTGACCCTGGGAAGAGCTGCAAAGGGAAGTTGGTTCCCCTGGGTATTCAGCCCCTCTTGGAAGGAAGAACCATCCAGCTTGTCTCCTGAGGCCCTCTTGCCAGAGATGCTTGTCCCAGTCCTGATCCTAACTAAGCCCTTGCTTCATTGGCATTGGTGAGCCCCCCAAGCCCCATCCATTCCTCCCCCTCATCATCCACCTATCTCTTAAGTGGGGCCCCGACTCCTGCCCCGTCCACTGTGCCCTCACTCTGGCCATACAGGCCTGCCCACTGCCTGGCCTTTTTTTTTTTTGAGATGGAGTCTTGCTCTGTCACCCAGGCTGGAGTGCCAGTGGGACAATCTCTGCTCACTGCAACCTCCGCCTCCCAGGTTCAAGTGATTCTCCTACCTCAGCCTTCTGAGTAACTGGGACTATAGGTGTGCACCACCATGCCCGGCTAATTTTTGTATTTTTAATACAGATGGGGCTTCACCATGTTGGCCACGCTGGTCTTGAACTCCTGACCTCAAGTGATCTGCCGCCTTGGCCTCCCAGAGTACTGGGTTACAGGTGTGAGCCACCGCACCCAGCCAACCACTTCCTGGCTTTTGCAGGTGCTTTTTCCTCCACCAGAATCTCCTCCCTCCCCTGCTTCCCTCGCTCCCAGGCTTCCAGGCCTCCTTTTCTGGAAGGCTGCCCTGACAGGCCAGACCACCTGGCTCTGCCAAGGTCCAGTGACTCAGAGGCTCAGAGCCGGCAAAGCCTTGAGGCCTTGCACCAAGGAGGCAGGAAGGCACACAAGCCCCGCCCACTGGATGACCTTGGCCAAGTCCTTCGCCCTGGATGACTCTGTTTCCTCATCGGAAAAATAGGGGCATCACAAGCTGCTTGATAGGAATCAAGAAGATCATGTGTGAAATGTTAGCTATTTTTAGTTTCAGGTTTGTTGGAAAGAATGACAATGAGACATGAGCTTACAGGAAGGGGGAATGAAAAGGGGAAATCAAGTCAGTAAGGGAAGGATGTGAAAAAAAAGTTGTAATGGAAATTAAAAAACCCTAACTTTCCTGGGAGGACAGAGGCTCCCTATGGAGCCAGCTGAGGGTCTGTGGGGGTCACAGGGGCACTGTCAGACACTGGGAGATGCTGGACAGGACTGGGCCCAGACCTCCAGGCCCAGTGGGGCCTCCCTTCTCAGCCCCCTACTTTCTTTTTTTTTCCTTTGAGATGGAGTTTCACTCTGTCACCCAGGTTGGAGTACAGTGGCACAATCTCGGCTCATTAAAACCTCCACCTCCCAGGTTCAAGCGATTCTCCTGCCTCAGCCTCCCAAATAGCCAGGACTACAGGCATGTGCCACCACGCCCGGCTAATTGTTGTATTTTTAGTAGAGATGGTGTTTCACCATGTTGGTCAGGCTGGTCTCGAACTCCTGACTTCAGGTGATCTGCCTGCCCTGGCCTCCCAAAGTGCTGGGATTGCAGGCGTGAGCCACCACGCCCGGCTCAGCCCCCTTCTCTTTCAGCTCAGGTCCCCATGCCCCTGCAGAGCCTTAGAAAGTGTCATCCCACACCATCTCCACCAGGTCCTACAAAATCACCCCCAAATCATACCCTCTAGGCACTGCAGCAAATGCAGCTTCAGGGCAATCCCCCAGCACAACCTCACCCCTTCCTGAGACTGGTGGGTGAGCTGAGGTCACCTGCCACTGCCAGCAGGGCTGGGTAAATCTCGGGGCAGGCGGGGGCGAGGGCGGGGGCTGTCACCGCGGTGTTGCCTGATGCACCCTCCTCCCCAGTTCAGGAAATTGTGAGGTGAACTCTTCCCCTCCAGAGCGCTGTCTGCTATGAAGGCGGCTCAGGCCCCCAACACACACATAGCGGGTGACAGGTAGGGCCCAAGTCCTGGAGCCCCCGCTCCTCCCTGAAGACCGATCGGGGCATCTCTGGGACTCTGTTCCTCTCTCCCTGGTCAGCACAGTCCCCCGCCCTGCAGGTCCCACGAGGCAAAACGTCAGAGTCACCTTTATTGCACAGCCACTCTGTACACCAGGCGCTCACCACACATGCAAGGTCGGTGGATTGTCCCCATTTTACAGATGAGGGAGCGGAGGCAGGAAGTGCAGAAGAGGCCACTCGTGGCCACACAGCGGAGACTGGCAGGCCCATTGGGTTCAGCAGACTCCTCAGCCCCAGTGCCAGGCAAGGACTAGAGCCACGGAAAGCAGGGATGCTGAGTCTCTGGGGCATGTGGGCCACCCCCAGCTGATGCATTTGTTGAAGCCTCTAGGGGCATGGAATAGGCAAAGTGCCCACATGGGGGTGCAAGAACTGATGCCCAGCACACCCCATGGAACCTCGTTCTTTTTTTGAGACAGAGCCTCACTTTGTCACCCAGGCTGGAGTGCAGTGGCATAATCTCGGCTCACTGCAACCTCCACCTCCTGGGTTCAAGCGATTCTCCTGCCTCAGCCTCCCAAATAGCTGGGATTACAGGCATGAGCCACCACACCCAGCTAATTTTTGTATTTTTAGTAGAGACGGAGTTTTGCCATGTTGGCCAGGCTGGTCTTGAACTCCTGACCTCAGGTGATCCGGCTGCCTCAGCCTCCCCAATTGCTGGGATTACAGGTGTGAGCCACTGCACCCAGCCCCAGACCTCATTCTTTTTACAGGGTCCCAGCACTCTATCATATGGACGTCCAGAATCACTAATCCCCTGCTGATGGACATGCAGGTTATTTCCAGTCTTTTGCTAAGACAAGCAGTGTTGTGATGACTACACTATCCTACATCTTGGCATGTGGGTGTGTATAGGATAAATGTTCTGGGCACCAGGCTCCAGCAGGCCCCACGAACAGGACTCTGGGCCTTATGCCAGGAGGGGAAGATTCAAAGAGGGCCCCTCACCTGGGTCTGACCCAAACCCACACCAAAGGCACCAGCAGGTCGTCCAGAGCTGATTCCCTGGGAAGCCTGCCCAGGAACCACCATCGGGCTTTCTTATTGTGAGAGCTTTTTTTTTTTCCTCCTTTGGCAGAGCTCAGTGCCGGTTTCCAGCCCTGATGCAGAGGTACAAAGCTAGTCTGGGCAGATTGTTATGCAAATCAAAAGAGGAAGCAGAGCTAGGGGAGCAGAGGAGCTTCTGCTGGGCTCTACCAGGGAAGAAGCTGCAGTAGGAGCCCCTACTTAGGCCCTGTGGGAGGCCTGGGGTTCAGGAAAGGGCCCGCTATCCATCCGGTACAGGGAAAAGAGTCCAGCTCTGGCCTCTGCCCCTCAGCTCCACCTCCTGCATTCCTACGAGTTCTCCAGACGATCTGATGGGAGCTCAGAACCAGTCCCAACAGGTACTGGGTGGGATGTGATGGCCATTTTCCTTCCCTTTACCACTCTGGGCCCCTCCACTGCAGGGACGTCCCCTGGGGTGTCTCTGTGCCCATGCCCCGTTGGGCACCTCCTCTCAGTCCAGCCCCCTCCACACTGCATTATCTCCTTAGCTGTGAGCTCCATGAGAGCATAGTGTGCTTAGGTCAGTGTTGTCTCCCCAGTGCCCGGCACAGTGCCTGGCACATCACAGATGCCTAGTGCTCCTACACCAACGAACTCCCCTGACAGCACCACATCCACAGGGAGCTGGGCCTCAGGGAACAAAGTGGTGCCTGGCTGAGGCACCCACACAGGGGCTGCTCTTTTTTTTGAGATGGAGTCTCACTCATTACCCAGGCTGGAGTGCAGTGGCTCAATCTTGGCTCACTGCAACCTCTGCCTCCTGGGTTCAAATGATTCTCCTGCCTCAGCCTCCTGAGTAGTTGCGATTATAGGCACGCACCACCATGCCCGACTAATTTTTGTATTTTTAGTAGAGACGGCTTCACATGTTGGCCAGGAAAGTCTCGAACTCCTGACTTCAGGTGATCCACCCACCTCGGCCTCCCAAAGTGCCGGGGTTACAGGCGTGAGCCAACGTGCCTGGCCTAGACTTGTTCTTGAGGATGACGGAACAGGGGTTTTGCTGTTAGCCCAGCCAACAAAATGGACAAGAAAGAGGGAGAAGAGAAGTGTGAGATGCTTCCCAACACAGCCTGAGGCTAACGCAGGCCATGCTGGGCCCCACGCTCCAGGCCAGCCTGGAAGAGCCCAAAGCCAGTTTCCTTCCAATGCTGTGTATATTACACAACATTCTTAGATGGAAAGTCCAGTTTCTTTTGCTTTTTTTGTGTGTGCACTTCAGAAGTTTTTTAAGCTAATTGATTGAAGGGCTCTTGCGCCTAGGAATAGCAATACTAATAAGCTTTTGTGGAATCTCACTGGTTCCAGACCAAGGCTGTGAATGTCCCAACTCACTTCTGTTCTTGGTGAGTTTTGCTGTGTTAGTGAACAAGGTGAATTTGTTAAACACAGTGGCCCCTGCCCAGTGCTGGCTCTCTAAAACGACCACTTCAATTGCACTGACCGAGATGCAATGGATTCTACCGCAGAAGCGCATTTAACTCAAATGCAAACATAACTGGAAGGTGACACAGAGTCCTGAAATCCCTGGTTGTGCAGACGCATCAATGCCTAGCCACTGGTCATTAGCCCATTTTCATTTTCCTCCAGCTCCCTCCACCCTTCATGAGTGGGGACTGAAAAATGTGTCTATTGCAGCAGCTCCTGGTGGTACGCTCTGGTAATGATTTGCATCAGGCTACTGGTTGCTCAACAGCCGAGAAGAGCAAGCCTCCAGGCCTCTGCACGCATGCCTTCTGCCTGGTGAGCCTCTCACTATCATCCTTTTAAAAGACACTTCAAAAAGAGGCAAAATCATGATATCCATACATAGATTAAAAAAAGAACATGTGTTAAATATTTTATTCTACTCCTAAACCAATTTAAGGAAACCAGGCAGATGTTACAACTGGTTCAAATGAAATCTAAAGAACAGACACATTTAATAATCAGGAATATGGAAAAGAACATGCAAATGGGGGCTGGACACAGCAGCTCATGCCTGTAATTCCAGTACTTTGGGAGGCCGAGGTGGTAGATCACCTGAGGTCAGGAGTTCCAGACCAGCCTGGTCAACATGGTAAAAACCCGTCTCCACCAAAAAAAAAAAAAATTAGCTGGGTGTGGTGGCACATGCCTGTAATCCAAGCTACTCAGTAGGCTGAGGCAGGAGAATCGCTTGAACCTGTGAGGTAGAGGTTGCAGTGAGCTGAGATTGCACCACTGCATTCCAGCCTAGCCAACAAGAGCAAAACTCCATCTCAAAACAACAACAACAACAACAACACGCAAATGGGGCAAAGCTAGGGAAGGGAGAGTCAACTAGTCTCCTACTGGAGTTTGGAATCTGCAGGTGTACAATAAATTTTGCATTGCTATCACTAGCCTACAAGTTAAAGAGTTGTAAGTAGTCTTCATAGAATGGAATCAGATAATCCAAGGGAGGTCCTGGAGAGTCTAGATAATGCACAGTTTTTCAAAGATGTACAAATATTTTCAAAGATATACAAATATGTACAACTCTGACCACCGACGTCCTTTACCTGGTCAACTTAACCCACACCTCCTCCAGGAAGCCACCCCTGATGCCCAGACTGGGTTAAGTGCCAGCCCCTGGGCTCTCTCAGTGCCTTGAATTTCTGATCACACTGTTCCGTCTCCCCCATCAGATATACGAGATTTTTTTTTTTTTTTTTTTTTTGAGACGGAGTCTCGCTCTGCCGCCCAGGCTGGAGTGCAGTGGCCGGATCTCAGCTCACTGCAAGCTCCGCCTCCCGGGTTCATGCCATTCTCCTGCCTCAGCCTCCCGAGTAGCTGGGACTACAGGCGCCGCCACCTCGCCCGGCTAGTTTTTTGTATTTTTTTAAAGTAGAGACGGGGTTTCACCGTGTCAGCCAGGATGGTCTCGATCTCCTGACCTCGTGATCCGCCCGTCTCAGCCTCCCAAAGTGCTGGGATTACAGGCTTGAGCCACCGCGCCCGGCCTTTTTTTTTTTTGAGACAGAGTCTCACTGTGTCACCCAGGCTGGAGTGCAGTGGCACAGTCATAGCTCACTACAACTTCAAACTCCTGGGCTCAAGGGATCTTTAGCCTCCCTAGTAGCTGGGACTAGAAGTGTATGCCACCATGCCCAGCTAATTTTTAAGTTGTCAGGACAAGGTCTTGCTTTGTTACCCAGGCTGGTCTCGAACTCCTGGGCTTAAGCAATTTGCCTGCCTCGGCCTCCCAAAGTGCTGGGATTACAGGTGTGAGCCACTGTGCCTGGCCTGATCCATGAGATCCTTAAAACAGAAGCTATGTCTTACCCACCTCTCACTGTGCCTTTGAGAATCAAGGGATGCATGGTTGAAAGAATGAATGAATGAGAGAAAAAATGAACAATACAGGGTCTGAAAGCCAAAGTGGTACACGGGGCCCATAAGCCAGTAAAAGACGGGTGAGGCAGCTATTGAAGGTCTGCATGTGTACCTGTGAACACAGACAGGCTTCAATGTCAATCTTAATAAGGGCTCCTCAGAAATGAAGCTCAGGGAGCAAACAAACATGGAAAATTCTGGCTAAACACAAATAGGTGGGTTTTGCTTTTATTTCCGTTTAACCACAGGACTCCCGAGTCCCTGTAATATACAGTAAAGGGTCTTGCTCTGTTGCCCAGGCTGGAGTACAGTGGCACAATCACAGCTCACTGCAGCCTCGAACTCCTGGGCTCAAGCAATCCTCTTGCCTCATCCTCCCAAAATGCTGGGATTACAAGCGTGAGTCACTGCGCCCAGGCTAATCTCGAACTCCTGGGCTCAAGCAATCCTCCTGCCTCATCCTCCCAAAGTGCTGGGATTACAGGCGTGAGTCACTGCGCCCAGGCTAAGAGCCTTTAATATATTCAAGTGCCCCAGGAATTCCCCCGGAGGGAGAATGTGATGTTTGCATGTTTTCCTTATCTGACTATAAAACAGTATTTTTTAATGGACCAGAGATGATGGATTCACTGAGTTACTGTGAGGAAAACACTCAGCGTCGTGCCTGGTATAATGTGCACTCCATAAATGCTAACCACAGCATGATGCTTTATAAAAGCACCATCTGCCATTTATGGAGTAAATGCCTTTGCTTGTGTCATCTCGCTTGACCCTCACAACCATAAGGCCAGGTAAGGAAGATGAGGCAGAGGACTAAGAGGATATAACACGTAGGAGGTGAAGTCACTAACCCAAATCCTTGCAGACGGCAAGTAGTCAGAATTCTTGGACCAGGTGTGAGGCCTTAAGAGAACAAGCTAGCCCAGGGCTTGGCATGAAGTAAGTGCTCAATAAAAACTGGTTTTGGCCTGGGCACAGAGTGGTTCATGCCTGCAATCCCAGCATTTTGGGAGGCTGAGGCGGGAGGATCACTTGAGCCCAGGAGTTTCAGACCAGCCTGGGCAACATGGCGAAACCCTGTCTCTGCTAAAAATACAAAAAGATTAGTCGGGTGCAGTGGCGGCACCTGCCTATAATCCCAGCTGCTCGGGAGGCTGAGGGAGGGGAATAGCTTGAACCGGGGAAGTAGGCGTTGCAGTGAGCCAAGATCGTACCACTGCACTCCAGCCAGGGCAACAGAGCAAGACTGTCTCAAAAAAAAAAAAAAAAAAAAATGACTGGTTTCTACCATATCTCCCTCCTCCCTCCTTCCCATTCAGCCCAGAGGCTATGGCAGGGCAGACAGAGCTCCAGGCCAAGGACCCCCAGGTGGAGGTGCAGGGCAGACCCAGGCTGAGCCCAATCTTTTTCCACCCTACAGTTCAATCTTTCCACCCTGCAGTTCAGCTCCTCCCTTCCCTTTCTCTTCCCAGTCTTCCTGAACCTGCACCTGGCCTCTCTGCACATCCCCAGGTTATTTGTGGATGTAAGAACTCAGGGTTCTCCCTCCCTTATTCTCCTTGTCCATCCTGGTGATAGTGCTTGACTCTCAACACACAAAAGGGGCTCTAAAATGATCCTTTGAAAAAATAATTTTTTTGCCGGGCTTGGTGGCTCACACCTGTAATCCCAGCACTTTGGGAGGCCGAGGCGGGCAGATCACCTGAGCTCAGGAGTTCGAGACCAGCCTGATCAACATGGAGAAACCCTGTCTCTACCAAAAATACAAAATGAGCCAAGTGTGTTGGAGCATGTCTGTAATCCCAGCTACTCAGGAGGCTGAGGCAGGAGAATCATTTGAATACAGGAGGCAGAGGTTGCAGTGAGCCAAGATCATGCCTTTGCACTCCAGCCTGGGTGACAAGAGTGACACTCCATCTCAAAAAAAAAAGAAAAAATAATTTTTTAAAATTCTGTTTTGGAGAAGAGTCTCACTCTATCACCCAGGCTGGATGTCATCACAGTTACACAGTAACCTTGAACTCCTGGGCTCAAGCAATTCTCCAGCCTCAGACTCCTAAGTAGCTGGGACCACAGGCACATACCACCACACGTGGCTAAAACTGGTGTTTGTTTGTTTTTTTTTTTTTTGAGACAGTGTCTTGTCTTGTCCCCCAGGCTGTAGTGCAATGGCACAAACACTGCCCACTGCAGCCTTGACCTCCAGGGCTCAAGCGATCTTACCCCTGAGACTTCTGAGTAGCTGGCACTACAGGCACACGCCACAATGCCTGGCCAATTTTTTTTTTTTTTTTTTTTTTTTGTAGGGATGGAGTCTATGTTGCCTAAGCTGGTTTCGATCTCCTGGACTCAAGCCATTCTCCTGCCTTGGCCTCCCAAAGTGTTGGGATTAAAGGCATGAGCCACCGTGTGCAGCCTAAAAATGGTTCTTGATTCAATGAGTGAGTAAATGAAGCCTGTGCCCAGGGCCTGCCAGGCCCCCTGGGTCTGCCCACAGAGTAAACACAGAACCACATGGAGCCCCACTCCAGGCCTGGTCGAAAAAAATGCTGTTCTAGCTGAAGGCTTGCTCAGAGAAATGACTCAGCCTGAGTGCTCAGATGCAACTTCCACGTTTTATGGACTGAAGGTGCTTTCATAACAGCTGGTGACGATGAGCCAGAGGCAGGCTGTAAACTGAGCAGTAATCTGGTCCTGAACACCCAGGTCTCAGCCTCCACCCACAAGCAGGGCATCTGAGGCTGTGGCTTCTCCACACTGGTGCTACTTTGTGCTGGCAAATAGCACAGGCCCCCAAAATGACCTGGAGGCTCACCCATGCCACCTCCTTAACTTAGGAGGCAGATGAGTGACAGGGCCAGACCTGCAGCCTCAAGGGCCTGGTTGTACCCTCCCTAGCTCCCCTGGGCCTGGGAGCCTTCCATGAACCTGTGGCCTGGGACCAAGAGCCTGGGGGGCCCAGCGATGTGCCTGGTGGGGAGGGGGTAGTGCTGCCACACTGGGGAAGATGCCCCCAGCAATGACAGTCCTGCTGGGGGGACGTGGCACAGACTCACTGAGACACGGAACCGTGTGAGCAAGGGGGGTTTTACTTAATCCTCCCTGAGGACTCAGACAGGTGGGCTGCAGGCAGTGGGGTAGCCTCTCCACTCACTCATGCCCACCCACCCATTTGCTCATTCATTCAGACAAGCGTGGATTGAGTATTTTCTTTTTTTTTTTTCTTTTTAAGACAGGGTTTTGCTCTGTCGCTCAGGCTGAAGTGCAGTGGCATGATCTCAGCTCACTGCAGCCTCATCTTCCTGGGCTCAACCGATCCTCCTGCCTTGGCCTCTCAAAGTATTGGGATTACAGGTGTGGGCCACCATGCCTGGTGAATTGAGTACTTTCTTTCTTTTTTTTTTTTTGAGACGGTGTCTCACTCTGTTGCCCAGGCTGGAGTGCAGTGGCATGACCTCGGATCACTGTAACCTCTGCCTCCTGGGTTCAAGTGATTCTCCTGCCTCAGCCTCCCGAGTAGCTGGGATTACAGGCTCCCGCCACCATGCCCGGCTAATTTTTGTATTTTTAGTGGAGGCGGGGTTTCACCATGTTGGCCAGGCTGTCCTAGAACTCTTGACCTCAGGTGATCCATTCGCCTCAGCCTCCCAAAGTGTTGGGATTACAGGTGTGGGCCACCGCGCCTGACAAATTGAGCACTTTCTTTTTCTTTTCTTTTCTTTTTTTTTTTTTTTTGAGATGGAGTCTTGCCCTGTCACCAGGCTGGAGTGTAGTGGCACAATCTCAGCTCACTGCAACCTCCGCCTCCTGGGTTCAAGCAATTCTCATGCCTCAGCCTCCCAAGTAGCTGGGATTACAGGCGCACGCCACCACGCCCGACTAATTTTTTGTATTTTGGTAGAGATGGGGTTTCACCATGTTAGCCAAGATGGTCTCGATCTCCTAACCTCATGATCTGCCCACCTTGGCCTCCCGAAGTGCTGGGATTACAGGCGTGAGCCACCGCACCCGGCCAAATGGAGCACTTTCTAAGTGCCCACCTGTCAGCGTCACCCCAGGCTTTCCCATCTCAGCCAGTGGCTCCACTATCCTCTAGTTACTTTGGCCAAAACCACAGAGTCATCTTGGATCCCAATTTTTGCTTCACCCCCACATCCAACCTTTCAGTGAGTCCCATCTGCTTTACCTCGGCACGTCAACAGCAGTGTGCTCAGCACACTTCCCAGCCACCTCCCAGGCCAGGCTGCTCACCTTTTGCCTGGTCACCGTAACCACCAACAGCTGGACTCCTGACCCTTTGGCCTTGGTCTCTAAAACCCATTCTCCTCTCATCAAAGTGACCTCATCCCAGCATCATTCTGACCATTTCTCATCTTAAAGTCCTCAAAAGGGTCTTATCAGATATTAAAATTTTTTAAAGAAATTAAGACAGAATGGCTTTGGCATCTGGCTATAAATAAAGAAGGGCCGGATGCAGCGGCTCACGCCTGTAAACCCAGAACTTTGGGAGGCCAAGGTAGGAGGGTCCCTTGAGCCCAGGAGTTTGAGACCAGCCTGGGCAACATAGAGAGACCCTGTCTTTACAAAAACAAAATTAGCTGGGTGTGGTGGCACATGCCTGTAGTCCTAGCTACTTGGGAGACTGAGGTGGGAGGATCACTTGAGCCTGGGAGGTTGAGGCCGCGTTGAGCTGAGATCATGCCACTGCACTCTGGCCTGGGTGACAGAGTGAGAGCCCATTTAAAAACAAAAAATAAAGGGGAAAAAAAGCACAGAACAGGAGCCCCGGAGGCAGAAGCTCGCATAAATGAGAATTTGCCGTATGACAGAGAGGCGTCACCAACCAGTGGGGAAAAGACAGACTCTTTTATAAATGGCGTTGGGACAAGTGGTGATCCATATGGAAAAAGTAAAATTAGATCCCCACCTAACACCACACACAAAACTCCAGGTGGATTCAGGGCTTACGTGTGAATAACAAAATTTTAACACATTTAGAAGAAAATGTAGAAGAATATTTTTGTGACCTCAGGGTAAGGAACAATTTCTTTTTTAAGTAAACTTTTTGTTTGACTACAACATGCATAGTGTACAAGTCATAAGGGTGCCGCTTGATGAAATTTCACAGTGACCTCAGCTATGTACCCAGCATCCAGACCAACCCTCCAAAGCCCCCACATGCCATTTTTTTTCTTTTTTGAGACGGAGTCTTGCTCTGTCACCCAGGCTGGAGTGCAGTAGTATGATCTCAGCTCACTGAAACCTTCGCCTCCTGGGTTCAAGCAATTCTCCTGCTTCAGCCTCCTGAGTAGCTGGGACTATAGGCACACACCACCCTGCCCGGCTAATTCTTTTTGTATTTTTAGTAGAGACGGGGTTTCACCAGTTGGCCGGAATGGTGTCGATCTCCTGACCTCATGATCCACCCGCCTCAGCCTCCCAAAGTTCTGGGATTACAGGCGTGAGCTACCACATCCAGCCTCTTTTTTTTTTTTTTTTTTTTTTTTTTTCTGAGACGGAGTTTCGCTCTTGTTGCCCAGGCTGGAGTGCAATGGCGCAATCTCAGCTCACCACACCCTCCCCCTCCTGGGTTCAAGCGATTCTCCTGCCTCAGCCTCCCTAGAGTAGCTGGGATTACAGGCATCCACCACCATGCCCGGCTAATTTTTTTTTTTCTTTAGTAGAGACGGGGTTTCTCCATGTTGGTCAGGCTGGTCTCAAACTCCTGAAGCCAGGTGATCTGCCCACCTCGGCCTCCCAAAGTGTTGGGATTACAGGCGTAAGCCACTGCACCTGGCCTTTGTTTTCTTTTTTCTTTTCTTTTTTCTGAGATGGAGTCTCACTCTGTTGCCCAGGCTGGAGTGCAATGCAATGGCGTGATCTCAGCTCACTGCAACCTCTGCCTCCCGGATTCAAGTGATTCTCCTGTCTCAGCCTCCCAAGTAGCTGGGATTACAGGTGTGTGCTACCACGCTCAGAAAATTTTCATATTTTTAGTAGAGACAGGGTTTCACCATGTTGGCCAGGCTGGTCTCGAACTCCTGACATTAAGTAATCCACCTTCTTCAGCCTCCCAAAGTGCTGGGATTACAGGTGCGAGCCACTGCACCCAGCTCCTCGTGCCTTTTGACAGGAAAGAATATCTTAGGCACAAAAGGTATCAGCTACAACGGAAAAAAATTGATGAGTCTGATGATATTGACATTTAAATCTTAAGTTCAGCAAAAAAAATGCCACAAGATTAAAAGATATGCACAGCTGAGCACCGTGACTCGTACCTGTAATCCCAGCATTTTGGGAGGCTGAGGCAGGCAGATTGCTTGAACTTGAGAGTTTGAGACCAGCCTGGGCAACACGGAAAAACTCCGTCTCCACAAAAAATATAAAAAATAGCCAGGTGTGGTGGTGCATGCCTGTAGTCCCAGTTAGTTGGGAGGCTGAGGTGGGAGAATCACTGGAACCTGGGAGGCAGAGGTTGCAGTGAGCTGAGACTGGGCCACTGCACTCCAGCCTGAGTGACAGAGCAAAACCCTGTCTCAAAAATAAATAAATAAATAAAAGATATTTCACAATATGGAGGAAATAGCTGCAATATAATCAGCAGATTCGTATCCAGAATATGTAAAGGACTTCTGCAAATCAAGAAGTGAGACAACCAACCCAACAGAAAATTCGGCACAGGTTATGAACAAACACCTTACAAGAAAAAAAAGCCTACATGGCCAATAATCATATGAAAAAGAGACTCTGGGCTGGGCATGGTGGTTCATGTCAATAATCCCAGCAATTTGGGAGGCCAAGGTGGCAGGATCACTTGAGTCCAGGAGTTGGAGAACAGCCTGGGCAGCAAAGTGAGACCTTGTCTCTACAGAAAACAAATAATTAGCCAGGCATGATGGTGCATGCCTGTAGTCCCAGCTACTCTGGAGGCTAAAGCAGGAGGATGGCTTGATGGAGGCTGCAGTGACCTATGATCATGCCACTGCATTCCAGCCTGGGCAACAGAGTGAGATCCTGTCTCAAAAACAAACAAACAAAAAAGGCTCTGTCTCAATGGTATCAGAGAAGTGTAAATTTTTTTTTGAGACGGTCTCTCCCTGTTGCCCAGGCTGGAGTGAAGTAGTGCAATCTCAGCTCACTGCAACCTCCACCTCCTGGGTTCAAGCAATTCTCCTGCCTCAGCCTCCCGAGTAGCTGGGATTACAGGTGTGCACCAACACACCTGACTAATTTTTGTATTTTTAGTAGAGATGAGGTTTCGCCATGTTGGCCAGGCTGGTCTCAAACTCCTGACCTCAAGTGATCCACCCACCTCAGTCTCCCAAAGTGCTGGGATTACAGGTATGAGCCGCTGTGCCCGGCTGAGAAAGGTAAATTAAAACAACAAGGAAATATTATGTCTCACCCATCAGACAATTTAAAATGGAAGAAAAAATAAAGCTGATATTTTTAAATGTAGACCCAAATGAGACTTCTTAAAAACACCAGCTCTGGACTGGGCGCAGTGGCTCATGCCTGTAATCCCAGCACTTTGGGAAGCCGAGGTGGGCGGATCACGAGGTCAGGAGATTGAGACCATCCTGGCTAACACGGTGAAACCCTGTCTCTATTAAAAATACAAAAAACTAGCCGGGCGTGGTGGCACATGCCTGTAGTCCCAGCTACTCGGGAGGCTGAGGCAGGAGAATCGCTTGAACCAGAGAGGCAGAGGTTGCAGTGAGCTGAAATCGCATTATGGCACTCCAGGCTGGGCAAAAGAGTGAGACTTCATCCCAAACAAACAAACAAAAACCCACCAGCTCTGGAGAAGATTGGTAAAGTCACTTGGAAGGGACACAAAATGGCAGCTCGAAGGTCAGGTCAAGGTCAGGGTGAAGGTGAGCACATCTGTGAGCATTCCTCTTCCAGGCAGAGACTCTACAGAAGCTCTATGAGTAACCCAAGAGGAAGGAATTGGAAACGTCATCAAGGAGATACACAAAGTATAATACACTCATACAATGGAAAATGGCCTGACAAATAAAAGAAACAACATAAAAGTGAATTATCAGTAAGATACACCAAGCAGGACCGGGCGGGGCCAGGTTCACCTCCCCTGTTCCCCAGTCTTGAAGGTGGCAGAGGCCCTTCAAGCCACCTTGCTGGCCCACTGAGGAGTTGTGGCTGAGGAAGACACCCATCAGGGCTGACTCCTTGCTGAGAACTGGGGCAGGCGGATGGACGTGGTGAACAGCAACAGTGAGGTTTCCCCCACATCCTTTCACCTGCCCTGCCGTGTCTGCTGCTGAGTCAGGATCTATCTGGGGAGCCACTGTGGGATGTACTATGATGCACTGGGCAGCCACCGAGGGCCAGGCAGGCTTTGAAGAGAGGCAAGAAGCTCAGAGGAAAATCAGAGGCACTCTGTTTCCACCTGCATCCACCATAAACTTAGTGGCTTAAAACAACATAGAGGGAGCCAGGTGGTGGCTCATCTCTGTAATCCCAACACTGTGGGAGGCCAAGGTGGGAGGATCACCTGAAGTCAGGAGTTCGAGATCAGCCTGGCCAACATGGTGAAAACCTATCTCTACTAAAAGTACAAAAATTAGCCGGGCACTCCAGCCTGGGTGACAGAGCGAGACTTCATCTCAAAAAAAAAGAAAAAAGAAAAAAAAGTTAGCCAAGCATGGCGGCGTGCACCTGTAATCCCAGCCACTCGGGAGGCTGAGGCAGGAGACTCATTTGAACCCGGGAGGCAGAGGTTGCAGTGAGCTGGGATCCTGCCATTGCACTCCAGCCTGGGTGACAGAGTGAGACTCCGTCTCAAAAAAAAAAAAAAAAAAAAAGATATACCGAGCAGGAAAAGTTTGCAGAGGCTCTGTTAGAGAGCTGGGAGCAAGATCAGAGTCTTTGGGAGGAGAGGGAACTCCTTCTTCCAAAAGGGCTGACCCCTGGGAAGTGAGACACTGGCTGAGCCTTGAGCACTAGGGAGAACTGATGCAGAAAGAAAAAAAAAAAGTCTTATTTAAAGGTAAAAAAGTTAAGCTCCAAAAAGGAAAAGGACTTGCCAAGTTGGTAACCAAGGTGAGATGATAACTGGATATTTGGGCCATTCTGTGCTCTTTCTCTTTTATTTCTTTTCTTTTTTTTTTTTTTTTTTTTTTGAGACGGAGTTTTACCCTTGTTGCCTAGGCTGGAGTGCAGTGGTACGATCTTGGCTCACCGCAACCTCCACCTCCCCGGTTCAAGTGATTCTCCTGCCTCAGCCTCCCGAGTAGCTGTGACTACAGGCATGTGCCACCACGCCTGGCTAATTTTTGTATTTTAGTAGAGATGGGGTTTCTCCATGTTGGTCAGGCTGGTCTCGAACTCCCGACCTCAGATGATTCGCCTGCCTTTGCCTCCCAAAGTGCTGGGATTACAGGCATGAGCCACCGCGCCCAGCTTTTTTTTTTTTTTTTTTTTTGAGACAGAGTCTCACTCTGTTGCCCAGGCTGGAATGCAGTGATGCAGTGGCGCAATCTCGGCTCACTGCAACCTCACTGCAAGCCTTGCAGGTTCAAGCGATTCTTCTGCCTCAGCCTTCCAAACAGCTAGGATTACAGGACAAGTAGCTGGGATTACAGCTGCCTGGCTAATTTTTGTTTTGTTTTTTGTTTTTTTTGAGACAGACTCTCACTCCGTCACCCAGGCTGGAGTGCAGTGGTGCAATCTTGGCTCACTGCAAGCTCCGCCCCCGGGGGATCACGCCATTCTCCTGCCTCAGCCTCCCCAGTATCTGGGACTACAGGGGCCCGCCACCACGCCCGGCTAACTTTTTTGTATTTTTAGTAGAGATGGGGTTTCACCATGTTAGCCAGGATGGTCTCAATCTCCTGACCTCGTGATCTGCCCGCCATGGCCTCCCAAAGTGCTGGGATTACAGGTGTGAGCCACCACGCCAGCCTTAATTTTTGTATTTTTAGTAGAGATGGGGTTTCACCATGTTGGCCAGGCTGGTCTCAAACTCCTGACCTCAGATGATACACCCACCTTGGCCTCCCAAAGTGCTGGGATTACAAGTGTGAGCCACCATGCCCGGCCAATTTTTCTATTTTTAGTAGAGACAGAGTTTCGCTGTGTTGTCCAGGCTGGTCTCGAACTCCTGACCTCAAGTGATCCGTCCACCTTGGCCTCCCAAAGTGCTGGGATTATAGGTGTGAGCCACCTTGCCTGGCCTCTGTGCGTTCTCTTGTGCCTCCCACCCCCCACCTTCCTTTCCTCTCTGCCCTAAGGCCCCTCCTTACTGGGGCCTGGACTGGTGTAGTGTGGCCTCCTCACTGGCCTCCCTCTCTTCTGGGTCTCCGCTCTGCTCAGGAGCTCAGAGAGGCCAGCGCCGCAGTCACACTGCTTGAAAACATCCCACAGCTCCTGACTCAAAGTCCAAACTCTTAGTAGCCTCCTATTCAAAGGAGTAAAAGAGCTGTTTATGAGGCTCACAGATTCTGTGAGCCAAGAATTTGGACAGAGCCCAGTGGGGCCCCAGCTGGAAGGCTGGAGCTGGAATCGTGAAGTTTGCTTGCTCACTTCACTGACTACCGATGCTGGTGATTGAGCAGCCGACGTCTCAGCTGGGCATTGGCTGGAACTTTTGCACATGGCTCCTGTTATGTGGCCTAGACTTCCTCACGACATGGCAGATGACTTCAGAGGTCAAACATCCTGAGAGACAGAGAGAGACGTCACCACCTTCGATGACTTGGAGGCCAAACAGCATCACTTCTGGCCATATTTTACTCATCAAGGCAGCCACAAAAGCCTGCCCAACTGCAGGGAGAGGGGAAAAAGACTCTATCCCCTATGGGAGAGTGGTAAAGTTCTAGAAGAACACATGGGACTGGAAATATTTCTGTGGCCATTTTTATTTTTATTTATTTTTTTAAGACAGACTCTTGCTCTGTTGCCCAGGCTGGAGTGCAGTACTGTGATCTCGGCTCACTGCAACCTCTGCCTCTGGGAGTTCAAGCGATTCTCCTACCTCAGCCTCCCAAGTAGCTGGGATTACAGGCATGCGCCACCATGCCCAGCTAATTTTTGTATTTTTGGTAGAGATGGGATTTCACCATGTTGCCCAGGCTGGTGTCAAACTCCTGACCTCAGGTGATCTGCCCAACTAGGACTTCCAAAGTGCTGGGATTACAGAGCTGAGTGACAGAGTGAGACTCTGTCTCAAAGAAAGAGAGAGAGAGAGAGAGAGAGGGAGGGAGGGCGGGCGGGCGGAAGGAAGGAAGGAAGGAAGGAAGGAAGGAAGGAAGGAAGGAAGGAAGGAAGGAAGGAAAGGGAGGGAGGGAGGGAGGGAGGGAGGAAGGAAGGAAGGAAGGAAGGGGCCGGGCGCGGTGGCTCAAGCCTGTAATCCCAGCACTTTGGGAGGCCGAGACGGGCGGATCACGAGGTCAGGAGATCGAGACCATCCTGGCTAACACCGTGAAACCCCGTCTCTACTAAAAATACAAAAAACTAGCCGGGCGAGGTGGCGGGCGCCTGTAGTCCCAGCTACTCCGGAGGCTGAGGCAGGAGAATGGCCTAAACCCGGGAGGCGGAGCTTGCAGTGAGCTGAGATCCGGCCACTGCACTCCAGCCCGGGCTACAGAGCAAGACTCCGTCTCAAAAAAAAAAAAAAAAAAAAAGGAAGTAAGGAAGGAAGGAAGAAGGGAAAGAGAGGAATGAGTCAGGGCAGAATCATAGAATGTCTGGGTGTGAATTTCAGTTAGGAATGCATTTGGCTGCAGGTAACTGCAAAGCTCCAACCTCCTGCAAAAGAGCAGCTTTGTTCATTCATCTCGAAAAGCTCAGCCATGTGTGGTTGCTGGTTTTGGTTCAGGAGGTCAGAGAGAGGATTCATCATCTTTGTCTTTTTTCTTAGAAAAACCTGTTTACCTGAAGACTTCCCCTCAATGTCACTGCCAAAGGGAAGCCTTGCAACCAGCCTGCCGGTTGCACAGATCCAACATTTGCTCAGTGGGTTTCAACCTGGGGCGAACTATAAGGGATGTTTGGAAATGTGTGGAGTCATTTTGGGTTGTCACAATGATTTAGCTGCAACAAATGGAACAGTCTTACATGAAGAATTGTCCAGCCCTAGAAAAAAAAAAATGTCCCATCCAAATGCCAAAATGTCCATACCCCACTGAAAAACTCCAGCCTCCATAAGTGGAGGCAGTGAGTAGGGAAGGGCTGAGATAGATGCAGGTCAGGCACCAGTCCTTACTCTTGCCACGTCCACCTTGTAGGGCTGTGCCAGGGAGCATGGGGATGTGCCCAGGTCAGCGCCTGGCATAAGCACATGTTGGAGTCCCCAAGGAGTGCCTAAGGGGTGCTTTGGCCAGAGCACTGTGGCAAGGTCTGAGACTGGCAAAGAATGACCCCTGGGACCGAGCAGTGGATGCAGATAGAAACAGAGTGCCTTTGATTTTTCTCTGAGCTTCTTGCCTCTCTTCAAAGCCTGCCTGGCCCTCGGAGGCAGCCCAGCGCATCATAGTACATCCCACGGTGGCTCCCCAGATGGATCCTGACTCAGCAGCAGACGCAGCAGGGCAGGCAAAAGGATGTGGGGGGAACCTCACTGTCGCTCAGCACCACGTCCATCTGCCTCACCCAGTTCCCAGCAAGGAGTCAGCCCTGATGGGGTGTGTTCCTCGCCACAGCTCCTTAGCGGGCCAGCAAGGTGGCTCCAAGGGCCTTTGCCACCTTTAAGACTGGGGAATAGGAGAGGTGAACCTGGCCCCACCCCAGTCTGTGGGTCACCACCCATGGCAGGGGAAGTGAGAAAAGTCGGCCCCGCTCACCACTGGAGCCCAAACCACAGGTTTCATTTCCCCTGGATAAAAATGATGTTTGCTATTGTTGCATCTGATGGTAAAAGCAAGTTGCATTCACTTTCAAAAAGTTTGAAAAGTGACCGGGCATGGTGGCTCATGCTTGTATTCCCAGCATTTTGGGAGGCCGAGGGGGGCAGATCATGAGGTCAAGAGATCGAGATCATCCTGTCCAATATGGTGAAACCCCATCTCTACTAAAAATACAAAAATCAGCTAGGCGTGGTGGCGTGCGCCTGTAGTTCCAGCTACTTGGGAAGCTGATGCAGAAGAATCGCTTGAATCCAGGAGGCGGAGGTTGCAGTGAGCCAAGATTGCACCACTGCACTCCAGCCTGGCAACAGAGCAAGACTCTGTCTCAAAAAAAAAAAAAAAAAAAAAAGGAAAATAAGAATCTAGCCTCAAGTCTGTCACCCCCAGGAACAATCACTTTAGTTGGCTGGTGTATTTCCCTCCAGTCTTTTTTTCAGTATATGTATATAAACTTTATTTATATATATTATTTTATAGCCAGCTGCTTTTTTTCTTTTAATTCTCAATGATGGGCTGTTTTTGTTTTAAAACACTGTAGACCAGCCAAGTGTGGTGGCTCAAACTGGTAATCCCAGCACTTTGGGAGGCCGAGGTGGGCAGATCACTTGAACCCAGAAATTCAAGACCAGCCTGGGCAATGTGGCAAAACCATGTCTCTACCAAAAATAAAAAATTAGCCAGGCATGGCTCCATGCACCTGTATTCCCTGCTACTTGGAGGCTGAGGTGGGAGGATCACCTGAGCCGAGAGGTCGAGGCTACAGTGAACCATGATCATGCCATCACACTCCAGCCTGGGTGACAGAGTAAGACTCTGTCTCAAAAAAAAAAAAACAAAAACAGGCTGGGCACGGTGGCTCACGCCTGTAATCCCAGCACTTTGGCAGGCCAAGGTGGGCAGATCACCTGAGGTCAGGAGTTCAAGACCAGCCTGGCCAACATGGTGAAACCCTATCTCTACTAAAAATACAAAAATTAGCCGGGTGTGGTGGCGCACGCCTGTAATCCCAGCTACTTGGGAGGCTGAGGCATGAGAATTGCTTGAACCCAGGAGGTGGAGCTTGCAGTGAGCTGAGATGGTGCCATTGCACTCCAGCCTGGGCGACAGAGCAAGACTGCGTCTCAAAAAAACAAACAAAAACCAAAACCACTGTAGACCAAGCAAACTCAACTCTTCCTCCTCCCATCCAGTGCTCCTCTGTCCGTTTCCCCACATCACCTGTGTGATGGGGAGTGGGGGGGCACACAGTGGGGCTGAGGACTCATGGAATGACCCTTGGGAAGCCAGAATTGGGCACGGGTACACATTTCCAAGCAGGAGATTCACTGATCTACCCACCCTGGGTCCCCAACTACACTGGGAATCCCCTCCATGAATGGGAGGAGCCTCTGTCTCACACACACACACACACACACACACACAGACAGAGAGAGGGAGAGAGAGAGACCACAGAGAACATAGGCACCGTGGGCAACTGTTTGGAAATTTCTGAGCTGCTTCTTGGAAAAAGAGAGCACTCTCATCTTCCTTGTCCTTCTCCAAAATCAGCAGAAATCAAGTTTCTCACCTTCCAAGCTCAGCCAAGATATTTCAGTTCCAGTGACGACAGAGCTGGTATGGGGCAGACGGTTACCATGGGAAGGTGTGGGTCACAGGCTGAGCTCTTAGAGCTGGGAAAGTCCCTAGGCCAAGTCAGAATCCCAGTTGTCCTCCCTGAGTACCTGCTGTGTGCAGGATGCCATGCCAAACATTTTATGAATTAGTTCATCCCATTCCTGTGATACCTCAGCAGGGGAGTTATCAGTATCCCCATTTAATGGATGAAGAAATGGAGGCCCTGCAAAGTTAAGCCACAGGCCAACTTCCTCATGGATGGATCAAGCATCTGAAGCCAAGAGAGTGGAGATGGCCTGTCCAGACTGGGGACCAGCTGAAGGCAAGGTTTGTCCTGCTGGGCCAGGCCCGGTTGCCCCTCTCAGAGGGCACTGGGGAGTTTGCCCTGGACACAGGCTAGGGGCAAAGGCTCATATGGACATGTCGGGTTAGCTGCCAGATCTTGGGCTCTAGGCCTCCCCAACATCTTCCCAATGCACCCAGGTGACTCCTGGAGTCCAGAAAGTCCAAACTGTAGAAGGTCACCCCAAGCGCCCTGGGTCTTCACACTCTGTACTTGCTGACATGTGGGGCTGGAATGGCTTATTCCACTGGGCGTGTGGGCATGGGAATGGACACATGTGCTCTGACTCCTGGCCCAACTGTCCAGTCACAGGCGACAGCACCTGGGCCTGTGGGAAGTTCAGAGCTCCAGACCTGCCTTCCCCGCCGATGCCCTGTGTGACCTGGGCCTGGTCTCACTCCCTCCCTGAGTCCCAGTTGCTCTTCTCTTCTGTGGAATCCTAACCCTGTGATTCCTGAAGGGGAGGGACGATAAAAACACATTTCTTTCCTTTTTCTTTTTAAGAGATAAGATCTGGCGGCCAGGCCCGGTGGCTCATGCCTGTAATTCCAGCACTTGGGGAGGCCGAAGCGGGTGGGTTACCTGAGGTCAGGAGTTTTGAGACCAGTCTGACCAACATGGTGAAACTGTGTCTCCACTAAAAATACAAAAATTAGCCAGGTGTGGTGGCAGGGGCCTGTAGTCCCAGCTACTTGAGAGATTGAGACAGGAGAATTGCTAGAACCCAGGAGGCGGAGGTTGCAGTGAGCCAAGATCATGCCACTGTACTCCAGCCTAGGTGACAAAGCGAGACTCTGTCTCAAAAAAAAAAAAAAAAAGAGGATCTGGCTATGTTGCACAGGCTGGAGTACAGTGGCTATTCACAGCACCATCCTACTATTGATCAGTACAAGAGTTTTGACCTACTCTGTTTCCTACCTGAGCCAGTTTACCCCTCCTTAGAAAACCTAGTGGTCCCCATTCCTGGGAGGTCACCATATTGATGCTGAAGTTAGTGTGGACCAGCATAGTGCATTATAGCCCAGAACCCCTGACTCCTGGGCTCAAGCCATCCTCCCGCCTCAGCCTCCTGAGTAGCTGTGACTACAGGTGCATGACACCACACCATTTCACCTCTTGTGCTAATTCTTTTTGTTGTTTTTTTTTTTGAGATGGAGTCTCACTCTGTCGCCCAGGTGGGAGGGGAGTGCAGTGGTGCAATCTCAGCTCACTGCTACCTCTGACTCCTGGGTTCAAGGAATTCTCCTGCCTCAGCCTCCCGAGTAGCTGAGATCACAGGCCTGTGCCGCCATGCCCAGCTATTTTTTGTATTTTCAGTAGAGATGAGGTTTCACCATGTTGACCAGGCTGGTCTCGAACTCCTGACCTCAAGTGATCTGCCTGCCTCAGCCTCCCAAAGTGCTGGGATTACAGGCATGAGCCATGGCACCCGGCCTCATGCTAATTCTGATAGATTTGCAGTGACTGTTTGGATCACTGTGGGGAGAAGGGCTCCGCAGCTGTATGGTGAGTAGATTGGCAATGTTAGTGTCTGCCATGGGGTAGGAGGCAGCAGTGGTGGCTTCTGTGCTGTGTTTGCCATAAATGTAAACCCCCAAATGTCCTGTCCACGTGGACCCTGAGGGAGTTCCCCTTCATAGGACATAGGTGATATGTCCTAGTAACCCATTTCTATGAAGACTGAGCCCTTGGAAATGCTGTGGCTGTTGAGGGGTTTTACATTGGTTCTGCTTCTCATAGCCACTTCCTGTCCCAGATACCTGGCCCCAGTGTCTGTTCTGGGGTTTATCCGTGAGGTCACATCTGTTATCTTGAGGCCTTTGATCCTGAGGACTCCTATCACATAGAACAGCGGTCTCAGGCTGCCTCCTTTCCTGGCAGTGCCCCTGCTTCTAAATGCCCCCATTACCAAACTCACACCCACTCCTGACCCAGTCAGGGGTGACATGCAAATTCAGACCTGGTTTATGTGGCTGTAATGTTGAATCAACTGACTTTCCAAACAGTGCATCTTAAAAGCAGACACTGGGTTGGGTGTGGTGGCTCACGCCTGTAATCCCAGCACTTTGGGAGGCTGAGGTGGGCAAATTGCTTGAGCCCAGGAATTTGAGACCAGCCTGAGCAACTTATCAAGACCCCATCTCTATTTTTTAAAATAAAGAAACAATTAATTAATTAAAAATTAAAATTAAAAAAAAAAAGCAGGCCAGGCGCGGTGGCTCAGGCCTGTAATCCCAGCACTTTGGGAGGCCAAGATGGGCGGATCACGAGGTCAGGAGATCGAGACTATCCTGGCTAACACGATGAAACCCTGTCTCTACTAAAAAAAAAAATACAAAAAACTAGCCAGGCGAGGTGGCGGGCGCCTGTAGTCCCAGCTACTCCGGAGGCTGAGGCAGGAGAATGGCGTGGACCCGGGATGCAGTGAGTTGAGATCCGGCCACTGCACTCCAGCCTGGGCGACAGAGCGAGATTCCGTCTCAAAAAAAAAAAAAGGCAGACACTGAAGTCTCTGTAATGGCGAAGTTCCAGACATGTGCCAGGTGGATGGGGACACATCTGAGGATATAGGAATTGCCTGACATTCCTCACATCATCCTGGGCTGGTGTGTGTCCCAACTGGCTTCACCTCACCTTTGTCACTGTTTGCTAAGCCCTAAGCAGATCTCTGCTGTATTTCCTCCTGGAGAGTCTTATTTGGCTGTGATAGGTGATTCTGCTCCATGCTGTTTCCCAAGCCTTCTGGGATGTAGGGCTCCCCATCCAGTGCTGAGGACCAAGGGAAAAGCCTGGTGCTTGAAGAGTCAGTCAGCGGTTCCAAAACTCCCAGACAATGACTGCAGGGGAAGACAAAAAGTATTTCTCAGGAGCCCAGGAAAACAGGAAAATTAGAGGTCCCATAATCCCACCTCTGCCCAGTACACATATCCTTTCCACAGCCCCTCACCAAATGGCTGGCCAGTTTCCACTTGAATGTCTCCAGAGACGGGGAGCTCAGTTGGAAAGGATGGAGGTTATAGATATTGTGTGTTTCTTCTTTGTGTTATGTAAATTCAAGTTTTCCAAAGTGAAACCATTCATTCCACAACTGTTGATGGAGCACCTACTAGGTGCCAGGCACTGTCTAGCCATCGGAGATATAGCAGTGAGAAAAACACAGAAATCCCTGCCCACCACATAGGCCTGACGTTCCCATGGGGGAAGAAAGGCAATAAATAAGTGAGAGTACTGAGGATGTCCCATGGCAAAAAGTGCTATGGAGAGAAATGACACAAGGATGGGGGACGGGGAGTGCTATGTTTGCATTTCAGCATCCTGCAGTCAGCAAAAGTGACAGTCGAGAAAAGTCCCAAAAGAGATGAGGGAGCTAGGAGAAGCAGGTGTCATGGAAGAGAGGTCCAGGCAGAGGGATGGCCAGTGCAAAGGTGCTGTTGCAGCAGTGTGGTGTGAGGGAGGGGGAAACAGCAGGAAGGCCAGTGTGGCTGAGCTGGATGTGCCAGGTGGTGGACCGTGTGAATGTATAAGGAAGGCCGATGGAGCTTACATAGAAATGTCTTTCATAACACAAGGAGCTAGATTTTGCCTGGGCGCAGTGGCTCATGCCTGTAATCCCAGCATTCTGGGAGGCTGAGGCAGGCAGATCACTAGGTCAGGAGTTTGAGACTAGCCTGGCCACCATGGTGAAACCCCGACTCTACTAAAAATACAAAAATTAGCTGGGCGTGGTGGCACTTGCCTGTAATCCCAGCTATTCGGGAGGCTGAGGCAGAAGAATTGCTTGAACCCAGGAGACAGAGCTGCAGTGGGCTATCATGCCACTGCGCTCCAGCCTGGATGACAGAGTGAGACTCCATCTCGAAAAAAACAAAACAAAACAAAAAACAAATTATCCAGGCTTCGTGGCAGGCACCTGTAATCCCAGTTACTCGGAAGGTTGAGGCAGGAGGATTGCTTAAACCTGGGAGGTGGAGGATGCAGTCAGCTGAGATTGCGCCACTGCACTCCAGCCTGGGCAACAGAGTGAAACTCCAAAAAAGAAAGACAGAAATGTCTTTCATAATGTAAGAAACTATATATATATATTTTTTAATAGGGAAGGGTTGAATTCTAGTAGAAGCTGAAACCCAGATAAAAAGATTGCGAATACCCAAATCCAATCATGGGGAGCCAAGTGAAGGCTATCCTGGGAGCCGCATGACTGGAGCACACAGCTGGAGTTCTAACAGTTCCCGGCACCTGGAGCCAAAGGGACAGGGGAACTGGGTTTTCACAATCAATTGTATTGATCTAGGAAAACTGAAACCAAATCACTATGTGGGGCAAGAGGCTTATCGGAAAGTGCTGGGCTGTCTGGTCCTGGGGAGGGGGAAGGGTGTTTGTGTTCTTGGGCCTGGATCTGAGGAAGTGGGTGCAGAGATGCAATGGTGCCACCCTTGGCTGCTGGCTTGGGTGTGTGCGTACCTTCTCTGGGGACCCTTACCAAGACAGGGGCTTTGGCAGGCCTGGAAGTACCTGGGCATTGGAGAGGGTTTGGGCATTTGTTATGTAAATGCCTTAGTGTGAGTCAGTCCCCAAGAGCCTGGTTGGCCTCAGCTGCCCTGATCCTTGAGGGCCAAACTCCCACCCTGGAGCTGTCGTTAAGGAGAGTGGCAGCCAGGTCCCCACAGGACACTCCGGTCATTGTTTTGGGACTGGTACACTTAGCACATGTGTTGCCCCAGCAGTGTGGGAAGCTCAGACCTGCTCTGTGACTTGGTAACTAAGCTTGGGCTGAGCCTCTGACTCCAGGCCTGCCTGGCCACCCTATCTCACCCTTCTCATTAAACAAAGTCGGAGCCACAGATTCCAGCTCCAACAGGGATTAAAGACAGGCCCAGGACAGGGAAAGAACAAATGGCAGTGACAGGAGAGGAAGTGGGAGATGAAGTAAGACAGGGCAGGATGGGAGGAGGATGAAAGGCCAGAGAGAGATACTGGCCACAAGTCTGCGCTTTCATCTTTTCTTTTCTTTCTTTTTTTTTTTTTTTTTTGAGATGGAGTCTCACTTTGTTGCCCAGACTGGAGTGCAGTGGCTCAATCTCAGCTCACTGCAACCTTTGCCTCCTAGGTTCAAGTGATTCCCCTGCCTCAGCCTCCCGAGTAGCTGGGATCACAGGCACACGCCATCACGCCAGGCTAATTTTTGTATTTAGTAGAGATGGGGTTTTGCCATGTTGGCCAGGCTGGTCTCGAACTCCTGACCTCAGGTGATCCGCCTGCCTCAGCCTCCCGAAGTGCTAGGATTACAGGTGTGAGCCACCACGCCCAGCATGTGCTTTCATCTTTTTAAAACAATTTTTTATAGAGGAGTTGTCATGCTTTGTTGCCTGGGCTGGTTTTGAACTCCTGACCTCAAGTGATCCTCCTGCTTCAGCCTTCCAAAGCACAGGGATTACAGGCAGAAGCCACCATGCCTGGCCCTGTGCTTTCATCTTGAACACTGCCCAGCTCCAGCCTAGGGTGGTCAGCCAGGGACACCGCAGGAACATATGGAACTCTTAGTCCTTCATCAAGACCTGACAGAGTGGCATTGTTACAGTCATGGACATAGATCATTATCTTCCAAATGGTATCTTTGGTGTGTGTGTATTTATTCACTTTGATATTGGGTGAGAGGAATCGGGGTCACAAGGCCAGGTTTGGTAAAATTTCTCCCAGGACTTCCGGGAGAGGGGTCCTTGGGAGTCCAGGTCTCAGCAGGGACTGTGACCACCACACTCTCTTTCCATTCTCTGCCCCAGGCTCCACATACCTTCCTTGCCCAGCCCAGCAGACCTGGCCAAGGAGAGCAATTATGGCCAGGAACTGATGGCAAAAAGCTTAGTAAGGTCCATGCTCCCATCACAAACCCTTACTGGTCCCTGGGGTCAGACAGACATGGGTTCAAATGCTGCCTCTACCACTTCCTCTACATGTGACCTTGAGCAAGTTATTTAATCCCGCTAAGACTAAATGTTCTTTTCTGTGAAATGGGTAGTGCTTACTTCATTACAGAGCTGCTGGGAGAATTAAATAAAACCTTGCATGTAAAACATTTAGCATGGTGCCAGCACATAGCAAGTTGGCCATTACGATTATTTTCATTAGCATCACCATTGGCTTGACCACCTTACAATTTATTGTTGACACAGGATTTCACTGCTCAAGTTTGCATTTGTGTTTATGATTTTGTTGGCATCGAGCAGTCCTTTTTAATTGCTGCTGGCTAACAAGAAAAGAATAGAGGCGGATTTAATGCATAAATGATGCGTTGAAGCCAAGTGAAGGCCAAATGATGTAACAGCCCACTGTGCAAACAAAAATATTGCAGTAATTCAAGTAGAGAAAAGTTGGGGAGAATTGAGTCATTCCCCAGTGCATGGTAGCATGCAAATACATGTCAAGCTCAAAAGCAGATCTGCTCTGAGTGGTCAGTCCCATATCGCTCTGAGTGGTCAGTCCTATATCGATAAAAGTAGCAATGTGGTTTCAGGCAAACATTATCCTTCTCATTAAACAGATCTTGTTACTTTAAATTTTACTGGGTTTGCAGTTTTGTCTATATTTACTAGGTACATTTCTCCAATGTACACGTACTAAGTGAAAAAAAATTGTAATATGCTGCCTTTTGATTAAAAAGGGGAGAACAGGCCGGCCATGGTGGCTCATGCCTGTAATCCCAGCACTTTGGGAGGCCAAGGTGGGGGGGATCACGAGGTCAGGAGATCAAGACCATCGTGGCTAACACCATGAAACCCTGTCTTTACTGAAAATACAAAAAATTAGTTGGGTGTGGTCGCACGCACCTGTAGTCCCGGCTATTTGGGAGGCTGAAGCAAGAGAATTGCTTGAACCCGGGAGGCAAAGGTTGCAGTGAGCCGAGATTGTGCCACTGCACTCCAGCCTGGGTGATAGAGCGAGACTCCGTCTCAAAAAAATAATAATAATAATAAAATAAAATAATGGGGGAGTATAGGCTGGGCACAGTGGCTCACGCCTGTAATCCCAGCACTTTGGGAGGCTGAAGCAGGTGAATGGCCTGAGGTCAGGAGTTCGAGACCAGTCTGGCCAACATGGTGAAACCCTGTCTCTACTAAAAATACAAAAATTAGCTGAGCTTGGTGGTGCACGTTTGTAATCCTAGCTACTCAGGAGGCTGAGGCAGAAGGACAGCTTGAACCCAGGAGGTGAAGGTTGCAGTGAGCCGAGATCACATCACTGCACTCCAGGCCGGGTGACAGAGTGAGACTCCATCTCAAAAATAAAATAAAATAAAATAAAATAAAATAAAATAAAATAAAATAAAATAAAATAAGGAGTATAAAAATATAGATAACTCTATATGCTTGTATATGTATGTGTCTATATATTTTTTTCTTTTGGCAAAAAGAGACAACAGAGGGATCAATCTGATCCAATAAAAATTAGTACTTGGGTATGGAGAGGGACTACACAGAAGGAATGGAGGTAGAAGCAAGATTGTCTTACGTGTATTTTTCCATGTAGTTTTGACCTTCAAGTCATGTATTGCCTATTCATCTTGATGTTTGCATAGGGGCTATAAGAAGAAATGTATACCTGACATCACAAAAATAACTGACATCAGCATATTGGGGTGCGAGTAGGGGTGGGGCGCTGCAGGAGTCTCTTTCCCGTAAATAATGTACGTGGCTTGAATTGGAGACTGACTGCCATGACCAGACAGAGCCCTGTCGTTTCTCAGGAAAATAATCTTCCTAGAGCACTACTTAGAAATTATTCCTTCTCTCTAAAACTGACAAGATCAGGGAGATCGGCCCTGCCAGGATCTCTTGAGGAGAGAACTTAGCAAGCCCAATGAGGTGGCTGTCACAGGGAAGCAGCGTTCCCACCTGTCCCCCATGCGGTCAGGCCACCAGGGTCCCTTAGAGAGCACTGCCCACTAGTGTGCCTGAAATGGGCTCTAGATCCTCTCCTCCCCCAAGCAGGCACCAGGGTCCAGGGCGACCAATGCCAGCAAGGCTCTGCCAGCCTCAGTCAGCCTGGTCCATGGGCCCCAGCGGGTTGCCCATGTAATCTGTGTGGCATCATGTGAACAAGTTGGGAAGTACTGGCCTCAGAGGACTGTTTGCTGACCTCTGACCTCAGGGCAAGAGGTCAAAGGAGCAGAAATCTTACAAAATGGGTACAAGGGCACCTCGTGGGCCACCCAGGAACCAGGCCACACCAAAGGCTGCACTGAAAGTACACAGCCATGCAAGGGGACTGGTAGCTCTCTCCCAAGAGAAAAATCACCTGCCAGCACCAAGCTGCTGTCAGAGCAGAGGCTCAGTCATGAAACTAAGCCAACAGAGAAGGGTCAGAAAAGCCTTGTGGGCTAGCCAACTGGAAGAGCATTCCTGCTTCAGGAGGAGGGAGGGTAGAACACAACCCCAGCAGCCCTCATTGCTGGTTGGCACAGTGCTGCACACTTCACAGCTGTCACTGATGATGGGGTACTGCTGTTACCCCATTTTATAGAGGAGGAAACTGAGGCCCTGGGAGGTTGAATAACTTGCCTAGGGACATTCAAGAGCATTTCAGAGCTGAATCTGAAATGAGGGCTGGGCTGATCACCAACACTGCAGCCTCCCAACAAGTCTGTGGAGGGGAAGGGCAGTTCAGCACTTCAGTAGCATGAATATTATTAAAAAAAAAATCAGGGCAGGTGCAGTGGCTCATGCCTGTAAGCCCAGCACTTTGGGAGGCTGAGGAGGGAGGGATCACTTGACACCGGGAGTTCTAGACCAGCCCAGACAACATGGTGAGACCTTGTCTTTACAAAAGAATAAAACATTTCAGGAGGCATGGTGGCATGTGCTTGTAGTCCCAGCTACTCAGGAAGCTGAGGTGGGAGGATTCCTTGAGACCGGGAGTTCAAGGCTGTAGTATGATCTGATGGCACCTATGAAGAGCTGCTGTACTCCAGCCTGGGCAACAGAACAATACTGTTTTAGACAAAAACAAAGGAAACCAGAAAAATCAGCATGTACTACTATGAGAACATAGGTGAACAATTCTTGTCCAAGAAAAAGTCAAATGTGAATCACAGCTGAGCCACCCACATCATGATGGCTGAGTGAATCTGTGTCTGATTTAGCCACAGTTCAGCACTCTTGTAGAGGCAGAAGGCAGAGTGGTTGAAGTGTGTAGGCTTTCTATTCTTATGTCCCAGGTTCAAATCTTGGATCTTTATTTTCCTTAGTGACTGTGAGTCCAGGTCTCAGCTTCCCAATCTGTGAAACAGGGATCATAACAGCACCTGCCTCAAGGGTTGTCGTGAGCAATATATGAAGCAATCATTATAAGGCATTGAGCACAGAGCCTAAGAGCATGAGCCCGCAAATGCGCTATGAGTTTCAGCTGTTAACTCAAAGCAGTTTTTTTTGTTGTTGTTGTTGCCAAGTCTCTGGCTAAAGATGCCCAAGGGCTATGGTTTAGAGAGAAGCACCTGAACCCTCCTAAGCAGTGGGGTTGGGGGATCCCAGGCCTGGCTGCCCTGCCAGCTCTTGTCCCGCAGAGGCCCCCATTTCGCAGGTCACATGTGTGGTTCACCTCCTGTACAGCCTTCCCAGGCCTGTGCAGGAGCCTACCACCTGCTTACTGGTTTGTAAGTCATTCAAGGGCTGGTGCTTATAGTCACTCAAGGTGGTGACTCACACCTATAATCCCAGCACTTTGGGAGGCCAAGGCAGGTGGTTCACTTGAGGTCAGGAGTTTCAGACCAGCCTGGCCAACATAGCAAATGAAATCCTGTCTCTACTAAAAATACAAAAAATTAGCCGGGTGTGGTGGCACATGCCTGTAATCTCAGCTACTCAGGGAGGCTGAGGTACAGGCTGCAGTGAGCTGAGATCATGAAACTGCACTCCAGGCTGGGCGAGGTGGCTCAAGCCTGTAATCCCAGCACTTTGGGAGGCCGAGATGGGCGGATCACAAGGTCAGGAGATCGAGACCATCCTGTCTAACCTGGTGAAACCCCGTCTCTACTAAAAAATACAAGAAACGAGCCGGGCGAGGTGGCGGGCGCCTGTAGTCCCAGCTACTCGGGAGGCTGAGGCAGGAGAATGGCGTGAACCCGGGAGGCGGAGCTTGCAGTGAGCTGAGATCCGGCCACTGCACTCCAGCCTGGGCGACAGAGCAAGACTCCGTCTCAAAAAAAAAAAAAAAAAAAAAAAAAAAACAAGGCCGGGCGCGGTGGCTCAAGCCTGTAATCCCAGCACTTTGGGAGGCCGAGACGGGCGGATCACGAGCTCAGGAGATCGAGACCATCCTGGCTAACACGGTGAAACCCCGTCTCTACTAAAAAATACAAAAAACTAGCCGGGCGAGGTGGCGGGCGCCTGTAGTCCCAGCTACTCGGGAGGCTGAGACAGGAGAATGGCGTAAACCCGGGAGGCGGAGCTTGCAGTGAGCCGAGATCGCACCACTGCACTCCAGCCTGGGTGACAGAGCCAGACTCCGTCTCAAAAAAAAAAAAAAAAAAAAAGAAACTGCACTCCAGCCTGGGTGACAAAGTGAGACTCTGTTTCATAAAAAAAAAAAAAAGTCACTGGATTCTCCCAAGCCAGTCCCCTACATTTCACATCGGGAGGGTCACCTATGGTGCCTGTGTCGGGCTGTGGTGGGTTCCCACACGAACCCCTTGTATTTCTACTCCCCATGGTAGTCAGAAGAGCCTTTAAAAAGGGTAAATTTGCCGGGCACGGTGGCTCACACCTGTAATCCCAGCACCTCTGGAGGCAGAGGCAGGAGGATTGCTTGAGGCCAGTCTGGGCAACAGAGCGAAAGCCCATCTTTTAAGTTAAATTTAAAACTATAAAAATAAAACGGCCAGGTGCGGCGGCTCATGCCTGTAATCCTAGCATTTTGGGAGGCTGGGGCAGGTGGAATGACTGAGGTCAGGAGTTCGAGACCAGTCTGGCCAACATGGTGAAACCCTGTCTCTACTAAAAACACAAAAAAATTAGCTGGGCATGATGGTGTGCACCTGTAATCCCAGCTACTCAGGAGGCTTAGGCAGGGGAATTGCTTAAATCAGGGAGCTGGAGGTTGCAGTGAGCCGAGATCGCGCCACTGCACTCCAGCCTGGGCAACAGAGCAAGACTCCATCTCTAAATAAATAAATAAATAAATAAATAAATAAGTTTTATTAAAGGGTAAATCAGTCAAATTTCCAAAAGAATTTTGAGAATCCAGAGCCCATAGCTCTGATAACTAAACTCAACATCTGGACCCAGCTTGGCAAGTGCTCGGTGATCCAGCCCATTACCTACCTCTCATCTCATCTCTCCGTCATGCTCCAAGAAGTGTCTGCTCCCCAAGTGTATAAGCTCATGCCCCCAGGCCCATGTCCTTGCCCTTCCCTCTGCCTGGTACACCCTTCCTCCAGATCTTTACACTTTTGCCTCTTTCTTCAGCCTCAGCTCAAACATCATCTTCTCCCAGAGGTCTTCCCCGACCACCCCAGGGATAGTAGCCCTCCCCCTCCCCCAGGCACTCTCACATTACCTTATCATTTTCTTTCAGAGCTCTTAGGATGATCTGAACTTCTCTCATAAACTGGGTTATTCACCTGCGAACTACCTGCTTCCCTCGCTATAACTGAAGCACTGGAAGAGGTTCTGAACCCAGTAGGCACTCAATGAGTATCTGAGGAATGAATGAATGAAATGCCTGGTGCACAATCAACCTCCACGAAAGCAGTTTTTCTTTTCACATATAACTCATCCCTGTCACAGCCCCTCTGCTTGCTCCCCTGCCTCGCTGAGGGGCTCCTAAGAACCTCCGTAGAGGTCTCCATCAGCCAAAAAGCATCTGCACAGTCAGAGACGGCCCCTGACTGCTGCTTGCAGTGCTCCCTCCTGCCAGGTGCAGCCCCTTGGGCATGAGCCTGTAACACACAGGTTGGCACATGGCATCTGGCTTCTGTAAATGCTCTCTGCTCCCAGGTGTGCCATGCCCTACTGAAGGACAGCACTTACCCTCCTCCAGGTATGAACCGACTTTTCCCCAGCAATGTTTGTTTTAGGGATTAAAGTTTGTGGAGGAGCCTATAATTTCCAGAATCATCTGTTCCTTTCCTGGCAGCCAGCACATTTGTTATTCTATTTTCCCAAGCCCCTGATAATACCGTTCCAGACATGTTGGTTTGATGGCATCAGTCAACGGAAAGACTCTCTGAGGCCTGCTGTAGGCCAGAGGACAGGCTCTCCGGGCCACACTCAGGGGTGACTGAGCCAACTCTTCATGCCATTCCTTTCCTTCCCTGCCTAGGACGACCTTACAGCCCATGATCACTTTTCTTCTTTTTGTTTTTTCTTCCTGTTTCCTTTTTAAGTATTATAGTGACTCCTTATTTATTCAGCACAGTCAAGAAACGGACTACTCCACAGTAGTGAATTTTCAAAATAATGCCCTTCAAGCACTAAAACTAAACAACACATCTTCAAAACAGCTTTGCTGAGGTATAACTGACACACTATAAACTGCATGGATTTAAAGTGTACAACTTGATATATTTTGACATATGGGCACACCCATGAAACTATCACCACAATCAAGATAATGAACATGTCCATCATTCCCAAAAGTTTCCTCCCACCCCTCCCTGCCCCCTTCCCCAAGCAACCAGTGATCTATTTTCCAAATACATCTTTAATGCTACAAGGACCCACACACCTCCCTGCCTTAGAAAATGGAGTATGATCAACATGATTGATCCTTTCCTTGATTCAGCATTATCACCAACACGATGGAAAGTGATGTCGGCCGGGTGCGGTGGCTCACGCCTGTAATCCCAGCACTTTGGGAGGCCAAGGCGGGTAGATCACAAGGTCAGGAGATTGAGACCATCCTGGCTAACATGGTGAAACCCCGTCTCTACTAAAAATACAAAAAATTAGCCTGGCGCGGTTATGGGCACCTGTAGTCCCAGCTACTCGGGAGGCTGAGCCAGGAGAACGGCGGGAACCCAGGAGGCGGAGCTTGCAGTGAGCCGAGATCGTGCCACTGCACTCCAGCCCGGGCGACAGAGCGAGACTCCGTCTCAAAAAAAAAAAAAAAAAGAAAGTGATGTCCTCAGATGTCATGAGGATGCATGATTTTTTGCCCTCACTAAATGGCCCATTGTTGTGCTGGCATACTGGGCGGTTTCAAGTTTGGGAGTTTTCTCCCTCGCTGCCAGCTGTCTCAGAGCTTAGTTCCCAGCAGACAACTCTTGCTGCCTCGAACCCTGGCACACTAACCACCATCCTGTGATGTTCCCACTCCTCACTCTGCAACAGTGGTTCTCTGCTGGGAGTGATTTTTGTCTCCCAAGGGAAATTTGGCAATACCTGGAGATCTTTTTGGTTGTCATCATGGGAGCGGGAGTGCTACTAGCAGCTAAGTTTAGTGACTAGGGATGCAACTAAACATCCTGCAATGCAGAGTCTCCCCTACAGAGTATCCCACCCAAGATGTCAATAATGCCAAGGTTGAGAAACCCTGTTCAGGATGACAAACCGACTGAAAACTCAACAAGGGGGCCAGGCACGGTGGCTCACGCCTAATAATCTCAGCACTTAGGGAGGTCGAGGTGGGTGTATCACTTAAGGTCAGGAGTTCGAGACCAGCCTGACCAACATGGCAAAACCCCATCTCTACTAAACACACACACACACAAAAATACACGTAGCATGTGCCTATAATCCCAGCTACTCGGGAGGCTGAAGCATGAGAATTGCCAGAACCCAAGAGGCGGAGGTTGCAGTGAGCTGTGATCAGGCCATTGCATTCCAGCCTGGGCAACAGAGCGAGACTCTGTCTCAGGAAAAAAAACAAAAACAAAAAAAACAAAACATAAAACAAACAAACAAAAAGAAACTATGAGGATTGAGTGATTCACATTTCTGAATCAACAGAGAGAAGGAAGGGCAGCAGGCTTGTTGAAGCTGGAAGGTCAGGGGGGTTGCAGACTGAAGAAGATCCTGGTGTGTCCCAGTTACCTCCATGCAACCCTACTAGAGGTGGTCTCTGGTTTCCTAGGGATAAGCTCTAAGGGATTCAGCTATGGTGCACCACAGCCCAGCGTTCAGCAGCTGCTCAATGAATGTCTGCCAGGTGAGACTGCACCCAAAGCATTTATTAGGTACATAATGTGGCAGCACTTGCTGGCCATGGAAGGCAAGGCAGAAGACAAGGAGCTGGAGCTGGTGGAAGGAAGCCATTAAGTCAGCCAGTGGCTGGGATGCAGCAAAGCTAGGCAGAAGGTAAGTGCAGATCCACCCCAGTACGTGAGGAAAATGAGAAGGGCTGGCCATGTTAGGATCCAGTCCCAGCGCGACCAGATATGTCACCACCACATCACTTTTAGCTCCTCCCCCCACCCACACACACCTTATTTGCCTGTCATATAAAGAAGGTTTTCCCAAAGTGGTTTAGCCAGAACTGGAAGAGCCCTGCCCTGTGAAGGGATAGGAGCCTGACTGTTGCAGCTGCAGCCTGTGGTGGGGAAGCAGCAGCGGCCAGGATGAATCCCAGGTGTTCTGGAGCTGGATGGTGAAGTATGGACACGCTTTATTCGATTTCGCATTGACTTAAAGGTTTAATTATTTTAGGAGTTCTTGTAGACATTCCTGAAAAATGCAGGTAAGCAAAAAGAAGAAAACAAAGATCGCAAATGTGACCCTTTCACTCGGAGAGAACACCGATGGAATTTTGTTGGGCATCCTTCTATGCAAGTCTGAATATTGCGTAGACTTTCTGCTTAAAACTAGGTGTGGGTGCTGCTGCCGGAGGCTTTATTTGCTGTGCCTGAGGTGGGCCAGAGATTTCACTGAGGACTCCCAGAGCACCCCAAGAAGACAACAGAAGCACTTGGAGTCAGGATGACTGGGTGGATTTAGGACTATGTTACTCTCAGGAGCCTCCCTGGATTAGCCCCAAATCAAGGATAAAGAGAGGCCTGGCTGAACTCTTCCTCCCAGAGCCCTGCTGGGAAAATGGGAGCCCCTTTGCAGCCCCCACTTACCCATCAGGCCCTGCTCCTCCCACTCATCTCCAGACTTCTGTCACATGCTCAAGTCCTGCTAACTGTTGTGTAAAACTGATAAGGTGGGATCCCGAGGACCTTGGGCCCCGAGGGCCCCAAGTCAGGAGACCTGGGCTCCAGGGCCAGTTGGGAGTGATAAAGAGAACAATACCTGCCCACAGGACTTGTTGCAATGAGATAAAGGCAGAAGTCACCAGTTGTGGTCAAATGGGATTTTTTCCAGAGAGGTCTCACAGAGAGTGGCTTTCAAATTCTTTTTAGCAGCAGAATTGTTGTAAAATACAATCTCATGTGAAACCCTAAAATATGAGACACTCTGGTTGAAGCAGAGAGAGGTGCTCACCTGCTCAATCCTGTCCTCATTCCTCCCTCTGAGGGTTGCACCTCTGAGAACCCAGTTTAAAGAATTTTGCCTTATGCCAAAGTCAGGATTGAAGAGGCAAGCTGGCTGGGAGAAACTGGGAAGCTCCACTTCCCACCGCCTCTGCCTGGGTGGCAGCCATCTGAGCCTAGGCTAGCCCCTCCCCCTCCAAAGACCCACTTCGGGCTCCCCTGGGGCCAGCCTCCAGGATGGGTGGGGCACCTGAAGCAGCAAGTATTGCTTTTTTTTGGGCTGACCTTTCTTCTAGGCCTGAGGACAAGTGGGAAGATAGGTGGGGCCAGCCCTGTCCCTGTTTCCCCTCAATGGAGTTCTCTTGCTCACAGCCTAAGGAAGAAGCGTGACTCACTTCCTGCCTCAGTCTGACTGCTGGAGTATTGTTCTCCCAACTGTGGCTGGCACTACCCAGTGTGGCCCCTACAAGTCTTAGTTCCTTGGTGGAGGGGAAGTCCCCACTTTGGGACAAGGCCAACTGGACTTACCTTCCAGCTCAACTTTGAGGACCCAGCATTGTTCCTCCAGTTTCCAGTTTTTGCAGTGTTTCTAAAGGTGCCCGAATCGTACCTTTGAATGAATGGGATCAGCATTCATTAAATATTATCTCCATTTTATAGAGAAGTAAATTGAGGAAGTCTCTGATAAATTAACTTGTCTAAGGTGTCCCAGTAAAAAATAGTGCCCCAGGGACTTGAACGGGTTTGCTGATTTTCATCAGTTGCCTTAAGAATTATCATGATTTAACCTCTCTGGGCCTCAGTTTCCTCCTATATAAAATGTAGACAGTGATACATCAAAGGTACTTAAAGGAAAATGTACTGTACCCACCTCATGGGGCATGTGGTGAGGACAGAAGGGGTTGACACAAGAAAAGAGTTCTCAATGGTGCCTGGCTCACAGAAAACACTCAGTGGATTGTTTTTTCTTTCCATTACCCGGGAACCTGTGTTCAGGAGGCCACAGGCAGATCCTGTGCAGCCAGTTTATCTCACAGGAAGCGAGAAGAGATGGGCACAGGCTGCTCTGCAACCTTGGAATAACCCAGCCTGGGAAGCTCTTGGCCACATTTTCCTTCTTTTCTTTCTCAGCTCAAGCAGCATCGGCCTCAGCCAAGTAGCACAAACGTTTTCTAGGGCCCAGGGAGGGAGAGGCTCCGGCTGGTATATTGCAAGTAGCTTGGATTCAGGTTCTGCCAAACACCCCAGTCTCTTGCAGGATCTGAGGTCTGCTGGTTGCGGAACTTTGGGCAAATTATTTAAACGTTGTGCGCCTCAGTTTCCTTATCTGTAAAATGGGATTAATAATGTCAGCCTGACAGGATTATATGGATCAAATCATGTACATAAGGAGGAGATAATATAAAGTGACTGGCCTGGTGCCTGGCAAGCGGTTGGTGTTTAAAAAAAAAAAAAAAAAAAAAAAAAGCTAAAAATATTAAAAGGAGGTGGGTTACTTCTGCTCATATATCCACCTGTCTATACAAATGCAGACGAAGTCGTGACTCCTCTAACAGTAGGCCCAGAGGAGGCTGGCCCCGCCGCCGTGCAGTCCTCCCTCGACCTTGGACTGGAGGACCCCAGGTCCGCCGTCCCTGGGCACTTAACCCGGTTAGGCTCAAACTCGTGGCCCAGGAGTGGGAAGAGGGGGACGGAGAGGGTCGGCCCCCCAAGACTCCGGCCGAGGCAGGGCTCAGAGTGCCTCCCTCAAGCCTTTCCCCTCGGTTCCGAGTTCGGGTCTCCGCAGCCGTCTTCCCGGGGAGCTCGCGGGGCGAAGAGCCGAGCCCGGGGGCGGGGGCACGGCAGCGGGGCCTCGTGCCTGGCGGCCGCGAGGACTTTGGGATCGCCTGCCCCACTTCCTACCTGTCCCTACCGGGAGTCGGAGGCAGCGGGCGCCCCAGAAGGCCCCGCAGGGCCGCCGCTCGGGGCCAGACGCGCTGGGGCGCACAGCGCTAGGAAAGCGGGCCCGGGGCCGGGCGGCATGGGCGGCGGGCGGCCGAGCCGGAGCCGGCGGTGGCGGCGGCCGGGGAAGCGCGGAGGTGGCGCCGCGAGGGGGAGGGGCGCGGCGGCGGAGGAGGAGGAGCCCGGGCCGCCGCCGCCGCCGCCGCCGCCGCTGACAGCGGCCCGAGTAAACAAGCCGCGCCGCCGCGGCCCGGCCGCTGCCCCCGCCCGCGCCGGAGCTGGAGCCCAGGCCGAGCCCTGCCCTGGTCGCCGGCCGGGCCGAGGCCGCGCCGCCGCGCCTCCCCGCCTCCGCGCCGTGACGCTGCCGCCGGGCGCGGGGACCGCGCCGAGCCCAGGCCCCCGCCGCCGGGCTCTTCGCTCGGCCGAGGGGCACCCGAGCCGCCGCGGCGCTCGCCTGTAAAAGTTTCCCCGTCCGGGCTCCCGAGGGTAAGCAGCGAGGGCGCGGGGCCCGGGGCCCGGGGAAGGCAAGCGCGCCTGGGAGCCGGGCCCGAGGGGAGCAGGCCGGGCCGGGCCGCTCTGCCCCAGGAGCGGGCTCCGCGGCCCGGGTGCCCGGGCCAGGGAGGGTCAGGGCACTGGCGCCGGTGCAGCCCCGACCCGGGTCCCCCGGGGCCCGGCTGCCCGCCCGCTTTCGGGAACTGGCTCCGGGGCCGGCCCCGAGGGTGGAGCTGCCGGGAGCAGACAGGGCGCTCAGCAGCCCACCTGAGCGCGCCGGGCCGGTCTCGGACCCCCGGCCCTGGCCGGTACTTTTCCGCGTGGGGCCAGGGCGAGCCCTCTGACCTCAGGAAGCGCCTGCGGGGCCCCTGCTGGGGGCGGGATGGGGAGAAAATTCCTCAGGCTCCGGGTGCTCCCGCCTCCCCGCCGCCTCGGGGGCTGCCGCCGGCTCGCCCACTCCGCGGCCGCGTAGGGCCTGCGTTCCGCCCGGGGAGGGGAGGAGCGGCCGGGGGCGAGGCGGGGGATCCTTCTCCCGGGCCTCGCCCCCGCCCGCACACCTGTGCGGTGAGGACTCAGGTGCGGGATCCGCGGGCGCCGGCGGCGGGCGCAGGTAGGTCCCGGGGCTGCCTTCTGCCGCGGCCTGGCCGAGGCCCCTGTGCCCCCGCGGGGTGGCTGAACCGAGGGGCGGCCTGCTTGCCAGACAGGTCTGACGGCAGTCACTTGTCTGGTCGGAACCCGCTTTCCCATCATCCTCTACCCCATGGCCCCTGGGGTGCAGACCCTCATCCACTGGAGGGTGTTGGGATTCTTATTCCGACTTGGGAAGTGCGAGGGGAACCCAGGTGATGTGGCCTGATGAGAGCGGCTGCTGAGCAGGTGTGGACACAGCATAGGAGAGTAGCCAAGCCTGGCCTCTTCTCAAGCAGAGCAGCCCTCGTTTTACTATTTCCTATATTGGAGCATTTGATTTTAAAAAGGATTCTGTGGCTTTTTAAAAAAAGTTTGAAAACCGCTGGTCTAGCAGTTTTTACCACCAAGGAAACTGAGGCCCAGGGAGAGGAAGTGACTTGTTAAGATCATCCAGCAAGTAGTGGGCAGGAACTGGGAGCGATAATTTCACGGGAGCCTCCCAGGGCTGGTAACAGGACCCGGCGTGGTGTCTCTTCTAGAGGAAGAGATTGATTGGGTGTCCGGGTGGCCCTCCCGTGGCCTGCTCTGTGGCTGTGTCAGAGCCAGACCCCCAGTGTCTGGGAAACAGCAGTGGGTCCTGGGGTAAGGCGCAGTTTGAGTGGCCCAGAGTGGCTCTCTGTGTCGGGAGGTTCTGGAGCTGGAGAAAAGGGCTGTGCCCAAGAACATAGCCAGGAAGAGCACCCACAGCTCTCTCTGGCCACAGCCTGGAGCACAGTCCCATGTGAAACAAGATCATGAGAAATACAGCAAGCCTCCAGGTTTGAGACAAACTGGGACTAGAGGGTGAGTCAGAGTCTGGGATGGGGGTGGGGAGAAACCCATTCATTCATTGTTTTCAGTTCTTACTCTTTTCGGGGATCCTCCCTTGTCCCGCATGCTGTGGCAGAGCCGTCTGTGGGGGTCTCATTTTCTGGAAGCCATCCCCACCCCTCACTATGGGTGGGGTTGTTGGATGGAGGGAGGCTGGCCCTCTTTCTTTGGGGGGACTGTTCAATTGCGCCTGAAGCGTGCTTTCTTTCCGAGTGCTGCAAGGTAATTAAATAGTTGGTTAATCACTTTTAACGCCAAGCAGCTGCGGCTCCATCTACAGTGTGCTGGAATCTGGGCTAGACCCAGATGAACCCAGCCTCGATTTGGGGGCTCCAGCAGGACTCACAGCACTGTGGTTGGTGGTGGTGGGGGCAGGGGGATGATCCAAGAGGCAGCTGTGGTGGCAAGAGGAGAGAGATGAGGCCCTGTTCCTATGTGGCTCTGCCCCCAGGGTCCCACATCCTCTCTTAAATGAGGGACTTGGGAGGAGGTCCCTCCATCCCCTAGGGCTGGGGTGCCTAGCTGTCCAGCCATTGATCAGGCCAGCTTTCTGGAACCAACCACCCAAGGCACCATGGGGCTGTGGTTCCCAGGCCTGCCCTGGAGCCCTGTGGAGTCTGCCCACAGGGATGTGCAGGAGCTGTATTGTAGATGTCTCCTGCCATCAGCTGTCAGGTTATTTTGGTCCAAACTGAAAATACTCCAGGAATTGTGTGTGGAGTACCCCCAGCCTGCAGGGTGGGACTGCAGCAGTCAGGGAGGCCGGTTGTGTCTAAGGGCAGCCTCTGGAGAAGCAAAGAGTTCTCTATAGTGAGCCTGCCTCTGTAGCTCCCCAGGGCCTACGTGAGCTGGGGTGCCTTCCTTTTGGTATCCGGCAAAGAGTGGCCTTGGCTATGGAAGTGGTAAGGGCATCCAGGGCCCTGCCGCTGCTCATGGAACTTGGCACTGATACGGGATACCCCCAGCAGCACTGCTGGGACCTCCCCCAGCTTCCCTCCTTCCTCCAGGGGCTTGGCTTCTGGCTAGTCAGGGGCTCTATGTGGGGACAGTTATGTGGCCCTAGGCAGAGAGGTCCCGCCGTCTGTTTGCTGAAGGAGGAAAAACAACACTCGGACTATTGATTCAGCCTCACCTTGGCGCTCCTGGCTCAGCAGCCAGTGTTTGCCCTGGCTGCCTGGGCTCGGATTACGCAAGGCTGGTGGGCGTGGAGCAAGCAAGGGGGCAGCTGGGGGCCTCCAGGCCCAGGCAGGGCAGGGCTTGGCGGCCCCAGCGTTCCCCAGGAAACAGTAAAAACGAGCCTGGGCCCCTGACTTTGCTGATAGAGCCATCTCAGCCATAGAGGGAGGTGAAGCCTCTGTGATTGCCACCCCGCACCTCCTCAGGACATGGCCCATAAAAGTACCATCTCACCTAGGGTCACCCATTCTTTCTTCTTAGGAGCTGTGGGGCTTTGCAAATAACTCCCTATGGCTGAACTAGGAAACCCTAGTGAGTTGTATAGATGCCATTCATTTAAAAACCTTGAAAAGCCAGCATCTTATTCCTATGTAAAATGTACCTAGGTGATTTGGAGAATACAGTGACACAAAGAAAAAAATAACAATTACTTGTAATTCTCACCATCTTGAGAGAACCACTGTTAAGGTTTTATAGCGTGTGTCCTTCTGGATTTTGTTTTGGTTTGTATAAATATACATGTAAAAATAGTTTTTAAAAAATAAAATGGGATTATGTGTACGTACTGCTTTATAATGCATCTTTTTTACCTTGATCAGTTGAATATTTATTCATTTGTTGTTTCTGATTTTGAGTGACTCAGGGCTTGATAGTCTTCATCCTGCTGCTTCTGTTACACTTTTTTTTTTTTTGAGAGGAAGTCTCATTCTGTTGCACAGACTGGAGTACAGTGGCGCGATCTTGGCTTACTGCAACCTCCACCTCCTGGGCTCAAGCAGTTCTTGTGCCTCAGCCTCCCGAGTCGCTGGGACTGGAAGCACCTGGCTAATGTTTGTATTTTTAGTAGAGACGAGGTTGCACCACGTTGGCCAGGCTGGCCTCGAACTCCTGACCTCAGGTGATCCACCCGCCTCAGCCTCCCAAAGTGCTGGATGACAGGAGTGAGACACCATGCCTGGCCTTTCTGTTACACTTCTTACATTCTTGCATGGAGAAAGGATTGGGTGGGATTGTGAGGGCATCCATCTGTCCATCTATCTGACTGGCCTTGGGTGCTAGATTTCTTCTGGGGAGCACTTATTTTTTTACCCTTCTCCCCCAGATCTCATTTCAGGCCCCAATTGAAACTTGAGGTGGGCAGGGCAGCTTTAGTGCATGGCAGGGGAGGAACTGACCCTCTCCCCCCTTTTCCCTTCTTGTTCCTCTCAGAGTCGGCACTCCTCACCCTCCCGAGCCCTGCCCATCTCGTCCCCATGCCCCCACCAGTCAGCCCCGGGCCACAGGCAGTGAGCAGGCACCTGGGAGCCGAGGCCCTGTGACCAGGCCAAGGAGACGGGCGCTCCAGGGTCCCAGCCACCTGTCCCCCCCATGGAGCTGAGGTCCTGGTTGCTATGGGTGGTAGCAGCAACAGGAACCTTGGTCCTGCTAGCAGCTGATGCTCAGGGCCAGAAGGTCTTCACCAACACGTGGGCTGTGCACATCCCTGGGGGCCCAGCAGTGGCCAACAGCGTGGCACGGAAGCATGGGTTCCTCAACCTGGGCCAGGTAGGTGTTCTTACCTGGGCTGCTGGCCTAGGCACAGGACATTGCCAGGGGGTGGGACCAGAGAAGACAGGGATTCTGGCACCAGGGAGCAGGAACTGTTGGCCTTGTTTGCTCAGGGGCATCTGGGTAGCTGGCATGTTCTGGGTGGCCGGGAGCAAAGCACAGGTGGTTCAGGCGAGCAGCATATCCCAGTGAGAGTGAGTCCTCACGGTCCCTGCATGTTGCTGGGTCCTGGACAGGGAGCAGATGCCCCGCACCCCCGACCATGGCAAGCCTCTGGTGAAGCCATTGTCCACCCCCGTCCCCCGCCTCCCTGGGGACTGACAGATGGAAAGCCCAGCTCAGTCTCCCTGCTTTATTGCAGATTTTCGGGGACTATTACCACTTCTGGCATCGAGGAGTGACGAAGCGGTCCCTGTCGCCTCACCGCCCGCGGCACAGCCGGCTGCAGCGGGAGCCTCAAGTGAGTGTGGCCCCAGCCCCCTCCTGATGCCACCCTCCCCCTCCTGCTCTCAGGAGCCCCTCTCGCCTCCTGCTCCACCCACACCATCTCTCCTCCACTCCCCCGCAGGTACAGTGGCTGGAACAGCAGGTGGCAAAGCGACGGACTAAACGGGACTTGTACCAGGAGCCCACAGACCCCAAGTTTCCTCAGCAGTGGTACCTGGTATGCGGCCTTCTTGGCTGCTGGGACCTCCTCCCCAGATGCACCATCCACCCACCATGAGCTCTTGGCCAGAGGAGACTGACTTCGAGGCCTCCTCTGATTCTTTTCCTTTCCTCCTGCTGGGCAGTCTCTTCCTGGCCCATCCTAATAAGCAAGCCTGGGGGTGGCCCTCCCAGAGTCCTCTACATTCCCATGGAGTCCAAACAGCCAGTGGTGGCCTTTCAGGAGCAGGGATGGGTAGAGGAGGAGGTTTTAGGGTAGCAAGGGGATTCTTCAAGTTGTCCCTAGCCTCACAAAACCAATCATCTCTCATAAGTGATGGGGTGGGTGTCTCCGCAGTCTGGTGTCACTCAGCGGGACCTGAATGTGAAGGAGGCCTGGGCGCAGGGCTACACAGGGCATGGCATTGTGGTCTCCATTCTGGACGATGGCATCGAGAAGAACCACCCGGACTTGGCAGGCAATTATGTGAGGAAGTGGGGGAGGGAGGCCGTGATCCGTGGTGAGGTGTGTCTAGAGGCTGTCCTGTTCTATCAGTGAGGTCAGCCTTCTCCTGATGGTGGCCAAATCCTTCTTAGGATCCTGGGGCCAGTTTTGATGTCAATGACCAGGACCCTGACCCCCAGCCTCGTTACACACAGATGAATGACAACAGGTAAGAAGTGGCAGGCCCCTGGCCTCTGTCTCCCTTCTCCTTTATTCCACTGAGGAACAGGGCTGAGCCTGGGTGAGATGTGCCCTGCCTAAAAGGGTGAGGCTTTTTCCACAGTCCTGGCCCACCTGGGGCTCTGAGGGAGGGCTTGGTCAGAGTGGAGATGGCCACAGGCCCAGTGGAGTGTGGGAGATAGGCTGGGCACTCAGGGGATGGTGGGTGTCAGATGTGCAGATCCCTCGTGCTCCTCAGGCCACATCTGCTGGGCCCTGTTCACCCCATTCGTCCTACTCATGCTATGCACTTGGCCGTGGCAGGCATGGCACACGGTGTGCGGGGGAAGTGGCTGCGGTGGCCAACAATGGTGTCTGTGGTGTAGGTGTGGCCTACAATGCGCGCATTGGAGGTGAGTGTGGGCTTGGGCCACCTTGTCTTCGGGAGGGCCCATCAGTGGGATTTTTCCCTGCCCGCTTCCCATCTGGCTAATGCCTGCCACTTTCCCACTGGATCCTTTGATCACATGGCTGTTCCATGGAGGGTTCTCAAAGGGTCAAAGACTGAAAGAGTTGGACCCCTGTGGAGTGAGGGTTTCCTAGTAGGAGTCTCCTGAAATCCTCACGACCCATTGTGAGTCCTCATGTGGCAGATCCTTGATCACCAGGCTCCTTTGGGAACCGGAGACTCTTTCTAGTCCAGAAGGTGTGGTTGGGGGCAGGAGGTGTTCTCTTTTCCCTTCTCTGGGTCTTGTCTTTGAAAGGCAGAGGCAAACGGGTAGTTGGGGGTTCAGGGTTTCCCAGCATCAGCCTCTACCCTCCCCTGCTCATCCCCTGGGGTGCAGGGCTGGGTGTGCTCCTTGGGGTGGAAGCCCCGACAGCTGGACCCACGCAGCATCCCTCTTCATGCCCCCTCTTCATGGCCAGGGGTGCGCATGCTGGATGGCGAGGTGACAGATGCAGTGGAGGCACGCTCGCTGGGCCTGAACCCCAACCACATCCACATCTACAGTGCTAGCTGGGGCCCCGAGGATGACGGCAAGACAGTGGATGGGCCAGCCCGCCTCGCTGAGGAGGCCTTCTTCCGTGGGGTTAGCCAGGTGAGGTGGGGATCGGTCCAGCCCATGGGGGCAGGCTGGGCGGTTTTTTTGGTTTATTTATTCTCGTGTTTAACTTTACACAAAACATGTTTATTGAAACATTAAGGGACAAAAGAAAAGTAAAGTGCTTATACCAGTTGCACTTGGCTAATTAAAAAACAAATTTTTTTTAGAGATGAGGTCTTGCTATGTTACCCAGGGTGGTCTTGAACTCCTGGCCTCAAGCAATCCTCCCGCCTTGGTCTCCTGGTCTGATTTTTTGTGTGTCTAGATAGACATATTTGGATACACACTTGATCCACCAGGGATCTCACAGGGGACAGGAGGTTCCCAGAGAATGAGGCCAGTTCTCCAGCAGTGTCCTCCTGCCAACCCTCCCTCAAGTCCCAATCTTGAATGACCCCAGCCCACTCTGTCCACAGGGCCGAGGGGGGCTGGGCTCCATCTTTGTCTGGGCCTCGGGGAACGGGGGCCGGGAACATGACAGCTGCAACTGCGACGGCTACACCAACAGTATCTACACGCTGTCCATCAGCAGCGCCACGCAGTTTGGCAACGTGCCCTGGTACAGTGAGGCCTGCTCATCCACACTGGCCACGACCTACAGCAGTGGCAACCAGAATGAGAAGCAGATTGTGAGTCTTACCTGGGCTTGGGGGCTGGGGAAATGGGGCTGCTGGCTGACTTTGCCCAGCACCCTCTTTTGGAGGCTGTCTGCCTCCACCCCCATGTGGCTGGGTGATAGTGGCTCAGGCATCATGGAATGTGAACTCTGGGGCTCTCTAAGTTCTTGGGAGGCGGTGGAGCCATACCTGAAGCCTTTGAAAAGCCTAGTCTCTCCCTAAAAACATACGTCGTTCTTAATCATCTCTAACTGCTAGTTGAACCCCCTTATTCCTTTGGAAAATGAGGTCCAGGAGGGGCTCATCATTAGCCTGTCCACAGCAAGTTAACAGGGCAGCAGCTGGGACCCAGGGGTCTTGGCCCTGGCTTCTCATACCATCTGTGGTGCCCAGGGCCTGTAGGCAGGTGGCTCCTCTAGCCCTCTCCACCCATCACAGGCCCCAATAAGATTATCTTCCTGGCAGGTGACGACTGACTTGCGGCAGAAGTGCACGGAGTCTCACACGGGCACCTCAGCCTCTGCCCCCTTAGCAGCCGGCATCATTGCTCTCACCCTGGAGGCCAAGTAAGTGGGTGGGGGCCAGGGGCAACCCTGTCTCTACCAGCACTCTCTGTAGGGCAGCCCTTCGTCTCCAGCCGCTCCCAAAAAAGACTGATCCCTGACCTCTCCTTTCCTTCTTTGCAGTAAGAACCTCACATGGCGGGACATGCAGCACCTGGTGGTACAGACCTCGAAGCCAGCCCACCTCAACGCCAACGACTGGGCCACCAATGGTGTGGGCCGGAAAGGTGAGGACAGGCTGGCCCGGCAGGCTGGATGTGGAGTTAGGTGGAAGGCACTTTGTGCCTCACAGCTGACTTCACCTTCCCTGTTCCCACAGTGAGCCACTCGTATGGCTACGGGCTTTTGGACGCAGGCGCCATGGTGGCCCTGGCCCAGAATTGGACCACAGTGGGCCCCCAACGGAAGTGCATCATCGACATCCTCACGGAGCCCAAGTGAGGGCTGGACCCAGGCTGGGAGGGGGCCAGTGGGACCAGAGTCGCAGGGGGTGCCCGCTGGTCCCTCTGGGCCAGGCTGACCGTCGTGGTCCTCTCCTGCACAGAGACATCGGGAAACGGCTCGAGGTGCGGAAGACCGTGACCGCGTGCCTGGGCGAGCCCAACCACATCACTCGGCTGGAGCACGCTCAGGCGCGGCTCACCCTGTCCTATAATCGCCGTGGCGACCTGGCCATCCACCTGGTCAGCCCCATGGGCACCCGCTCCACCCTGCTGGCAGCCAGGTGCTTGCTCTGTCCCTGCCCATCACCTCCTCCTCTCACAGCCCGCGTGCTTGCCTTTGCTCGCTCACACGGCCCAGGGGGCACTGAGTGCTACTCAGTGGGGCACTCTTGGCATTTTGGGAGGGACAGTTTTGTCCTGTGGGACTGTCCCATGTTGCAGGAATCCCTGGCTTGCACCTATTTAATGTCAGTAGGGTGCCCCACCTTGTGCAGTGCCTGTGTATCCTTCTAGAATCCCCTGGTTGAGCATGTCTGGCTCGCTGGGAAACAGCCAAGCCAGCAGGCACTTCTGGCCCCGTGAGGTTGGTCTGCGTGGGGGAAGGGTATGTGGCCCGTGTGCTGTGGGTTAGATGTCCCTAGCTTGGGGTCCCCCAGAGGCCTCAGGGCTGTGTGCACTCCCCTCCCCAGGCCACATGACTACTCCGCAGATGGGTTTAATGACTGGGCCTTCATGACAACTCATTCCTGGGATGAGGATCCCTCTGGCGAGTGGGTCCTAGAGATTGAAAACACCAGCGAAGCCAACAACTATGGTACTGGGGGCACTTGAGGGGTAGGGGTATGAGGTGGAGGGCTGGCAGGATCTAGGGCACTGGGCGTGGTGCCAGCACTGTCCAACTCTTGCCTCCTCACCGCTCTGGAACAGGGACACTGACAAAGTTCACCCTCGTACTCTATGGCACTGCCCCTGAGGGGCTGCCCATACCTCCAGAAAGCAGTGGCTGCAAGACCCTCACGTCCAGTCAGGCCTGTGTGGGTCAGTAGTGGGTGCTGTTGGGCTTTGGGGGCCGGAGTCTGGGGGGATGGCGGGTGCCTGTCCTGAAGCCCAGCTCTAAGAAAAAAGTCTCAAGAGACCTAGGGCCCCTGGGGCTTTTGGGATGACCACAGTCCTGGGGCTGGGGGATCTTGGGGATGTGGTGACTTGGCTTGGGGCTGCTATGGTCCTGGGGCTACAGTCTGTTTAGCTGACACACACTTGCCCTCTCTCCCACGCCGGCAGTGTGCGAGGAAGGCTTCTCCCTGCACCAGAAGAGCTGTGTCCAGCACTGCCCTCCAGGCTTTGCCCCCCAAGTCCTCGATACACACTATAGCACCGAGAATGACGTGGAGACCATCCGGGCCAGCGTCTGCGCCCCCTGCCACGCCTCATGTGCCACATGCCAGGGGCCGGCCCCGACAGACTGCCTCAGCTGCCCCAGCCATGCCTCCTTGGACCCTGTGGAGCAGACTTGCTCCCGGCAAAGCCAGAGCAGCCGAGAGTCCCCGCCACAGCAGCAGCCACCCCGGCTGCCCCCAGAGATGGAGGCGGGGCCGCGGCTGCGGGCAGGGCTGCTGCCCTCACACCTGCCTGAGGTGGTGGCCGGCCTCAGCTGCGCCTTCATCGTGCTGGTCTTCGTCACTGTCTTCCTGGTCCTGCAGCTGCGCTCTGGCTTTAGCTTCCGGGGGGTGAAGGTGTACACCATGGACCGTGGCCTCATCTCCTACAAGGGGCTGCCCCCTGAAGCCTGGCAGGAGGAGTGTCCGTCTGACTCAGAAGAGGATGAGGGCCGGGGCGAGAGGACCGCCTTTATCAAAGACCAGAGCGCCCTCTGATGAGCCCACTGCCCACCCCCTCAAGCCAATCCCCTCCTTGGGCACTTTTTAATTCACCAAAGTATTTTTTTATCTTGGGACTGGGTTTGGACCCCAGCTGGGAGGCAAGAGGGGTGGAGACTGCGCCCTTCCTACCCTCGGGCCCATCTGGCCACCTGAGGTGGGCCCAGGACCAGCTGGGGTGCGGGGAGGGCCGTACCCCACCCTCAGCACCCCCTCCATGTGGAGAAAGGAGTGAAACCTTTAGGGCAGCTTGCCCAGGCCCCAGCCCCAGCCAGAGTTCCTGCGGAGTGAAGAGGGGCAGCCTTTGCTTGTTGGGATTCCTGACCCAGGCCGTAGCTCTTGCCCTTCCCTGTCCCTCTAAAGCAATAATGGTCCCATCCAGGCAGTTGGGGGCTGGCCTAGGAGGTATCTGAGGGAGGAGGCCACCTCTCCAAGGGCTTCTGCACCCTCCACCTTGTCCCCCAGCTCTGGTGAGTCTTGGCAGCAGCAGCCATCATAGGAAGGGACCAAGGCAAGGCAGGTGCCTCCAGGTGTGCACGTGGCATGTTGGCCTGTGGCCTGTGTCCCATGACCCACCCCTGTGCTCCCTGCCTCCACCACCACTGGCCACCAGACTGGCGCAGCCAAGGCTGAAATTCTGGCTGAACCCTGTGCTGGTGTCCTGACCACCCTCCCCTCTTTTGCACCTGCCTCTCCCATCAGGGCTCAAGTCCCTGTTTTCTGAGCCCGGGCTGTCTGGGCTGTTGGCACTCACAGACCTGGAGCCCCTGGGTGGGTGGTGGGGAGGGGCGGTGGCCCAGCCAGCCTCTCTGGCCTCCCACCCAATGCTGCTTTCCCCTGTGGGGATCTCAGGGGCTGTTTGAGGATATATTTTCACTTTGTGATTATTTCACTTTAGATGCTGATGATTTGTTTTTGTATTTTTAATGGGGGTAGCAGCTGGACTACCCACCTTCTCACACCCACCGTCCGCCCTGCTCCTCCCTGGCTGCCCTGGCCCTGAGGTGTGGGGGCTGCAGCATGTTGCTGAGGAGTGAGGAATAGTTAAGCCCCAAGTCCTGAAGAGGCAGGCCAGCCAGGCGGGCTCAAGGAAAGGGGGTCCCAGTGGGAGGGGCAGGCTGACATCTGTGTTTCAAGTGGGGCTCGCCATGCCAGGGGCTCATAGGTCACTGGCTCTCCAAGTGCCAGGGGTAGGCAGGTGGTGGCACTTAGCCCCCTCCAACACTGTGCCCTGGTGGAGAAAGCACTGACCTGTCATGCCCCCCTCAAACCTCCTCTTCTGACGTGCCTTTTGCACCCCTCCCATTAGGACAATCAGTCCCCTCCCATCTGGGAGCCCCCTTTTCTTTCTCCTAGCCATTCCTGGTACCCAGCCACCTGCCCAGGGGTGCCCCCTCCTCTCCCATCCCCCTACCCTCGTGGCCAGCCCGGCTGGTTTTGTAAGATACTGGGTTGGTGCACAGTGATTTTTTTCTTGTAATTTAAACAGGCCCAGCATTGTTGGTTCTATTTAATGGACACGAGATAATGTTAGAGGTTTTAAAGTGATTAAACGTGCAGACTATGCAAACCAGGGCCAGTCTCCAGTGTGTTACCATTGCTCCTGCATTGAAGCTGAGGATAGGGGGCCAGTTAGGCCCACACAGTGGCCTGCCTGCCTGGACGTGGGCCCGTCAGAAGGTCAAAGTCCTCCAAGGGGCGGGAGGATGTGCCAGCCCCTAGTGGAAGGAGACTGCGGCTGGAGGCCAGCCCCCTGGGGTGGGGCTGGTGACCCCTGGTCCTCAGGAGCTGAGCACTTCACTCCCAAAGTCCTGGTTTCCAGCAGTGTGAAGAACTGGGCCTATTGTGTCTTCCTTGGCTGAAGTGACCTGGCCGCTGTGGGCTATAGGGCTGAGGCCTAAGGTGGGGGCTGGACTGAATGAGAGGACTTGCTGTGAGGAGCCTGAGTCCCAAATGGAAAACTCCACACATCTCCACTCCCCAACCCCTGCCCCTTGATTGCCCCAGGTCTCCCTTGGGACAGGCAGCCCCTGCCTGGGAGTAGGAGGATGGGGACAGAGCCACCAGGACCTGTCCCTGAGAAGCAGCCTCTGTTCGGGATATTTACTTGGAAATTTTATTCAAATGGAAGCTGGCGCCTGAGCCTCTCCTTAGGGAATTCCGTGAGGTGGGGAGGGCTGGGACCACTCTTCCTCTTCTGCGGTGCCCCTGGCCTGGTGCTAGGACTGCGCACCTCCCCTCAGTTCCCCCGGACACTCTGGGCTTCCCTGGGCCCAGCATCTGCCTGGGGCCTCACCCTGCGCCCCCCCTCCTGACTCCCACCTTGCACCCCTTCCCGGTGTTCCCGGGGCGCTGCCGGGCCCTGGGGGCTGCGGGGCGCAGGCGGCTCTCGGCTGGGCCATTCTTTGCCGGCCCCCTCCTCCCTTCCGTTTCCGTGGCCGTGCGGCCGGCTGGAGGCTGCGGCCCAGCGAGGAGCAGGGGGGCTGGCAGGCGTCGGGGCCGTCGGGCCGGTCCCGCCCGCCCCTTCCCCTCCACAGGCCCGCCCCAGGGCCTGGGCCAACTGAAACCGCGGGAGGAGGAAACGCGGAATCAGGAACTGGCCGGGGTCGGCACCGGGCCTGAGTCGGTCCGAGGCCACCCCAGGAGCAGCTGCCCGCGCGGGTAACTCTAGCCCCGGGGCCTGGAGGACCGGTGGGAGCAGGGGGCGCGGCAGGCAGGGGCAGAGCAGGCGTTCCGAGGGCCGGAGACCCACCCAGGTGGGGGTAGGGGCCGCGGAAGGGCGGGGATGGCCGCAGGAGCAGGGCTCAGGCTGTGGCCGCCTGAGGCTTCAGCTGCGGCAGCCTTGGCCTGTCGAGGACCTGGGCAAGGGTGTCCTTGTAAGGGGCGGTGGGTGGAAGGGCCTGGGGAGAGAGGCTCCAGGTTGGCTCCTGTTCCCGAACAGGGGAGGGATCCCTGACACTAAGGAAGCCATGAGGGCCAGTCCCCAGGCCAGGCTGCTGCTAGGTACCCATGGCTGCCTGTGAGAGAGGCAGGACCCCACCTCCTCCCTGTCTGTAGCCCATCCTGACCCTACAGTCCCCAGCCTCCTCTTCCCATGCCTCCATCTCCAGCTGCTGCCTTGCCCCCAGGGATGGCCCCCTTTCTGTCCCCAGGACAGCACTATGGGCTTCTCTTCGGAGCTGTGCACCCCCCAGGGCCACGGGGTCCTGCAGCAGATGCAGGAGGCTGAGCTTCGTCTACTGGAGGGCATGAGAAAGTGGATGGCCCAACGGGTCAAGAGTGACAGGGAGTATGCAGGACTGCTTCACCACATGTCCGTGCAGGACAGTGGGGGCCAGAGCCGGGGCATCAGCCCCGACAGCCCCATCAGCCAGGTGGGTCTCCATGGGACTCTTGTGGGTGCTGGCTGTAACTGCCTTCTCCTTCCTCTCCCGGGGGCCCTCTGGGGCAGTGGTTGGAGATTTGGCAGGCCCAGCCTTGGGAGCCATTGTCCCCTCCTCCCTGCCTCCCCCATCTGTGCTGTATAGTCCTGGGCGGAGATCACCAGCCAAACTGAGGGCCTGAGCCGGTTGCTGCGGCAGCACGCGGAGGATCTGAACTCAGGGCCCCTGAGCAAGTTGAGCCTGCTCATCCGGGAACGGCAGCAGCTTCGCAAGACCTACAGCGAGCAGTGGCAGCAGCTGCAGCAGGAGCTCACCAAGGTGAGCGGGCAGCAATGGGGCTTCAGTCAGTTCTATCTAAATTTTGAGCCTCCAAGGGGTTGTTTTGCACAAGAGGCACTGGATTCACTGGGGAAGTGGAAGTCCCTGACCGCAGGCCTGGCTTGCTCTAACCTTGATGCAGCTTCCTCTCTTCCTCCCCTATGTTGGGCTGGCTTGCAGCAAGGCCTCTCTGTGCTTTTTCTGTGCCTGGGCAAAGTGCTGGGAATGTTAAGGATGAGTGACCGGTCATTTGCCTGGGAGAAGCTCAGAATCAGTACTCACGTCCACACTATGCCATCTGACTCTGGGTTCTGAGAGTCAGGGAGAGGAATGAGGGTCAGTCTGTTTGCCTTCCACCTAGGCAGGCTCCTCTCAGGGCCCCAGAGACTGGGCAGCAGCATGGCCTCCTGAAGGTCAAGGACTCGGGCTGTGAAGTCAGCCTGCCTAGGTTTGAATCCCACCGAGCTCCTCGGTCTAGAGGCTGTGTGATTTGGAGCTGGCTATTTATCTGGGAGCCTAGTGCCCCCATTCAGTGTGCTGGTCACCCTCCCTGCACCACACCCCTTCCTCAAGTGCAGAGCCCAGCCTAGCCATGGACCCACAGCGGCCCCTGGTGGCCACCCTGGCCCCATTCCTCTCCCCAAAAGATCATCTAATTCAAGGGTGGGCCCATTTTTATAAAGTTTTGCTGGAACACAGCTATGCCTCTTTGTTTTCATATTGTCTGTGACTACAGTGACAGAGTTGAGTAATTGTGACAGAGACCATATGGCCTACAAGCCTAAAATATTTATTTACTATCTGGCCCCTTAAGGAAAAGACTGATCTAGTCGAGGAATTTAGTTCAGTTACAGATGGGGAAACTGAGGTTGGGCCCTTGCCCAATATATCCCAGCACATAAACAGAAGAACGGGGACAAGAACACTGATCTCGGGCTGTCATCTATTCCTACTGCCAAGAACATAATTTGCAGGACTCAGTGCAAAATGAAATTGTGGGGGTCTTTGTTAAAAGATTGTTAAGAATTTCAAGGTGATAATAATGGAGCATGAAACCAAGCACAGGGCCCTTTTACATGTAGAGCCCCGTGTGACTGCACAGGCTGCACACACCTGCAACTGGCCCTGCCTGCCATCAGGCTACCATTCTCAGTCCAAGGAGGGACCGTTGTAGCCTGTAGTCTACCTCTTTGCCTCCCCAAGGGGCCTGTCTTTAACAGGCCCTGTGATCTTTGACTCTCACACTAGCAGCCAGCTTTCCCAGAAGTCTCCAGGTACTCCCTGCCTGATGACAGGACCTTTCCAGGGCTTCACCCCAGGCAAGAATCCTCCATAGTTGGGGACCTGCTGCCCCACACTGGCTTCTCCTCTCTCCCTAGACTCACAGCCAGGACATTGAGAAGCTGAAGAGCCAGTACCGAGCCCTGGCACGGGACAGTGCCCAAGCCAAGCGCAAGTACCAGGAGGCCAGCAAAGGTTCGTGGCTTCCCTTGCTGGCAGGGAGGGAATCCGAAGCCAGTGCTGACCTGTCCTTGGGTACTCAGAGAGTGGTGGCTGCCTGGGCCTCCATGCTGTCATCTATACCCCTTGCCCCCCATCCGGCAGACAAGGACCGTGACAAGGCCAAGGACAAGTATGTGCGCAGCCTGTGGAAGCTCTTTGCTCACCACAACCGCTATGTGCTGGGCGTGCGGGCTGCACAGCTACACCACCAGCACCACCACCAGCTCCTGCTGCCCGGCCTGCTGCGGTCACTGCAGGACCTGCACGAGGAGATGGCTTGCATCCTGTAAGCCCACAGCCCCGTACCCTGGCCCCCACCCTTGAGCGGCCCTCAGCCCAGCCATCAGGCCCAGAGGCAGGACCCAGAAAATCCATTGCTGGGAAAGTGCTGGCCATGTAACCACATGAGAACGGGACCTGGGCCAAGGACTGGAAACAGGCAACTTACCTCCGAATTACACTGTTCCAGGGTCCCATTATTCCAGGGTTTTATTACATTCATTGAGCACTGTGCCGGGCTCTGGATTATAGCAGAGAACAATGGTAGACAAAAACATCTGTCCTCAGGGATCTTTCGTGTTAGTGGAGTGAGGATTTGAGGAGCACTAAGAGCCATGGAGAAAAATAAAGTAAGAGAAGTGGATTGGGACCTGAGAGCACGGAGGCAAGGGAGGAGGTGACAGTTGTCCACAGAGTGGTCTGGGAAAGCCTCTTGAGAGGTGACATTCAAAGAGGCCCCTGAGAGGGGCACAGGAGTGAATCCTGGGGCTATTTGGAGAAAGACCATTCCAGAAAAGAGGACAGCAACTACACAGGCCCTGAGGTAGAAGAGTACCAGGGACTAATAGCCAGGAACCAGTGGTGCCTCTGAGAGTGAGGGAGGGGGAGAGTCATACACGAGGCTGGAGGAGTCAGGCGTCAAGGTCTACTGGGTGATAGAGGGTTCAGCAGGGCCATGGTGAGGACTTTGGCTCCGGGTGAACAGGAATGGCATGATCTGACCTCTGTTTTTTTGTTTCATTTTGTTTTAATTTTTTTTGAGTCAGAGTCTCTCTCTGTTGCCCAGGCTGGAGTGCAGTGGCATGATCTCGGCTTACTGCAACCTCCACCTCCCAGGTTCAAGCGATTCCCCTGCCTCAGCCTCCTGAGTAGCTGGAACTATGGGCATGCACCACCACACCCAGCTAATTTTTATATTTTTAGTAGAGATGGGGTTTCACCATGTTGCCCAGGCTGGTCTCTAACTTCTGGGCTCAAAGCGATCTGCCTGCCTCTGTCTCCCAAAGTGCTGGGATTACAGGCGTGAGCCACCATGCCCAGCCCTGACCTCTGTTTTAATAAGGCCACTCTGGCTGCTATGCTGCGAATAGACTTCAGGGGGCAAGGACAGAAGCTGGGAGGCCAGAGAGCAGGCTCTTGCAGTAATCCATATCCAAGCTTTTGGCCACTAGGACGGGGAGGTAGCAATGGAGGTGAGAAGCGGTCAGGTCCTGGGGCTAATTTGAAGATGGAGCCAGTGGGATTTCCCTATGGATTGGAAGTGGAGCGTGAAATAGAGGAGTCAGTAACTCTGGGGATTTGGCCTGGAGCAGCTGGAAGATGGAGTGGCTGTTAACTTATGTAGGGAAGGGTGTGGGAGGAAGAGGTTTAGGATACAAGGGTAGCCGTTCATTCATTTATTTATTTATTTATTTATTTATTTAGAGATGTAGTCTCACTCTTTCGCCAGGCTGGAGTGCAGTGGCGCAATCTTGGCTCACTGCAACCTCCACCTCCTGGGCTCAAGCGATTCTCCTGCCTCAGCCTCCCGAGTAGCTGGGATTACAGGCCCGTGCCACCATGTCCAGCTAATTTTTGTATTTTTAGTAGAGATGGGGTTTCACCATGTTGGCCAGGCTGGTCTCTATCTCTTGACCTCATGATCTACCCACCTCAGCCTCCCAAAGTGCTGGGATTACAGGCATAAGCCACTGCGCCTGGCCTCAATTTTCAACTAGAGAGGTTGGGGTGTCAGAGCTAGCCAATGGGACATTTTGAGTAGCTGAGCGAGTACATGAGGTTGGGGCCCAGGGGAGGTGCCTGGGCTGGGAGATATGGACGGGGGTGGGCAGCATGTTGATGGCTTATTTGGTAGTGGGTGTGCAGAGCTAACTGCCCAGGGCAGGGATGACTGTAGCTCATGTTTACTGAGCACTCCCTGTACAGCAGACACTCTGCACACAGGATCTCAATTGGATCCCTTCTTTTGAGATGGTGTCTCACTCTGTCGCCCAGGCTGGAGTGCGGTGGTGTGATCTTGGCTCACTGCAATCCCCACCTCCCGGGTTTAAGCAATTCTCCTGCCTCAGCCTCCCAAGTAGCCAAGTAGCTGGGACTACAGGCATGTGCCACCATGCCTGGCTAATTTTTGTATTTGTTTTTTTCAGTAGAGACGGGGTTTCACCATGTTAGCCAGGCTGCTCTCAAACTCCTGACCTCAGGCAATCCACCCGCCTTGACCTCCCAGTGTTGGTATTACAGGCATGAGCCACTGTGCCTGGCCCACTGGATCCTTATTACAACTGCCAGTGTCCCTCTTATACATATCAGGAAATAGAAGATTAGGGAGAGATTAAATAATTTGCCTAGAGTGGCATGGCTAGCACGAAGTGAGGCAGGGATCAACCCCAGCCCTGACTCCAAACCCAGGGTCCTAGGCCTGAACTGCCCAACCTTGCCCAGCCTGAGGCCTCCCTGACTGGGGATTCCATGTGGGGGGCAGGAAGGAGATCCTGCAGGAATACTTGGAGATTAGCAGCCTGGTGCAGGATGAGGTGGTGGCCATTCACCGGGAGATGGCTGCAGCTGCTGCCCGCATCCAGCCTGAGGCTGAGTACCAAGGCTTCCTTCGACAGTATGGGTAAGCCCCGTTCTTGCTCCTGCTGGGCCCAGGGCTGCCGGCCTGTCCACTGATGGGGCGCTGTCCCCCGCAGGTCCGCACCTGACGTCCCACCCTGCGTCACATTCGATGAGTCACTGCTTGAGGAGAGTGAACCGCTGGAGCCTGGGGAGCTCCAGCTGAACGAGCTGACTGTGGAGAGCGTGCAGCACACGTGGGTGGTGGCTTCGCACCTGGGCCGCGGCGGGGCTCCCAGCAGACCACGGGTGTTTATGTAGGCAGGGCTAGGTCGTGGACACTGCCCACACAGAGCTGTCACCAGGTGGCCAGGCTTGCTTGGCTCTACAGGGATGCACTGGACATGGGTTGAGGGGGCAGGAGGGCTTGGCTCTAATGCTGCCCTTCTCCTGGGTGCAGGCTGACCTCAGTGACAGATGAACTGGCTGTGGCCACCGAGATGGTGTTAAGGCGGCAGGAGATGGTTACACAGCTGCAACAGGAGCTCCGGAATGAAGAGGAGAACACCCACCCCCGGGGGCGGTGAGTGGGCCCCTGCCTGCAGCAGCCTCTTGGGCCTCCCTCCCTCCTGCCTCCCCTACCTGCTGCTGGCTACCCGCCGCAGACTGAGCCCTTTCTCACCCACCCTCCCACCCGCCCCTGCCTGCAGGGTGCAGCTGCTGGGCAAGAGGCAGGCGCTGCAGGAAGCACTGCAGGGGCTGCAGGTAGCACGGTGCAGCCAGGCCAAGCTGCAGGCCCAGCAGGAGTTGCTGCAGACCAAGCTGGAGCAGCTGGGCCCCGGCGAGCCCCCGCCCGTGCTGCTCCTGCAGGATGACCGCCACTCCACATCGTCCTCGGTGAGCTGCCCCGCCCGCGCCGCTGCCCGCCACCGGCCTGCCCACCTGGGGCTGCGCTCCTCATTTTCGCCCTCCCCCTCCCTAAGCCTGGCCACCCGCTGACGTCTGTCCCTGGCCTCAGGAGCAGGAGCGAGAGGGGGGAAGGACGCCCACGCTGGAGATCCTTAAGAGCCACATCTCAGGAATCTTCCGTCCCAAGTTCTCGGTGAGTGACGCCCAGCCTGGACCCCCCTATTGTTTCAAATTTAGTCACTGGGATGTCCTAGAGAGGAGGCTGTGCCCAGGCTGCTTTTATTGGGAAGTTCCTCTCTTCCCTGGGATTCCAGGCTGCACATGTCCCCAGACCCTGCCACCCCTGACCCCTCCCTCTTCATTGCCCCTGTGTGCTAAAGGGACCAGCAACCTTGACTATTCCATGGCTCTCCCTGCTCCAGGAGTGGTTGGGGGCCTGTGGCCTGGAGGAGAAGGCACCGGCTTGGTTTGGGGTCTTCCTGCCTGGGCTTCCCTTCCCAGCTCTGCCCAGCATGAGCCTGGGCCAGTCCACTGCCCACTCCAGGGACCTGTGGATGGCTCTGCATGCCACTCCGTGGTTGTGAGGGCTGAGGGCATATAGAGGGGAGAGAGAGACCCCTGGCTGCCCCTATGGCCTCTTCAACAAGCTGGTTGAGTGAATCCTCCTCGATCCTCCCTTGCCCAGCTCCCTCCACCGCTGCAGCTTGTTCCGGAGGTGCAGAAGCCCCTGCATGAGCAGCTGTGGTACCACGGGGCCATCCCAAGGGCAGAGGTGGCTGAGCTGCTGGTGCACTCTGGGGACTTCCTGGTGCGGGAGAGCCAGGGCAAGCAGGAGTACGTGCTGTCAGTGCTGTGGGATGGTCTGCCCCGACACTTCATCATCCAGTCCTTGGACGTGAGTGGGGCTGGGACCCGAGCCTTCCAGGCCTCACTCTAACCCTCCCTTCCCTTCTCCAAGGGGAATGACCTTTCAGGGTAGGGGATAGCTGCCAGGTCTTGAATGCCTCCCTAGCAGGGCTGGCTGAAAGGGGCCACAGAGACCACCCAGTCCCTGCAACAAAATAGAGGCTTAAGTGTGAGTCCTCCCTGGTGGGGCAGCAGGATGTCATGCGCTATCAGATGGCATCTTTTCTGGAGGTCTCTCTGTCTCTGGTCCTGGGCAGGCCGTTTCTCCCCTGCTGCTCTCCCTTTCCCCTCCCAGGGCTCAGGCCCCCTCAGAATGGAGGCTGTTGACCCCGGGTCCCCTGCCCTGCAGAACCTGTACCGACTGGAAGGGGAAGGCTTTCCCAGCATTCCCTTACTCATCGACCACCTACTGAGCACCCAGCAGCCCCTCACCAAGAAGAGCGGTGTCGTCCTGCACAGGGCTGTGCCCAAGGTGAGCCTGCACCCAGCCTGGCCCATGCCACCTGTGGCAGGGCTTGGGGAGTGTGGGTCAGACCCACCCAGCGTCTGAGCAGAAACGGCTTTCCAGGCCTTCCATCTACATACAAGGTGCAGAGTGAGTGACCCTCGGGGCCAGCCTCGCTCTAGGTTTGGAATGTCAGGGCCACTCCTACACCATGGGCTGTACACACCAGGCTGGTGCTTACCTGGTCAGGGCACCTGCCTGGACCCCGTATCATTTCAGTGTGCTCCCATGTGGTCCCACCCCTGGTCACATATGGAGGCATCAAGAAATGGAGGGTCCAGCACCCCTTTTCTTCAGACTTCTGATCCCCTAACTCCTCTCTTCCCCAGGACAAGTGGGTGCTGAACCATGAGGACCTGGTGTTGGGTGAGCAGATTGGACGGGTGAGTGCACCTCTGCTGGTCTCCTTGTCGCTGGCGGCTTCTCCCGAGTCACGCCTGGGCCCCCTGCGCTGCCACCCAGAGACCTCCGTGCCCCATCTGGTTCCCCACTTGTACCCCAACTCCCTGCCCAGCCCCCACCACACACCGTCCTCCGGGAAATGGGATAGTACCTACCCTGAAAACTCCCAGCAGACAGCTCTGCCAGCACCCTGACCTCATTACCCCCACCCAGGCCGCCCCCCTCGAGCTCTTGTGTGCACACAGGGAGACACCCTGTTACTGTAAGCCATAAGATACCTGTTTAGGGAAGAAGTCACTTTCCTAAAAATCAGAATGCTTTTCAAACCCAAGGGAGAGTGATTTTTGGATTTCCATGTCACTTCTCTCAGGGAGGGTGGCACATGGGAGGCAACTTTCCCTGCCTGCCCCATGTGCTCTCTAGGTTCCCCAGTGAGGGACAAACTCCCAGAGAGCCTGTGTGAGGTGTCCGAGCATGGGGGCTGAGTAAAGAATGGGCGGGGAGCAGAGAAGAGAATTGTGGGACTGGGAAGGCCGTGGTAGGAGCCCAAGACCGTTTCAGGGGAACTTTGGCGAAGTGTTCAGCGGACGCCTGCGAGCCGACAACACCTTGGTGGCAGTGAAGTCTTGTCGAGAGACGCTCCCACCTGACATCAAGGCCAAGTTTCTACAGGAAGCGAGGTGGGTGATAAACTAATGATCACCACGGGTCCCGCATACACAGAGGTTACACTGCATGGCACAGTGTAAAGTGCTTGACCTCTGTGGTGGCGTTTAATCCTCGAGGCCCCGCATTGCAGGTAGTAACCCCTTATAGTGCCGAGGGGTAGAGGCTGCCCCAGGTCACACGTCTGGGTCTGCTGGCCTTGGAGGCCAAGCTCTTCTCCCGTCATCCCTGGGGGGCCCTGGGGAGATGGGCCTGGCCACATGGAGTCTGAGCAGCAGTGCTCTCCAGGATCCTGAAGCAGTACAGCCACCCCAACATCGTGCGTCTCATTGGTGTCTGCACCCAGAAGCAGCCCATCTACATCGTCATGGAGCTTGTGCAGGGTGAGCGTGGGGTGCTGAGCTCCAGGTAGGGCGCACAGCCTGGCCAGGTGGCACCCCTACGGCAGGAGGCTCAGCACGGGTCCTCCCCACCTGCAGGGGGCGACTTCCTGACCTTCCTCCGCACGGAGGGGGCCCGCCTGCGGGTGAAGACTCTGCTGCAGATGGTGGGGGATGCAGCTGCTGGCATGGAGTACCTGGAGAGCAAGTGCTGCATCCACCGGTGAGTGGGTGGTGGCCACAGGCCCTGCCGACACCTCCGACCAGAGTCAAGAAGTACCTATACCTCTAGGGCCCCTGCTGGACTATCAGGCATCAGCTCCAGAGCGGGAGTGGGCCTCTCTGGTAGACAGGGGTACCCGGAGCTGGGAGCAGCTTTTGTCCTTGGCTTTTCTAGAGTGTTCAGCCGGGGCTGGGCAGGCAACTATTGGCCAAATGAGCCCCTGCCCTGTCTCACCCAGGGACCTGGCTGCTCGGAACTGTCTGGTGACAGAGAAGAATGTCCTGAAGATCAGTGACTTTGGGATGTCCCGAGAGGAAGCTGATGGGGTCTACGCGGCCTCAGGGGGCCTCAGACAAGTCCCCGTGAAGTGGACCGCACCTGAGGCCCTTAACTACGGTACCTAGTCCCTGTCCACCCTGGACTGCATGGCCAGAGGCAAGGCCTGGGTCCTGCTTCCTGCCTCGCCCTGGTCCCAGGGAGGGTCCACTCATGTTGCCTGGCCTCCTCTGCAGGCCGCTACTCCTCCGAGAGCGACGTGTGGAGCTTTGGCATCTTGCTCTGGGAGACCTTCAGCCTGGGGGCCTCCCCCTATCCCAACCTTAGCAATCAGCAGACACGGGAGTTCGTGGAGAAGGGTAAGCACCCTGTGATGACAGCAGCCTCAGGCTGCACCCTCTTCCAGATGCTCCAGCCAGACTCTTCCAACTCCCTTAATGCCAACCTTCCCACCAGGCAGAATAAGAATAACCTGGCCAGTGGCTCACGCCTGTCATCCCAGCACTTTGGGAGGCTGAGCTGGGTGGATCACTTGATCCCAGGAGTTCGAGATCAGCCTGGACAACACAGTGAAACTCCATCTGTACAAAAAATACAAAAATAGGCTGGGCGCGGTGGCTCACACCTGTAATCCCAGCACTTTGGGAGGCCTGACCAACATGGTGAAACCCCGTCTCTACTAAAAATACAAAATTTAGCCAGGTATGGTGGCACGTGCCTGTAATCCCAGCTATTTGGGAGGCTGAGATGGGAGAATTGCTTGAACCCAGGAGGCAGACGCTGCAGTGAGCTGAGATTGTGCCACTGCACTCCAGCTTGGGCGACAAGAGCAAAACTCCATCTCAAAAAAAAACCAAAAACACAAAAAGTAGCTGGGTGTGGTGACATGTGCCTATAGTCCCTGCTACTCGGGAGGCTCAGGCAGGAGGATCACTAGAGCATGGGAGGCAGAGATTGCAGTGAGCTGAGATCATGCCACTGCACTCCAACCTGGGTGACAGAGAGAGACCTTGACTGAAAAAAGAAAAAAACTCGGGCACAGTGGCTCACGCCTGTAATTTCAACACTTTGAGAGGCTGAGGAGTGTGGATCATTTGAGTCTAGGAGTTTGAGACTAGCTTGGCCAACATGGCAAAACCCTGTCTCTACTAAAACTACAAAAAATTAGCCAGGTGTGGTGGCACAAGCCTGTAATCCCAGCTACTTGGGAGGCTGAGGCACAAGAATCGCTTGAACCTGGGAGGTGGAGGTTGCAGTGAGCTGAGATCGCACCACCGCGTTCCAGCCTGGGTGACAGAGTGAAACTCTATCTCAAAAAAAATAAAAAATAAAAAAAATAGAATATCCCTGTAGCTACTGCTGAGTGAGCACCTGTTCTGTGCTAGACCACACGTTATTTAATTTACTCATCACTACATGTGTGGTAGGGATTAATATGTCCCTTTCTCAGATGGAAAAACAGGCTGGCAGAGGACACACAACTAGCATGTGGTGGGATTGGGATCGGAAGCCAGGCCTGTTTGTCCTTTGGGCCCTTGGTGGAGAACAGTGCGACCTTCAGAACAGTGCATCTTAAGCAGCTCCTATGGCTCATGGTATCCCTCAGAGTCTGCTGAGGACCCTCAAACTCCCTCCTCATGCCTGGTGTGCTGTGCCTCTCCTCACAGGGGGCCGCCTGCCCTGCCCAGAGCTTTGTCCTGATGCCGTGTTCAGGCTCATGGAGCAGTGCTGGGCCTATGAGCCTGGGCAGCGGCCCAGCTTCAGCACCATCTACCAGGAGCTGCAGAGCATCCGAAAGCGGCATCGGTGAGGCTGGGACCCCCTTTTCAAGCTGGTGACCTCTGCAGGCCTAGGTGCAGCTCCTCAGCGGCTCCAGCTCACACACTGACAGCTCTTCACAGTCGTGGACTCCTGCCACCAGCATCCACACTGCTGGCAGGATGCAGCTCCGTGTCTTCTCTGTGTCCCTGCTGCTGCCAGGGCTTCCTCTTCCAGGCAGAAACAATAAAACCACTTGTGCCCACTGAACACTCCTGGCATGTGCGCTCCTCTGGAAGGCAGGTCTCAGAAGGCATGAGTGCTGGTATGGTGGCCGTGGGGAAGGAGGAGGACAGGCAGTATGCATGGGACATGATTTAGTAGCAACTGGATGTGAGACATGGGGAGGGGGAGAGATCAGGATGATAATACAGGCTATGGCCAGATGGCGGTATCATCCCCAGAAATAGGATTATAGGAAGAGGATCAGAGCTTTGAGGAGGATGTGAGTTTAGAGATGTTGCATTTTATTGGAGATAAAAGTGTGGGTGAAGCCAGGTGTGGGGTAGACACCTGTAGTCCCAGGTACTTGGGAGGCCAACGCATGTGGATTGCTTGAGCCTAGTTTGAGACCAGCCTGGGCAACATGGTAAAACTCCGTCTCTACAAAAAAAAAAAAAAAAAAAAAAAAAACAAGAAAATTAGCCAGGCATGGTGGCACACACCTATAGTCCCAGCTACTCAGGAGGCTGAGGTAGGAGGATCAACTGAGCCCGGGAGGTCGAGGCTGCAGTGAGCTGTGATCACACCACTGCATTCCAGCCTGGGCAACAAAGCGAGGTCCTGTCTCAAAAATAAATAAATAAAAATAATAAATAATTAAAATGTAGATGAATAGGTCTGGAAGCCCAGATGGAGGTGAAGGCTCATCATAGATATGTGAATCATTGGCTTATGAATATTAGAGGATAGCTGACACTATGGATGTGTACAACACTCACATAAAATTCAGGAGGAGACGAGAAGAGAGTTCCACTCAAAGGAGACTGATGTGGCTGATGAAGAAAATGCTTTTGAGGAAGTTGTTTCTCAAGACGAATTTAATGAGGAATCGGATGGCAGACTGGGGAGCCTTCACCTCCTCCCCTAAGTCTCAGTGAAACCTATGAAGTCATCTGAAATGTTAATATCACCAAAAGCGAAGTTTGAGAAGATAAGGAAGTGTGAACATACTAAAAAACAGAGTGGGAAGTATTTGTAATACAGAAGAACAGGGAAATGAGAAACTTGAAGTAAAATGGCCATCCCTCAAGAAAGTTCAGGAAATAGTTAACATCGGCCAGGCGCCGTGGCTCACATCTATAATCCCAGCACTTTGAAAGGCTGAGGCAGGTGGATCACCTGAGGTCAGGAACTCGAGACCAGTCTGGCCAACACAGTAAATCTCCATCTCTACTGAAAACACAAAAAAATTAGCCAGGCGTGGTGGTGTGCACCTGTAATCCCAGCTACTCTGGAGGCTGAGGCAGGAGAATTACTTGAACTGGGGAGACTGAGGTTGCAGTGAGCTGAGACCTCACCATTGCACTCCAGCCTGGGCAACAAGAGCAAAGAACAAAACTCTGTCTCAAAAAAAACAAAACAAAAATCTATTTTGAAAGAGATGAGAGAGAGCCCTATAACTTGTTTAAACAAGAAGAAGTTGTGTTGTCATGTAATTAAGTAAAAATACTAGGAAGTGAAATAATACCTCCAATGGAAATGGTAGAAAGCAGAACTGAAACACTTCTGCTGGGTAGAGGATGGTAGATCTCCACACGCCACCACTCCCATGGCAACTGCTAGGGGAAAAGCTAAGATGAAAATGTCTTTTTTTTTTGAGACGGAGTCTTGCTCTGTTGCGTAGGCTGGAGTGCAGTGGCGCAATCTTAGTTCACTGTAACCTCCACCTCTCGGGTTCAAGTGATTCTCCTGCCTCAGCCTCCTGAGTATCTGGGATTACAGGCGCACACCACTACGCGTGGCTACTTTTTGTATTTAGTAGAGACGGGGTTTCACCATGTTGGTCAGGCTGGTCTCAAACTCCTGACCTCAAGTGACCCGCCTACCTCGGCCTCCCAAAGTGTTGGGATTACAGGCATGAGCCACCACGCCTGGCCGAAAATATCTTATTTTTAAAAAGAATGAAGAGTGGTCACAGAAATAAAGAATGAATGGACTAAAAGTTCAAGGAGGAAAGAGCCCTTCCGAGTTGAACTAGTGATAGGCAGCTATTTTCTTCCCTGAAACATTTGCCCATCTGGGACATGAGGATCAGACTTGGCCCAAGCAGAGAGACTCTACTGGGGAAGACAGAAAGGAACAGTTTTTGGTGGTTGCAAGGACTTGCTATGGATTAGGACCTAGAGTAGCACAAAATGCAGAGCGTTTTCCCCATGGGACATTTGCTGAGTTCTGAGGCAGTGCAGGAGACTGAGAAGACAAGTCCTACAGTCTTGCAGTGTTTAGAGAGGAGGCCCGGAGTGAACAAATAGCTGGCCTCCCCAACATAAGGTATTTGCCAGGTTTTGTACCTGTGTGGGTTGGGAAGCTAAAGAGCTCCCTATAAATCTCTGAAGAGCAGAACTTTAAGATCTGAGAGAGACAGAGACTGACCAGTCTTTCAATCCAAAATCAAGAGGGTCATTCCTAAGGAACAAGGACAACCAGGAGGGGATTGAGTTTTACTGGAACTGCAACATTGCCCCAACCCAGTTTAGTACTTAATTGCATCGAGGTGACTAGCTCCTATAGGGAATAACAAGATTTGAAGCCCCTATCCTTTTATACCCAATATGTGACATACAATTAAAAATCATAAAGCATGCAAAAAATGGAGAAATATGGGGCTAATACACAAGAGAAAAAATAAACAATAAAACCAGACCCACAGATGATCCAGATATTGGAACTGGCAAAGATTTTTAAATAACTATGGTTAATATGTCAAATAGAGAAGAAGATGGACAAAAAGAAACAAATGTACAGAATGTCAACAGAATTGGAATCTATTAAAAGAGAATGAAAAGAGCCTACTGAACTGAAAAATACCTCTGAAATTACAAACTCATTGGATGGATTTCATAAACATTGATAGAAGTAAAGGATAAAATCACAATCGCAGTTAGAAATTAGTCATATCAGAAAACAGAATTAGTGAACTTGATAGGTTAATAGGAGGTACCTAAACTGAAGTACAGAGAGGAAAAAAGAATGGAAGCTAAGAAACATGGGACCATATGAGTAATTCAAGTTACAGAAGAAGTGGAGAGAAAACTTAGGTCCAGAACAAGCAGAAAATGACACAAACATATATACAGCAATAAAAACAAAACAAAACACTAATATATGCACCAACATTGATGAATGTCAAAGACATGTGGCTGGGCACAGTGGCTCATGCCTATAACCCCAGCACTTTGGGAGGCCAAGGTGGGTAAATCACTTGATGCCAGGAGTTCGAGACCAGCCTGGCCAACATGGTGAAACCCTGTCTCTAATAAAAATACAAAAATTAGATGGGTGTAGTGACACGTGCCTGTAATCCCAGCTACTCAGGAGGCCAAGGCATGAGAATCACTTGAACCCAGGAGGCAGAGGTTGCAGTAAGCTGAGATCGTACCACTGCGCTCCAGCTTGGGTGACAGCAAGACTGTCTCAAAAAAAAAAAAGACATACTGAGTAAAGAAGCCATACATGAAGGAGTACATACTTATTATTCTATTTTATGAAGTTCAAGAACAGGCAAAACTAAGTTACAGAGAAGTCAAAGCAGTGCTTATGTCTGGAGGGGACTGATGGAAAGGTGTGAGAAGATGTAGGGGAAAAGGTTCACCATGGTGCCCTTACAACCATGGACGTCTCTACTTGGGCCACATAGGCAAAGCTGGACGACAGTCTGACAACCACTACGCTGTGCTTAGGGACTGCTTGACCACTTGACACAGGGGAACCTTTTGGGTAGATGGGAATGTCCTGCATTTTGATCTGGGTGGTGATTGTGCTTGTGTATGTATTTATCAAAACTCATCAAGCTGTACACTTAAGATTTGTGCCACCTAGTGTAAACTGTACCTCAGTTTTTAAAAAAGAACCACCAGAGAACAAACAAGAATTCTTGAAAACTGAGATTATCAGGCCGGGCGCGGTGGCTCATGTCTGTCATCCCAGCACTTTGGGAGGCTGAGGTGGGCAGATCACCTGAGGTTGGGAGTTCGAGATGAGCCCAACCAACATGGAGAAACCCCATCCCTATTAAAAGTACAAAATTAGCCGGGCTTGGTGGCAGATGCCTATACTCCCAGCTACTTGGGAGGCTGAGGCAGGAGAATCGCTTGAACCCAGAGGCAGAGGTTGCGGTGAGCTGAGATCGTGCCATTGCACTCCAGCCTGGCAACAAGAGCGAAACTCCATCTCAAAAGAAAAAAGAAAATTAAGATTATCACCAAAATGAGGCTGAGTGTGGTGGCTCACACCTGTTATCCCAGTACTTTGGGAGGCTGAGGTGGGCAGATCACCTGAGGTCAGGAGTTCAAGACCAGCCTGGCCAACATGGTGAAACCCTGTCTCTACTAAAAATACAAAAATTAGCCGGGCATGGTGGTGTGCGCTTATAATCCCAGCTACTCAGGAGGCTGAGGCACGAGAATCACTTGAACCTTGGAGGCAGAGGCTGCAGTGAGCTGAGATCGCGCCGCTGCTCTTCAGCCTAAGTGACACAGTGAGACTTTGTCTCAAAAAAAAAAAAAAAAAAGAATTATCACCAAAATGGAAAATTCAATAGAAGGGCTGGAAAATAAATCTCCCCATGAAAAGACAAAGAGGATGATGAGCCCAGTCTAGGTCTAACACCCTAATAACAGGCATTCCAGTGAGTAAACAAACCTGGAAAGCTGTTCCTGATGGTGATAAAAGAAATGGCAGTCGAGTGCAGTGGCTCATCCCTGTAATCACAGCACTTTGGGAAGCTGAGGCAGGAGGATCAAGGCTGCAGTGAACCATGATCACACCACTGCACTCCAGCCTGAGTGACAGACAAGAGCCTGTCAAAAAAAAAAAAAAAAAAGCTGGGCACTGTGCCTCATACCTGTAATCCTGGAACTTTGGAAGGCCAAAGTGGGAGGATCACTTGAGTCCAGGAGCTGGAGACCAGCCTGGGCAACACAGTGAGACCCCCACTCTACAAAAAATAAAAAAAGTAGGGCCGGGCACAGTGACTCACACCTGTAATCCCAGCACTTTGGGAGGCCGAGGCAGGTGGATCACCTGAGGTCAGGAGTTCGAGACCAGCCTGGAGAACATGGTGAAACCCTGTCTCTACTAAAAACACAAAATTAGCCAGGTATGATGGTGTGTGCCTATAGTCCCAGCTATTTGGGAGGCTGAGGCAGGAGAATCGCTTGAACCTGTGAGGCGGAGGCTGCAGTGAGCCAAGATCGCACCATTGCACTCCAGCCTGGGCAACAAGAATGAAACTCCGTCTCAAAAAATAAAAATAAAAAAATTTAAAAATCAAAAAATTAGCTGGGTGTAGTGGCACATGCCTGTAACTCTCAGCTACTCAGGAGGTTGAAGTGGGAGGACAGCTTGAGTCCTGGAGGTCAAGGCTGCAGTGAGCTGAGATGGTGCCACTGCACTCCAGCCTGGCAAACAGTATCTTGTCTCAAAAAAAAATAAATGGTCGTTAAATAAGAGATGGCATTCATCATTCTCAGCAAACTAACACAGGAACAGAAAACCAAACACCACATGTTCTCACTCATAAGTGGAAGTTAACAATGAGAACACATGGACGCAGAGAGGGGAACATCAGACACCGGAGCCTGTCGGGGGTTGGGGGCAAGGTGAGGGAGAGCACCTAATGTATGTGGGGCTTAAAACCTAGATGATGGGTTGATGGGTGCAGCAAACCACCATGGCACATGTATACCTGTGTAACAAACCTGCATGTTCTGCACATGTATCCCAGAACTTAAAGGAAAATTTTTAAAAATGAGATGGCATTGTATATCTGATTAATCAACTAAAACATTGTTTAAGCAATATCCAACAGTTTGTTATTGATGGTGTAAACTGGTACAGTCTTTTGGGGGGCAATAGTGTCATCAGTCATTTCTGTCCTTATCTTTGCCCGGGTAACTTCATTGTTGCAAATTCATCATAAAATAACGTCTTAATCTGTTTGGGCTGTTAGGACAAAATACCATAAAGTAGGTAGTTTATTAACAACAGAAATTTATTTTCTCACAGTTCTGGAGGCTGGGAAGTCCATGATAAGGCACAAGCGGATTTAGTGTCGGGTGAGGGCCTGCCTGTGGTGCACAGTGTGCCTTCTAGCTGTGTTCTCATGTGGTGGAAGGAGCCGACTCTTGGGTCATTTCATACTGGCACTAATCCCATTCATGAGAGCTCTCCCTTCAAACTCTGTTCACCCCCAAAGGCCCACCTCCTAATACCATCATCACCTTGAGGGGTTAGATTTCAACATGAATTTGGGGGATCACATTCAGATCATAAGTTATATATAACTTAAAAAGAAAAAAAATGTGGAATTCATGGAGATGTTCAGGGCAGTATGGATTACACTGAAAAACTGTCAACAACCTAGATGCTCAGTAAAAGGGAAACAACTAAGAAAAGTCTGTGTCGTTTTCATGCGCTGGCAGGAAACATAGAGCAGGCAGGGAAAGGAAAGGGACTCGATGAACGCGCTGTACCAACAGGAGGCAGCACCCCTTTGCCCGAGAGGCGCAACGACAGAAACCTAAGGCTACCTGGGCCGGAGCGGGGTGAGGCCGCGGAGAACGCACCCCGCTAGGCGGCTGCCGAGACGGAGGCTGGCGTTTCGACCACTGCCCGACAATGTGCTTACTCAGGTAGGATTCCGAAAAAATTCAGTCGCGCGTCCCTTCTGAGGTTTCGCAGCTCGCCAGGCCCGGCCCGGGCTGCTGCGGCTGCGCACTGCGGCCCAGCGGAGCGGGCCCGGGAAGCCCGAGCTCCTGTCAGCTCAGCCCGGCGCACGCAGGCCGGGGCGGGCGGCGCGGTTATCCCCGCCCCGCACGCTGCTCTGCCTAGCAGCCTCAGAGGCTGGCGGACCCGCGCGGGGCGGGCGCAGCGGAGCGCGCCGGCGGCCCTGGGTCCAGCGGCAGCGCGGCTGAGGCGCGCGGAGCAGAGGGCTACGGATGGGCGGGCACCCGCCTTCGCCTGCGTCGCTGCCTGCGCCGCTGCCTGAGCGCGGGCCGCCGCCCCGGGGCATGTGAGGACCGGCAGCTCGGCCGACGGCGCCCGGTAACGGGCCGGGTGCGCGCGGGGGAGGGCTCTGGCTGCCCCGACCGAGGCCGGGCTCTGGCTCCGGCGGCGGGAGCGCGATCGGCGCTGCGGCGTCAGAGGGGCCGGGAGGGGGCTGGAGGCGGCCTGAGGCCCGGACCGGGCTCTTGTCTCTGCGGTCCCCGGGGCCGACGGAGTCGGGGCGGGTGGGGAGGCAGCCGGGCCGGCGCGCGGGCGGCCAGAGACGCGGCGGCAGGTGCCTGTCCTCTGTGATCCAACTCTCTCCCCAGCTCCACCCACACTGGCCTGGACCCAGTCTCTAACGGCTAAAAATATTGCCCGAAGGCTCCCGAGCAGAATCAGATCGCGCTAAGTAGGGCACAACGCAGAGGCGACAGAGCTCCTCGGCCCCAGGGCCCGCGGAGCGGACACCGGAGCGCCGTCCCGCCCACGCTCGGCTCGGCAGTTAGCGTCCTCCCTCCTCCTCAGCAGGCAAGCGGGGCCTGAGGGCGGTGGCGGCTGGGGGCACGGGTCCCCTGAAGTTGCCTCGCAACCGAGCACTGGACCCGGTCTCTCCCTTTCCAGGGGGCCGTCGGCATCACTGTAGGCTTCCTAGGGGTCCCCTAAGTGCTCTGCAAACCGCGGCTGGAAGTTTCCCACTGCAGGAATCAGTATACAAACAGGGAGAACACATAGGGCTTGCTTTATGCTAGAAACACAAGCATCTTTCTTCTTTATTAGAAAGAAATGCATTCTGTGTTTCTGAGAAAGGATTTGTGCCAGGCGCTGTTGCTGGTGAGTGCCAGTTTGACCCTAAAGGGCACTGAGAAAGACTTTCCTATTAGTCTCTTTGGGTTCTGGCTAAACTTTTAAATCAAACAAAATAGAAACCAGCTTATTCACCTGAAACTAGAAGCACATGGCCGAGGAGCCTGAACAGGCACCTCCTATCTAGGCAGGGAAGCTGTTGTAATCAGGAGCTTGTGTGGCACACTCCAGTCAGAGCTGGGTCTCTCATCCTGGGCCCATTTTTCACAGCACCAGCCAAAGGAGAACGTCCTCTTCACCCTAGGGGCAGAGCTGCTACCAGGACCAGGTGGGGCCAGCCCCAGATGTGCTACTTGTGCTCTGAGTCTCAGCAAGACAATAAAATCAAGGCTGGGTCAGGATCCCCAACTGGTGTTGGGTTTTGGCATTTCAAAGCTGGCTTTTTATTAGAGCCAGGCAAATGGGTGTTCCTTGGGAACAGCCCTTAGGAACTCACTGGGGCATTTGGTGGAAAGACTGCCATGGAGATTTTGCATGCTGGAGGTACAGATGGTGTCCTTCCTGCCAGGTGTATGTGGAGGCCAGTATGAAGCTGAAAAAGCAGGTGACAGTGTGTGGGGCTGCTATCTTCTGTGTGGCAGTCTTCTCGCTCTATCTCATGCTGGACCGAGTGCAGCATGATCCCACTCGACACCAGAATGGTGGGAACTTCCCCCGGGTGAGTCGTGCCTGGTTGCTAATTTCTTTGTATACAAGTCACCTGGGTTCAGGTATTGCCCGCCCCCCTCGCCCCGCCGACACCCCCCACCACCCCGCTGGAGGGTAATGTCAGTACAGGACAGGAGTAATAGTCAGGTTTTGTAGAAACCTCAGCTAAAAACAGTGATGGCGAAAAGAAGGAAGGAAGAAAACAAATGTCAATGGCAATGAGTATTGTCGCTCTGTTCTCCTGAATTCTTTTCTTTTCTTTTTGAGGCAGAGTCTCGCTCTGTCGCCCAGCCTTGAGTGTAGTGGCGCAATCTTGGCTCACTGCAACCTCCGCCTCCCTGGTTCAAGTGATTCTCCTGCCTCAGCCTCTGAGTAGCTGGGACTACAGGAGCCTGCCACCATGCCTGGCTACTTTTTGTATTTTTAGTAGAGATGAGGTTTCGCCATGTTGGCCAGGTTGGTCTTGAACTCCTGACCTCAGGTGATCCACCTGCCTTGGCCTCCCAAAGTGCTGGGATTACAGGTGTGAGCCACTGTGCCCAGCCCCTCTTGAATTCTTGGCAGACATTGCTAATTGATTGCAGCATTCTTTGCCATTAAGCCCCACTGAAATCCTTCTCAGCACAGACAACACTGATTGTTGAGAACAGGTATGTGAAAGGAAATCTTTGCCCTGGGCTAGACAGTGAAGGTTCTCCCAACCCAAGTGGAGTGTAGTCCTCAGTGTGAGGTGCACAACTCCCTTTGTCTGAATGGTATAATCTATCCCTGTAGGCTCATGGTCTGGCTTTAACTGATGAGGGAAGAATTGTAGTTAGACCTCAGCTGGTGAACCCCAAGCAGAGACCCTCCCTGTGGCATAAGGAGCTGTGTGTGATTGCTTTTTGGTTTTTTGGCAGAGCCAAATTTCTGTGCTGCAGAACCGCATTGAGCAGCTGGAGCAGCTTTTGGAGGAGAACCATGAGATTATCAGCCATATCAAGGACTCTGTGCTGGAGCTGACAGCCAATGCAGAGGGCCCGCCCGCCATGCTGCCCTACTACACGGTCAATGGCTCCTGGGTGGTGCCACCGGAGCCCCGGCCCAGCTTCTTCTCCATCTCCCCCCAGGACTGCCAGTTTGCTTTGGGGGGCCGGGGCCAGAAGCCAGAGCTGCAGGTAAGAGTCAGAGCTTGCAGGGATGTACAGCGGCCACAATTGGGGCACTGAGCTGCAATTCACCTGGCAGATGCTCACTGTGTCGGAGGAGTTGCCGTTTGACAATGTGGATGGTGGCGTGTGGAGGCAAGGTTTCGACATCTCCTATGACCCGCACGACTGGGATGCTGAAGACCTGCAGGTGTTTGTGGTGCCCCACTCTCACAATGACCCAGGTGAGGGCCCCGCAGACTCCTGGGAGCTGGAGTGTGGAGTGGGATTTCTGATGGCCAGTGCAAGGGAGGGATGTCGAAGAAGATGGTGGCATCCTCAGGGGATCTTACATTGGCTCCCTAGGCTGGATCAAGACCTTTGACAAGTACTACACAGAGCAGACCCAACACATCCTCAATAGCATGGTGTCTAAGCTGCAGGAGGACCCCCGGCGGCGCTTCCTCTGGGCAGAGGTCTCCTTCTTCGCCAAGTGGTGGGACAACATCAATGCCCAAAAGAGAGCGGCAGTCCGAAGGCCAGTGCTAGGCGGAGAGGCGTGGGAGGGCATCGTCTGAGCCCTAGGCTGGGTGGATGGGTCTTACCTTAAGCTGTGGGTGCCAAGGTGGCAGGGAGAGGCCCAGGGAGCTGTGGCAGAGATGAGTGATGGTGGAGGGAGGGAAGGCAAGAACAGATAGAGGTTCTGAGATAAGCGGGGCCAGAACAGCAGGGAGGTTGGCTGCAAGGAAAGGAGGGCAAGTGTATGTTCTCTTGGTTCTGGGCTTGGGAGAACTGGTTCAGTGAGGCCAGTGCACACAGGCCCTGACAATTTCTTGTTGCCAGGACTGGGCAAAGCGTCCTGCTCCATCTTGAGTGTGAGTCCTTAACTATAGGCTGGTGGGAAACGGGCAGCTGGAGATTGCGACAGGAGGCTGGGTGATGCCGGATGAGGCCAACTCCCACTACTTTGCATTGATTGACCAGCTCATTGAAGGACACCAGTGGCTGGAGAGAAATCTTGGTGAGTCCAGGCCCAGGCATGGGGGTCTGCCCCCTGGACTGGGCCCACAGTGCTATGGCAGGGGGCTATAAGGCACAGGGATCAGCAGGGGGTGGTTCCTTTCTAGACAGATCCCATCATGTGGGCCTGGTGTGATGTAATCTGTCCACTGACTACCAAGACAAGACCTGGGGTCCCAGCACCTGGGAGGCTGAGAGCCCAGGCCCTGAGGTGTGTTCAGGGCCTCTCTAGCTTCCATGCCCTACCCAGGTGCAACCCCCCGCTCTGGCTGGGCAGTGGACCCCTTTGGACACAGCTCCACCATGCCTTACCTGCTGCGCCGTGCCAACCTCACCAGCATGCTGATTCAGAGAGTGCACTATGCCATCAAGAAGCACTTTGCTGCCACCCACAGCCTAGAGTTCATGTGGAGGCAGACATGGGGTAAGGCCAGGTAGGGTAGAGGGGGTCAACGCAGCATAGTCTTCACTGGGGAAGAGCAGGGATATCAGAACTAAGACCCCCACTGTTCTTCAGAGCAGACCTGCAGGCACTGGTGTGAACTGCCAGAAATGGTCCCACCCTCTGGTTAGGGGAGGGTCACATTGACCTCTGGCCTCTACAGGGCCTGCTGTCCCAAGGGCTTCAGTGTGCCCTGTGTGCCCATCCCCTGAAGGAGCGCCTCATGTCTTTCCCCCTGGCCTACACACTCTCTCCAGCCCTAGGTCCAGTTACAGCCTCATGGTCTATCAAGGCTGCCTTTTGCCCAAGCAGATCCTTGCCCTCCTGACATCCAAAGGCTGCCTGCTGGCGTTGACCACGTGGTGTGTCTTCTGCAGACTCGGACTCCAGCACAGACATCTTCTGTCACATGATGCCCTTCTACAGCTATGACATCCCCCATACCTGTGGCCCGGATCCCAAGATCTGCTGCCAGTTTGATTTCAAACGCCTGCCTGGTGGGCGCATCAACTGCCCTTGGAAGGTGCCACCCCGGGCCATTACAGAGGCCAATGTGGCAGAGAGGTATCTGCTTCCAGCCCTTTCACTTCACAGAGGAATCAGGAGGCCTGGCTCTGGTCTGGGCCATGCCACATGGAGGGTGGGCTCAGATGGTGAGTTGAGGCTCACAGCATCTGCAGCAGCTCCTTACTAAGTCTCCTGAAAAACGAATGGCTCTAGCAACCACCTTTCACAGAATACTTTTATTTTCTCATGTGAGTACTTTTTGGTGCTCTAACAAACTGCCAGGGCAAGGTGACAGCTTAGAGGTGAATGATTCCCTTGTTAGGCATTGTAGCTTACAAACTTCAGACTCTTGTGTCTTCACTTAGTGCCAGTGTTCTGACTTGGCTTTAAGTCAACCACGAGAATCCTGTTCAGATCCATATTCAGTCCCGCAAGATAGCCTCCAGCCTCTGAGAAAACAGACCTGTCCCCTTTGAGAAAATTTAGGGACCCCTAAAGATATCACTCTTGTTGAAATCAGGGCCCAGGCGAAAGTGTTGGTGAAGAGTTGATCCAAACGGCAATTTAGTCAGAACCTTAAGAATACAACAAGTTGGACTGGTTTTTATGTTGCAATGCTCTGATTTCTCCCTGATGTCCAAGAGTTGAAACACGTGACCAAAAGGGAAATAAAGTGGTCTTTTGTTTCCAGAAGTCTAAATGCTGATTCCAGGCAAGAGTCTAGGGCTGTGAAGGCATGATGTTTCTTAAAGCGGCAGTTGTGATCAGTGAGGCTGGCCTGGGTTTGTAAGAACAGGCCCTGAAAGGTAATCATTTTCTCCTTTGAAAGGCTTACTAGACTGGTAAGTTAGGGGAAAGTAGTATTTGAGGAATCCTCTCACGAGAACAAAGTAGAAAAGTACAAGCTGGGCCAGCGCCGCTAAGTAGATTAGTTGACTCTTTGGGTTGTGATATTTATAACATGCCAATTAAAGCAGGAAAGGGCTTCTGCTGATATGCCACAGGGCTGTTTTTCTGCTGATTTTGCCAATAATTTGGATGAAAAGAAAATAAATGTTTATGTATAGTTCCTATTATGTACCAGGCACTGTTCTAAGTGTTTAACAAATATTCATTCCATTCATTTAATTTTTATTTATTTTTTATTTTTTGAGACGGAGTTTCTGTCTCCCGGGCTGGAGTGTGGTGGTGTGATTTCGGCTCACTGCAACCTCCACCTCCTGGGTTCAAGTGGTTCTCCTGCCTCAGCCTCCCAAGTAGCTGGGATTGCAGGTGTGCGCCACCACACCTAGCTGATTTTTGTATTTTTAGTAGATACGGGGTTTCACCATGTTGGCCAGGCTGGTCTTGGATTCCTGACCTCGGGTGATCCGCCTGCGTTGGTCACCCAAAATGCTGGGATTACAGGCGTGAGCCACTGCGCTCAGCCCATTCAATCCATTTTAATTCTCATAACATTATATGGGTACCTACTGATGTTATCCTTATTTTGCCAGACACGGAGGCTCAGAGAGGTTACTTGCCCACGGTCCCTCAGCTAGTACTTGCGGAGCTGGTGTGATGTGGCTCCGGGATCCAGACTCTTAACTCTGGTGCTGCATCACTAACTTGTGGGCAAAATGAGGCGGGAGTGTCAGAACAAGGATCCCAAAAGATCTCAACAGCCTAAGCATAAAAAACAACATTCCGGCTGTCAGAACTGCCCAGAGAACACTGGATTTCCCTGGGGCTGGTATTCATGTGCAGGAGGTGTCCATCTGCGCTGAACCACTCCTTGATGGACGGGATGTCTTCCAGGGGCTTGCTGGTGGGATGGCTGTGCGTGGCGCTCTTTTACTGATGACACTTCATGTTGGGCCCATGTTTTTTTCCTGCCCCAGGGCAGCCCTGCTCCTGGACCAATACCGGAAGAAGTCCCGCCTGTTCCGAAGCAACGTCCTCCTCGTGCCTCTTGGAGATGACTTCCGATACGACAAGCCCCAGGAGTGGGATGCCCAGTTCTTCAACTACCAGCGGCTCTTTGACTTCTTCAACAGCAGGCCTAACCTCCATGTACAGGTGTGAGGGGAACTTGTCTGGGGAGGGGACCTCGCAGTGCTGCAGCCCACCCCTTTCTGTGAGACCGTGCCCTGGGTTCCCAACTCCAAAGCAGGGGTTCCTTCCCAACTCTTGGGCAAGGTGCCTCTTTTGTGTCAGAATTAATTCCCAGGCTCCCCCACTTCTGTTAAGTCCAGAATGGCAGGATATACAGTTCCTGCTTCTGAGGCCAGAGCCCCTGCCTCACCCCTGACTGCAGCACTGTGGCCACAATTTCCAGGAGGCTCTAGAACTGATGGGAGTGGGTTTTTGGGGTTCCCACAGGCCCAGTTTGGCACTCTTTCTGACTATTTTGATGCCCTGTACAAGAGGACAGGGGTGGAGCCAGGGGCCCGGCCTCCAGGGTTTCCTGTGCTGAGCGGGGATTTCTTCTCCTATGCGGACCGGGAGGATCATTACTGGACAGGCTATTACACTTCCCGGCCCTTCTACAAGAGCTTAGACCGAGTCCTGGAAGCCCACCTACGGTGAGACCCTGTCCCCGCTTCCAGGCTGGAGGGGGAGGGTCAGCCTGTGGGATTTAAGGAGGGGCTGGATCGGCTCAGAAGGGAATAGCTAGGCCCAGAGGCCAGGGCAGGTAGAGAAGGGGTGGGAAGGAAGGAGGCTGGACTGGCAGAGTGTGGGTGGGCCCTGGGGAGTGGTGCAGGCTGGCAGCTAACTTCTCTCTCTGGGCAGGGGGGCAGAGGTTCTGTACAGCCTGGCTGCAGCTCACTCCCGCCACTCTGGCCTGGCTGGCCGGTACCCGCTGTCTGACTTCACCCTCCTGACGGAAGCTCGGCGCACATTGGGGCTCTTCCAGCATCACGACGCCATCACTGGCACTGCCAAGGAGGCCGTGGTGGTGGACTATGGGGTCAGGTGGGAGCCTTCTCTTCTCCCTTGTCAGGTCCCCCGCTCACTGTCCCAAAGGGATGTTGGGTGGTCAGGGGATAGGTCGGCCTAGGGCTTGTCCTGCTGAAAAAGCAGACGGCTTCCCTATGATCATCTCTCCTTCCCTCTCCTGCACCACCCACAGGCTTCTGCGCTCCCTTGTCAACCTGAAGCAGGTCATCATTCATGCAGCTCACTATCTGGTGCTGGGGGACAAGGAGACCTACCACTTTGACCCTGAGGCACCCTTCCTCCAAGTGGTGAGCCCCTCCTGGGTCTGCATGGGGACCCTCTGGTGTGTGCAGGTGGCATCCCAAGAGCTACTGGATGAGGGTGCCACTCCTCTTTTTCCTTCCCCACCTGAATGAGTTCTGTGCCCAGTGCAGCTGCTGGTCCGTACCCGGGGCAGGCGGGGTGGGAGGAGGCTGAGCCCATGATGGTTCTTCCCTTCTGGCCCACTGAATTCCAGGATGACACTCGCTTAAGTCACGACGCCCTGCCAGAGCGCACGGTGATCCAGCTGGATTCCTTGCCCAGGTAAGCTGGACTACACCAGGTGCAGAGAGGCAGAGCCATTCCCTGGCTCTCAGGCCCCTCTGCCCCAGTGTGTGCTGAACCACTGCAGGGTGCTTGCCCTGACCGGAAGTAGTGGCCTCCTGGGTCAGCCCACCTTCTATGCACAGGTTTGTGGTGCTATTCAACCCGCTGGAACAGGAGCGGTTCAGCATGGTGTCCCTGCTGGTCAACTCGCCCCGTGTGCGCGTCCTTTCGGAGGAGGGTCAGCCCTTGGCCGTGCAGATCAGCGCACACTGGAGCTCTGCCACCGAGGTGGTCCCTGATGTCTACCAGGTGAGGTGTGGGCTCGTCAGGTGAGCCTGGCCCTCTGCCCATCGTGGGCCCCTCCCCGCCTGTTGACGTCAGCTTCCCACCCTCCTGCTTGTGGCCCTGCTTACTCCCCAGGCTGAGGACAGGTGTGCTGGGAAGGGGGTTGTCCAGCAGACAGGTACTCTTGGGATTTGAGTCTGTCCTTGAAAAGAAGGGGAAGGTTGGTATGGTAATAGTAATGGTAAAAATAGCAGTTATAATGCCCCATCATTCAGTCAATCGATGTATATCGAAAGCTTAATGTGTGGTTACCACTTCATACTTTTTCAAATATCACTTGAGAATCATAACGTCTGAAGAGGAAGAAAGGGCAAATCATATCACCTCCACTTTGGAGGTGGGGCAGAGGCCCCAGTGGGTACAGGGACTTGCTCACGCCCTCTGTTAGTAAGCAAATGCCCCAGCACCCCTGTGGCGAATGCCATGCCCCCACTTCTTCACCCCTCCTGTGCCCACAGGTGTCTGTGCCTGTCCGCCTGCCAGCCCTGGGCCTGGGCGTGCTGCAGCTACAGCTGGGCCTGGATGGGCACCGCACGCTGCCCTCCTCTGTGCGTGTCTACCTGCACGGCCGGCAGCTGTCTGTCAGCAGGCACGAAGCGTTCCCTCTCCGCGTCATTGACTCTGGCAGCAGTGACTTCGCCCTCAGCAACCGCTACATGCAGGTCTGGTTCTCAGGCCTTACTGGGCTCCTCAAGGTAAAAGGCCAGGGTGGTGGGGAAGGGCCAGGGGCCAGAGCAGGGTGTGTGTGGTGGTGGCACTGTGCAGAGTGGCCTCCCGGCCCTTTGAGCATTCTGCCACCTGACCCACAGTGGACCCAGGCCTGGGACATCTCAGCTCCAGCCTGACAGCATGGGGAAGCTGGGCGTGGCTCCTTGGGGAAGCTAGTCCATGTCCTCCCAGGAGGCAGGCCTGACATGCTGGTGTGGGGCCAGGGGTCAGGGCTGTGTTTTTTGGCAGAGCATCCGAAGGGTGGATGAGGAGCAGGAGCAGCAGGTGGACATGGAATTCCTAGTCTATGGCACCCGTACGTCCAAAGACAAGAGTGGAGCCTACCTCTTCCTGCCCGATGGCGAGGCCAAGGTATGCTAAATATGCCTTGAACAACCTGGCAGGCCCTGGGAGGTCTCACCAGCAGGGAGGGCAGGAGGGGGCACAGGCCTTCCCACAGATTTATTGCTGCCCGCCAGGGGCCTTGTCTTTCCTGTTCAGCCCAGGGGTATCTAGGAATAGGTGCTCTCTTGCCCAGCCCTGGGCTGGCACCTCCCTGCTTTGCCCTCTGTGCCATAGTTTCGATAGCAGTCTGCTCTTTCCCCAGCCCTATGTCCCCAAGGAGCCCCCTGTGCTGCATGTCACTGAAGGCCCTTTCTTCTCAGAGGTGGTTGCATACTACGAGCATGTTCACCAGGTGGTCCGGCTTTACAATCTGCCAGGTGAGCCCCGCCCATGAGGAATTATCTGGAAGGAGGTGTGGGCTCTACAGCTGTGGCGTGTTCTTCCTTCTGCTGCTTCTCTGTTCATACCTCTGTTCCATATCATTTGAGACAGGGATGCTCCATTCTCTTAGAGAAAAAGTCATCCAGAAATGCCCTGGGAATTTCTTGGGAGGGTGGACAGAGCCTCTCCCCAGCTCGGCTCTGATCCCCCAGCCCAGCCTCTTAGCTGTGGTTCAGCCTCACACCTCTCCATGCCACCACTTTGTTCCTGTGCCCAGGGGTGGAGGGGCTGTCTCTGGACATATCATCCCTGGTGGACATCCGGGACTACGTCAACAAGGAGCTGGCCCTGCGCATCCATACAGACATCGACAGCCAGGGTATCTTCTTCACAGACCTCAATGGCTTTCAGGTGACTCCTGGGCCTGGGTCTCGGAGACCCCACAGAGTAGAACTTGGACTGTGCTTTTGACCCTATCACAGGCCCTGGGGGATGATCTGTCCTGATGGAGAAAGAGGAATGAAGAGGCGAGAGTGATCAGGGACTCCTTCCATCTGGGGTCTGCTTGGGGCCCACCTGGTGCCCTTGATCTGCTGACCTTGCCCCCACAGGTGCAGCCCCGACGGTATCTGAAGAAGCTCCCCCTCCAGGCCAACTTCTATCCCATGCCAGTCATGGCCTATATCCAGGACGCACATAAGCGCCTCACACTGCACACTGCCCAGGCCCTGGGTGTCTCTAGCCTCAAAGATGGTGAGTAGGGCCCAGAGCTCTGCAGAAGGTATCAGACAAAAAGAAGCCCGTCCCCACCCTCAAGGGCTCCCCTCTCTGTTTGCCTCCCTTGCCTCTTTCTGGTCTGCATCACCTCTATACTTGGAGAGGGGGCGAGCCATTCAGAGCTCTTGGCACATGAGGCAGGCACCTGCTGTCCCCCTGTCCCCTGATGGAGGCAGCAGTATAGGCAACTGGGTGGAGTGTCCTACTGGATCCCCTGAAGAACTGTCAGGGTTACGACTCTTGGGGCCAAAAAAAGAAAAAAAAATGTCAAAAAGCAAAGCTAGGCGCAGTGGTTCACTCCTGTAATCCCAGCGCTTTGGGAGGCCAAGGCAGAAGGCCAGGAGTTTGAGACCAGCCTGGGCAGCAAAGTGAGACCCAGGCTCTACAAAAAAAAAATTTTAAATTAGCTGGATGTGGTAGCACGTGCCTATAGTCCCAGCTACTCAGGAGACTTGAGATGAGAGGATTGCTTGAGCCTGGGAGTTGGAGGCTGCAGTGAGCCAAATTGTGCCACTGCACTGTAGCCTGGTGACAGAGAAAGACCCAGTCTGAAAAAAAAAGGCAAGAAGCATCAGGATATTGAACAGTGATTCTCAGCTGAGGTGTACAACCCTCTTCTGGGCAGGGATGAGAGTAGGGACAGCTTGTAAAGTGCACTCAGTGTTATGAAATATTAAGGAAATGAGAGAAATAGATACTGTTTTCCTACTAGTGATCATTAAAAGACTGACATTTTTTTTTTTTTGAGATGGAGTTTCACTCTTTCGCCTAGGCTGGGGTGCAGTGGTGCGATCTCCGCTCACTGCAACCTCCACCTTCCGGTTTGAAGCGATTCTCCTGCCTCAGCCTGCTGAGTAGCTGAGATTACAGGCGCCCACCACCATGCCCAGCTAATTTTTGTATTTTTAGTAGAGATGGGGTTTCACCATGCTGACCAGGCTGGTCTTGAACTCCTGACCTTGTGATCTGCCTGCCTCAGTCTCCCAAAGTGCTGGGATTACAGGTGTGAGCCACCGTGCCCGGCCAAGACTGATGTTCTTAAGAATCAAAATGGGCATTGGGAGCACTGGCCTGGAGTCAGACCCGGGCAGCTGGTCATGTTGGCAATCTCTGTGTGGCCCCCATATCCTCAGAGCAAAATGAACAGTTTGCACTTGGTAGCATCTGAGGCCCTTGAGATCTATCTCTGGGAAGAGCCCTTGCGAAGGGCTGAGTCGAGAGCACCCAGTCAAGGCTAGGCGTGGTCTGATGGCTGGTGAGTGCAGGGGCCTGACTCCCTGCTGGGAGGAGTGTGCCTTTCTCTGCCAGTAGCAGCCCCTGGTCCATCTATGTCATGACTCCTAACAGCAGCCCAATATCCCTGACTGGATTTTCTCCTCTACCCCTCTGGGATGTGGTGTATGAAAAAATGACTGTCTTCTATACAAGGGATCCATTTTAGGATTTTCAGACATCTTTCTGTGATTGTCCTGGGTAAAAAGACTGAGCAACTATGCAAGTCAGTAAGGACTGGAGAGGTGAAAGGGAGAATAGGGCCATATGTCCCGGTGGAATGTAGGGCAGCTGGTGTGGTTTCCCTCGAGATCTTGTATAAGAACAGCTGCACCCACCTCCAACACCTGCACACACAGGGGCCTCTGTCCCCAACACATCAGCCATGCACTGAGCCCCTGCTCCAAGCATACTCTAGAAAAGAAAGCAAAGGTGGTCACGTGCCATCTCTTTTTCCTGGGGCAACCCCAGATGACACTTAATATGAGCCTCTGCCTGACTTGCCATCTGGCTGTCCTTTCCATAGCCCTACTTTTAACAGGCAGTCAGAGTTTGAATCTGGCCTGCTGGGGCTGTCTGGCTGTCCAGTGTAGAACAAGGGCAGGAGAGCCTGTGTTTTAGTCACAACAAAACCTGCCCAACCTGAGCAAACCTGCCCCAGATTACGGAGGTATGCAGCAACACTATCAGTGGCTGTTGATCAAAGTTTTTCGTTTCTGGTTTATTTCATTGTATGTAACCCATCCTGATTCAGTTTCCTGCCTGGGCCCCTAGGCCTGGTCCCTACTCCTGAATCCCAGAGCTTTGGGGATAAACTGCCAGGGCCAGCCTGCCCCTTTCTGGGCCTCATGATTCCTCATCTGCAAAATAAGGCTGCACAGGACCAGCCCCTCATCAGGTTCCCTCCCAGCTGTGGGAACCCGTGACCTCCTCTCCTGAGTGATTCAGCTTCTGTCTCTCCAGCTGGGCTTTTCCCGCAGGGTCTGTGGCTGGGATTCTCCTTCTAAAGGTCAGTGTCTGCTTGGGGGTGGGGGCAGGCCAGCACTCACTGTTTGCTTCCCCAGGCCAGCTGGAGGTGATCTTGGACCGGCGGCTAATGCAGGATGACAACAGGGGCCTAGGCCAAGGGCTCAAGGACAACAAGAGAACCTGCAACCGTTTCCGCCTCCTGCTAGAGCGGCGAACCGTGGGCAGCGAGGTAACACCTGGGGCTGACACACAGGGAGCCAGGTCTAGCTAGTCCCTGGGGGTGGCCTGGGGGGGTCCAGCCTAGGGCTCGAGGAACGTAGCTAGAGGTGGACAAGGGAGAGAGAGTAGGGCTGAATTCCTGGGGTTGGGGGAGGCAGTCTGGCATTTTGTGTCCCATCTCACGCAGCCTGGCACCTTCCTTTCCCAGCAGCGCCCTGTCGCCTGTGTCCCTCATGTTCATCTCCCACCTTCCTCTGTGCTGCCCTCCTCTGCCCTGTCCCAGCATTCTCTAAGCCCGTGCTCCAACCCTGCTCATCTCATGGCTTTCTTTGCCCCACCAGCCTGACTTTTTCTCCAAACTGGCAGCCATGTTTAGGGGCTTGATCTTTCACAGCAGCAGGAGCGGTAACCGAGAGGTAAGGGGTCGGCTCTGGGAGCGGGGAACTAGTATGAGCAAGGCATAGCTGCGCCGGAGCCCAGGTGACAGAGCCCGCCGCTCAGTCACTCGTGCATCAGATAGATATTGAGCACCTGGTTTACTGTGAGGACCCAGAGGGACATAAGTGCAGACAGTGCTGACTCTCCCAGGATTTTACTCGTGAGTAGGGGTGGCAGAGAAGCCATGTGTATAAAAATGCAAGGTAGAAAAGGGCTCTGTCTCACTGATCCCGAGGAGCAAGGTAATAATGTGGGCTAAGGAGATTGAGGTCCAGGAGGTGTCACCCAGGTGTGGCTTTGATGAATGGGGGTGTGATTTGAAGATGTGAACCAGGGCACAGGGTAGGAGGCAGGAAAGACAGCAGGCTGGGGAACAGCAGTGAGTTCCTTAGTTACACCGGAACTACACTGTCCAGTACGGTGGCCAGTAGCCCTATGTGGCTATTTAAATACTACTAAATCAAGTAAAAAATTTGCTTTCTTATTCCACTGGCCACACTTCAAGTACTCAGTGGCCACAAGTGGCTAAGTGGCTGCTGTATTAGACCATGTGGTGTCACATATTTCCATCCTTGCAGAATGCCCTCTTGGCTGGTGCTGGGCTAGAGTGCTGGGGGGAGATCAGGGCAGGTGGCAGAGCACCTTGAGTGCCTGCTAAGAGGTCGGGACCTTATCCTGGAGGCTAAGGAAGGAGCTGAGCAAGGAGGGACACCATCAGAACTCTGTTCTCAGCATGTCACGCTGACAGTAGGGAGCAGGTTGGACCTGTGGGAAGGGAGACTGGAGGAGGGTGACAGTGTGAGGCTGTTCAGGCAGGACATGCTGGCTGCTTGAACTAGGCCAGAGGCTGGAGAAGTTGCAGGTGGCTATGAGGACACTGCCGAGGTGAGACGGAAGAGGGTTTAGCATTACCTGGGAATGCAGAGGGAAGTGAGAGATGCTAGGCGCTTGGAAGGAGGGGGACGCCAGGGACAGAAGTCCAGAATATTCAGCCCAGGCCTGTGAGTCTGACGTCCAGGTGAGCTGCTAAGGAGTAACCCTGCTGGCAGAGCCCTGGCAGCGCTGGGCCTGAGAGCCCGGCTGGCACTATGGATGTGGTGTCACGCATGAAGCCACAGAATTACCCCGAGCACTCTGGATTGGAGGCCCGTGCTCCATGGTGAGGCCTGCATCTGCCTGTCTGCCATCCTCCCTGCACTGTGGATCTGTGTGTGAGGGGAGATATGGCTGATGGGAGTGGGTTGCTCATGATAGTGTTATGTGAACAAGAAACTAAAACGTGGAAAAGAAACGGCGTAGTGAAATAGCCCTCCGAGCTGGGTGAGATGGCAAATGTCCACACTTGAAGGGTTAGGGGAACCTCGCCTGGAGCCAGGCACACCCTTGAGTCCAGGCACACCAGGAAAGCTCTTTCCAAAGGAACTGACCTGGGTGTGCTTTTATCCTGCCTCATCCTCTCCCCTCAGCCTGGCTTCAGTCCCTCACTAATATCTCGGGTCAATCTTGCAGGTCCAAGATAGCCACTCTACCAGCTACCCATCCCTCCTCAGCCACCTGACCTCCATGTACCTGAACACCCCGGCGCTCGCTCTGCCTGTAGCCAGGACGCAGCTCCCAGGCCCTGGTCTGCGCTCATTTCATCCGCTGGCTTCCTCACTGCCTTGTGACTTCCACCTGCTCAACCTACGTACGCTGCAGGCTGAGGTGAGTGTCCCTCAGTGTGACACGCTGAGAGCAGAGTTCTGATGGTGTCCTTGCCTGCTCAGCTCCTTCCTTAGCCTCCAGGATAAAGTCCAGACCCCTTAGCAGGTACTCGGCTCTGAACCTCCAGGACCAGGTTCTGGTCTTTTCTTACCCACATGCCTCCCTGTGCCAGCACTGCCTTTGGGCAGAGGTGCTGCTGCATCTCCAATCTCTGAAAGCCCTGCACCCACTTCCTTGGGCACTGTCTGTCATCCAGGAGGACACCCTGCCCTCAGTGGAGATGGCACTCATCTTACACCGCAAGGGTTTTGACTGCGGCCTGGAGGCCAAGAACTTGGGCTTCAATTGCACCACAAGCCAAGGCAAGGTGAGTAGGGTGGGGAAGCAGAACACCTGGGAATGGCAGGTGTGAGCTTGGTAAGACTGGGCTGAGATTCGGTGACAGGCTGGGAGAAGAAAGTGTCACTCCAGGGCTTTCTGGAGAGAAGCGGGGAAGCTGTGGACATGTTTTCAAAGCTCCCGCGGCCTAGCAGGGGAAGTTCCAGACAAGGCAGATCACTTGAGAACTGTTGTTCCCTGAGCAGGGACCTCTGTCAGGCCAAGTAGAAAACACCAGAAATAGAAAACCAGAACCCATCCTGTTAGTTACTTTGTAAGCTCATATCAGCCGGCACTGATAAATGTCCCCGGGCACCAGGTCCTCTGCTGGGCTCCAGTGTTTCAGAAGTGAACCAAGACATGGTCACTGTTCTCACAGAGCTCACAGCTCAGTGGAACGATTCTTACCTGGAGAACTGTAGGCAGGCTTTACGGTTGAGCAAATCTCAGCAAGCCCATGATACTGGATGCACACTCATGTGTAAGAAGCTGTGGTGTTGCTGAGAGGGGCCAGCCGGAACTGGAGTGCAGTGGCATGATCTCAGCTCACTGCAACCCCCACCTCCCAGTTCAAGGGATCTTCTGCCTCAGCCTCCCGAGTAGCTGGGATTACAGGCGCCTGCCACCACGCCCAGCTAATTTTTGTATTGTTAGTAGAGACTGGGTTTTACCATGTTGGCCAGGCTGCTCTCGAACTCAGGTGATCCACCTGCCTCAGGTGATCCACCTGCCTCTGCCTCCCAAAGTGCTGGGATTATAGGTGTGAGCCACCGCACCTGGCTGAGATTCTTAAAGAGTTAACAAATTGTAGATGAACAGCTGCATTCTTTAGTGTCTCAGCACCCAGCACAACCCTGCACCTTCTCTCCTCTCCACAGGTAGCCCTGGGGAGCCTTTTCCATGGCCTGGACGTGGTATTCCTTCAGCCAACCTCCTTGACATTGCTGTACCCTCTGGCCTCCCCATCCAACAGCACTGATGTCTATTTGGAGCCCATGGAGATTGCTACTTTTCGCCTCCGCTTGGGTTAGGGCTTCTTGTGGCCTGAAGAGAAAATTCATTTACAGAGATGGCCTCTTAACATGAAGATCGTTGGACAGGCCACATGGGTATCCCATCCCAATCTGCCTCCCAGAACTGTGACACACTGGGCTCTGCCCTCATTTTCTGTTTATTGCTGCTGCTGTGTTTTGGGGGCAACCCACAAACCCAGTGATGGGTAAATAGGGCAGATGTCAGTGAGATCAGGGAGAGAAGGCCCTTGGTCAGAGTGGGCAGTGCCAGGCTCTGCTTCGGGTTGTGAGTGGACACCCAACTGAGCACAGGCTCAGGCACCCATCCTTTTTCCAAAAAGGGATATAGGAGAAGTGGAAGCAGACAGAAGACGTAAGGGAGGCTAAGTGGGTAACAGCCTGGCATCAGGGTCACTGTGGGCAACAGCCAGCTCTAAGGGAATCCTGTGGTTACGTAGAGACTCCATGTCCTGGTGTGATGAGCAGGATCAGAGTGACTCTGGGAGGACAGGGATGGGGACCCAGAGTTAGCAATGGGGGTGGAGCAGTAGAAGGAATCACTGTTTCTCCTAGGAGTCTGATGGCCTCGCTGCTTTCTGTGATGGCTTTGCTGTAAGTGCCGCCTGGCCTGCATGCATTGGCTAAGAGGCTGCAGAGTGGCAGGAAGGACTCGCTAGAGATTGTCATGGCCAGAGGTCATAGGTCACTTCAGGTAGCAAGACCCCTGGCAAACTAGGCACTTGGCCTATGTACTGATTTGTGGGGTGGTGGCAGGGGCATGGGGTCCTCCACCCTGCCTGAATCCTCTTTGGCTTCTATGCTCTGTACACTGCTGTCCCCAAGAGCTCGCTCTTATTATGGCAGGGGGTGGGGATTGGTCCTGCTTTCTTTCTCTGGAAAGGAAAGCCTCCAAGACCCTATGTGCTTGGGCAGCTTGAGAAGGCGTTCAGCATCACGCCTAGCAGGCAGGCCTTAAAGCTTCACCTTTGGTCTATCCTGCAGAGGTGTTCAGTTACTGGCACAGGGGACTAGGGGTATGTAGAGTATATGAGGAGGCAGTATGGCTGCGCAGGAGCCTTCATTTCAGCTTCAATTAATAAAGAAAATTTTATGATAGCTCTATAGATGCTGAAAAGATAATTTGGTAAGATTTAAAATCCATCCCTTATTAAAACTCTTAGTAAATTAAGTCTGGAAAGAAACACCCTAATCTAGATAAAGGTCTGTTTCAGAAACCAACAGTTACTGGCATTCTGAAGAGTCAAACGCCACAGGCATTCCCATTAAAGTCAGAAACTAGCCAAGGGCATGCTATTATTCAGCAATGTCCCGGCACTACTAACCCCTGCAACAAGCCAAATGAGGAAAATAAGGAAGAATTATAATTGTCATTATTTGTAGACAATAAAACTGCCTACCTATAAAACCTAAGAATCAACTGAAGACCTGTTAAGAGTATTCTGTAAGTCGACCCAATGATATACATCATGTTCCTGTCCACATACTGGTTTTCCCCACATCAGCTGATAAATTCAGTATAATTCCAATGAGATTGGTACTTTGGAATTTGACAGTTCTAAAGTGCATTTGGGAGAGTGAATGTGTGAGAACACTAAGACTACTCTGAATGGTAATGAGTGGGGGGTGGACTGCTGAGGGGGAAAAGGCACACGTCCTGCCAGGTTCCCAGAGAACTCTCATGCCACCATTACCTCCGGTGTGACCTGGAGGGGGTCAGACAGACAGGAGAGTCCGAAACAGACCCAGGGCTACAGGAATTTAGTATATGGTAAGAGGGATGTTTTAAGTGGGGAAAAAGGTGGATTATTTAATAAACAGTACTTTGAGACAACTAGCTGTCAAAGCTAGATCTCGGCCAGGTGCGATGGCTCACGCCTGTAATGCCAGCACTTTGGGAGGCCAAGGCAGGTGGATTACTTGAGGTCAGGAGTTCGACCTGCCTGGCCAACATGGCGAAACCCCGTATCTACTAAAAATACAAAAATTAGCCAGGCATGGTGGCATGTGTCTGTAATCTCAGCTACTCGGGAGGCTGAGGCAGGAGAATCACATGAACCTGGGAGGCAGAGGTTGCAGTGAGCTTAGATCGCACCACTGCACTCCAGCCTGGGCGACAGAGCAAGACTCCATCTAAAAAAAAAAACCACAAAGTAAGTTAGGTCTCTACCTCACAGTGTCCATACAAATTAGTTCCAGAGGGAAGATACACTTAATTACAGATATACTTAAGTAATATACAAAATTACTCAAAAAAAATTTATACCTCTGGTGTGGGACAGTCTTCTAAACTTTAACATGAGACTTAAAAGATATAATAAGGGAAAAGATAAGCAGATTTTGCACCAAAAAATATCAAAAGTCTCTGTGTGATGGAAAACATCAAGGTTAAAACACAAATGACAGATATGGAAGAAAATATTTGCAGCACGTAGAAAAATCGAGTACAATTACTTTAGGAGAAAAGCTTGCTTCAGGGTCCTTAGAGAAAGTCACTGGGGACTGCCAAGCAGCCACCTAAAGGCAAGAGTGACAGGGCTGAGTTCTTCCAGGTCATCAGAGTTGTTGCTGCCCCTGTTAGGCCACAGAGTGGAACCCTGTTTATATCATAGCAGAAGAAATAGGATTATCAATGTGAACTGCTTAGCATGGTGCCTGGTATATACAAGAGCTCCACAAATGTGAGCTATAATCCTATTAGTAAAGGATGCTAAGCAGTTCTACTGTGGCAGGTGTCATTTGCTAGTAGAATCTGTAATCAAACAGGAGGGGAATCTATGAACACCTAGAAAATTAGCAGAATAAAGGACATTATCTTTGGAGGCTTTAGATGTGCAATGAAATTATTTGTCTGACAGAAACGAGTGCTTAATTCTATTTACTAGCCTTTAAAATGACTTAAGGCAGGCCAGGTGTGGTAGCTCACGCCGTAATCCCAGCACCTTGGGAGGCCGAGGTGGGTGAATCACCTGAGCTCAGGAGTTGGCGACCAGCCTGAACAACATGGCAAAACCCCATCTCTACCAAAAAAATACAAAAATTAGCCAGGTATGGTGGTGTGTGCCTGTAATCCCAGCTACTCGGTAGGCTGAGGCAGGAGAATTGCTTGAACCCGGGAGGCAGAAGTTGCAGTGAGCCAAGATTGCGCCATTGCACTCCAGCCTGGGTGACAGAGCAAGACTCTGTTAAAAAAGAAAAAAAAAAGAAAAAAATACATAAAATGACTTAAGGCAGTATGGCTCAAGGTGTGATTCAGAATCACCAGAATTGCTGTTGAAAGTACAGATTTCTGGTCTAACTAGAGCTGCTCCTTCAGCCTGGAGGCTGCAATGTAGATGTGTAGGGCAGAGCCACAGCTGCCCTGAGACTGCCGTGTAACAGAAGCAAGAAACAAAAGCTGACTTCAGTGCACAGGGGGATAAAGGCAGATTCCCGGGTACAACCTTTGAACTGGTCTCTGGGAGTAGAGGCCAAAGAATTTGCATTTTCAACAAGCTCCCAGGTGATTCCTGTGCGTGCATAATTTGGAAATGGCCCAACTTTTAAAGCAAGCAGCAACCCTTTACCACAGAGCTGTGGCACTGAGACTTCACAGTTCTTATTTTTTTTATTTTTTATTTTTTTGAGACAGAGTCTTGCTTTGTTGACCAGGATGGAGTGCAATGGCACAATCTTGGCTCACTGCAACCTCTGCCTCCTGGGTTCAAGCAATTCTCATGCCTCAGCCTTCCAAGTAGCTGGGACTATAGGCGTGTACCACCACACCTGGCTAATTTTTGTGTTTTTAGTAGAGACGGGTTTTCACCATGTTGGCACGCTGGTCTTGAACTCGTGACCTCAAGTGATCCACCTGCCTCAGCCTCCCAAAGTGCTGGGATTACAGGCGTGAGCCACTGCGCCCAGCCAGCCTCAGTTCTGAGGATTACCATCAGAATGAACCAAGACATGACAGAAGCCATTTCAACCACTGGAGATGGATCGGATTCTATTCCTACATTTACTTGGAACCGTCCAGCTTTCATGAAGAAGGAAGGGCTATATGGCCAGTTGGAACCACAGAGAGAAAGGCTCCAGTTGAACCATTAAGAGCTGGTCCTCCCATGTAGGGTGAGCCAACCCAGACGGTGTCCTCATATGGCTTGCCTCGGGGTAGGTAAAACGTAAAACTTTGAACACTTGTGCAGAGAGAGCAGCATCTTTAATTTGACCTGAACCTGACTTGCTTACCTTGCTCTGTGACTGTGGTTAGTAATGAGGCATCTGTGCACTCACAGAGGGGGAAAATCAGTCTAGGATGGTGGGAATGAGGCTTACCATCCACAATAGAGATCTCTGAACAAAATCTTTGTTCTTCCCTAACAAAAAAGTGTGTGAAGGACAAACACTTCAAGGGGTCATTCTCATTTTCATCATGAGAAGAGATAAGATACCAGATCCTTCACAATGACCCTCAGTTTTACTTAGGGTCAGTGAGAAATCAATTCAGATGGTAACAGTCACCAGGACGAACTGGGTCTGCAATCTCCCTTCATTTTGGCTCCTGACTTTGGATCTCCCTAGTTGAGAATAAACCTGAACTAAAAATCCATGTAGTTTGGTAGTCTGGGCACAGGAAACCAAAGTGGTGTTGGAGATGCGGACTCTCCAGCATTCAGAATGTGACAGGGTTGAGTGTGGAGACCTGGAGAAGGCCCCTCAGTGGAGGAGGAAGCACTGGTGTTTCCCAATCAGCATGCCTCCTGTAAGTTTGAATATTTGTGTCCCTCTCAAACTCATACTGAAACTTAACCTCCAATGCAGCATATTAAGAGGTGGGGCCTTTAGAAGGTGATGAGGTCATGAGAGCTTCTCCCTCGTGAATAGGATTAAGCCCCTAGTGAAAGAGGCTTCACACAACCTGGCTTTTTTACCGTGTGAGGATGCAGTAACAAGGCACCACCTTGGAAGAAGAAAGCAGCCCTTGCTAGACACTGAACCTGCCAGCACCTTCATCTTGGACTTCCTACCTCTAGAACTGTGAGAAAATGAATTTCTGTTCTTTATAAATTACCCAGTCTCAGGTATTTTGTCATAACAGCACAGACTAAGATACCCAGAGACTTGCATTCCAACTAGAGGCGCAAGCACACCTATAATTCTGCCCTCTCAACTCCCAATGCCAAAAATTGCTAAACAAATATTAAAAATGTAAAAACAGGCCGGGCGCGGTGGCTCACGACTGTAATCCCAGCACTTTGGGAGGCCAAGGCAGGCACATCACCTGAGGTCAGGAGTTCCAGAACAGCCAGACCAACATGGCAAAATCCTGTCTCTACTAAAAATACAAAAATTAGCCAGGCGTGGTGGTGGGCACCTGTAATCCCAGCTACTCGGGAGGCTGAGGCAGGAGAATTGCTTGAACCCACGAGGCAGAGGTTGCAGTGAGCTGAGATCTAGCCATTGCACTCCAGCCTGGGCAACAGAGCAAGACTCCGTCTCAAAAAAAAAAAAAAAAAAAAAGCAAAAACAGTCAAACTCAATGGAAATCTTTGACAAAGAATGGAGAGAATAATGCAGCCATTAGCAGAGGCTAAGGCTATGCAGCATGAGAGAAGTAGAGACCAGTTCAGGATGGTAGGTGCTGGGACTTCAGAGTCCACATGGGACAGGTAACCAAGTGTAACATCAGGAGACCAGAACCACACTCTGAGAGGAACACAGGCAGGAAAAATGTAAGCTGTAAACAAAAACAGGATGACATGCAAGCAACCTAAAATAATACTTTAAAATATCTATATGTGCAATCACCAAAGAGCTAAAGGAAGATAGTCTTGCAATGAGAAAATGACCGAAAAGCAAGTAAGATTTTACAAATTATACATGCTGGAAATGTAAAAATACAATTATTGAATTATGCTTTATGGGATAAATCCTAGACTGGAAGCAGATGACATAAAAATTTAGCAGGTCTGGAAAACAACTGAGGAATCACCCAGAATGCACCACAGAGATAAAAGAAATATAAAAAAGAAGCTAAGACAGAGGATAGGCTGAGAAGCTCTGGCATAATGTTTCATAGCAGTTTTGGAAAAAAAGACTAGTGAGAATACAGGGAAGAGAAAACAAAGACAGTGAATTTTTCAGAACTGAAGAATGATGTGAGATCTCAGAATCAAAGAGCTCATTAAGTTCCAAGAAAGGTACATTTAAAAAAACGGGCCAGGTGCAGTGGCTCACGTCTATAATCCCAGCACTTTGGGAGGCCAAGGCGGGTAGATCACTTGAGGTCAGGAGATTGAGACTAGCCTGGCCAACATGGTGAAACCCTGTCTCTACTAAAAATACAAAACAAAAAACAAAACAAAAAATGTAGCTGGGCATGCTGGCACACACCTATAGCCTGTAATCCCAGCTACTTGGAAGGCTGAGGCAGGAGAATCGCTTAAACCCGGGAGATGGAGGTTGCAGTGAGCTGAGATCATGCCACTGCACTTCATCCTGAGTGACAAGAGCACAACTGCGTGTCAAAAATAATAATAATAATAACAATAACCTCATGTAGATATATTGCAAATTATGTAAGATAAAACCTAAACAAGACCAGGCGCGGTGGCTCACGCCTGTAATTCCAGCACTTTGGGAGGCCAAGGTGGGCGGATCACTTGAGGTCTGGAGTTTGAGATCAGCCTGCCCCCATAGCAAAACCCTGTCTGTACTAAAAATACAAAAATTAGCTGGGCTGGTGGCACATGCCTGTAGTCAAAGCTACTCAGGAGGCTGAGGCAGAAGAATAGCTTGAACCAGGGTGATGGAGGTTGCAGTGAACTGAGAACGCACCATTGCACTCCAGCCTTGGCAATACAGTGAGTGAAATTCCCTCTCAAAAGAGAAAGGCAAATATAAGAACTTATTGAGAAACTGCAGGAATGAATATAACCTGTTATACAACCATGGTTTAACTGTAGATTTTATGCCTAGTATTTTTTTTTTTTTCCCCCGAGACAGAGTCTCACTCTATCACCCGGGCTGGAGTACAGTGGCATGACCTTGGCTCACTGCAACCTCCACCTCCCGGGTTCAAGTGATTCTCCTGCCTCAGCCTCCTGAGTAGCTGGGACTACAGGTGCCCGCCACCACGTCAGGCTAATTATTTTGTATTTTTAGTAGAGATGGGGTTTCACAGTGTTAGCCAGGATGGTCTCAATCTCCTGACCTCGTGATCCACCCGCCTCGGCCTCCCAAAGTGCTGGGAATACAGGTGTGAGCTGCCACGCCCGGCATAGCCTAGTGTGTTTCTTTGGAACTTATTAAAATGTCTCTGGAGGCTGGGCGCGATGGCTTCATGCTTGTAATCCCAGCACTTTGGGAGGCCAGATCCCAAAGTTGTCTTTAGTTGTATTTTAGATTCTACTAAAAATACAAAAATTAGCTGGGCATGGTGGTGTGCACCTTAATCCCAGCTACTTGGGAGGCTGTGGCATGAGAATCGCTTGAACCCAGGAGGCAGAGGTTGCAGTGAGCCGAGATTGTACCACTGTACTCCAGCCTGGGCGATAGAGCAAGACTACATCTCAAAAAAAAAAAAAAAAAAAAAAGGAAAAAAAAAATCTCTGAAACATTTCATGTCCTGTTTTGTTACTGACCTGTGATTCTGTAAAAGTCTACTTTTGGGTTGGGCGCGGTGGTTCATGCCTGTAATCCCAACACTTTGGGAGGCCGAGACAGGTGGATCACGAGGTCAGGAGATCAAGACCATCCTGGCTAACACGGTGAAACCCCGTCTCTACTAAAAATACAAAAAATTAGCCGGGTGCGATGGCGGGCGCCTGTAGTCCCAGCTACACGGGAGGCTGAGGCAGGAGAATGGCGTGAACCCGGGAGGCGGAGCTTGCAGTGAGCCAAGATCGTGCCACTGCACTCCAGCCTGGGCGACAGGGTGAGACTCCATCTCAAAAAAAAAAAAAAAAAAAAAAAGACAAAGTCTACTTTTGCAATTTGGATTAGTAATTTTATGAATGCAAATTGGAGATGCTGTTCAAAAAAAAAGAAAAGAAAATAGAAAAGTCTTACAAAGGAAAGACAGTCACAGTGATAGCAGACATCTAGTTAGCTACAATAGACACCTAGAGTCCATTCAAACCTAGAGAAAACTCCACCTTGAATTTGCTCTCAGCTACACCATTCAAGAGCAAGGGGGAAATGACATTTTCAGACACACAAAGACTCAAGAGTTTGCAATGTACAAAACTTTAGTGGAAGAAAATAGGCGTACCTAAGCAAAAAGAGAATTTGTCTAGGGGCATGAACTGATGAGCGGGAGGGTATACCTAAATATTGGCTATACATGTAATACTATTTTATAGTTTAAAAAGAGGAAGGAACTAAAATTCTAGATAGCAATACTGTTAAGAGTTATTCAAGGCTGGGTGCGGTGGCTCACGCCTGTAATCCCAGCACCTTGGGAGGCCGAGGCAGGAGAATCACGAGGTCAGGAATTCGAGACCAGCCTGCCCAACGTGGTGAAACCCCATCTCTACTAAAAATACAAAAAATTAGCTGGGTGTGGTGGCGCACGCCTGTAGTCCCAGCTACTAGGGAGGCTGAGGCAGGAGAATAGCTTGAACCTGGGAGGTGGAGGTTGCAGTAAGCCCAGATTGTGCCACTGCACTCCAGCCTGGGCAATAGTGCGAGACTGTCTCAAAAAAAAAAAAAAAAAAAAAAGAAAGAAAAAACTTATCCAAAGGGTTCTTCTTCTTCTTCTTGTTCAGAATATAAGCATATCTTGTGATTCACATGCACAAAGAAACATATGGGAATGTTGACTGCAGCACTATTTGGTGTGGTGAAAAATGAACAACTAATTGTCAAAAGAGAATGCACACATAAAATACTATCTGTTAATAAAATACTATTAAGTAAACTAAAGGAATGATGTAAATATATACATGTATCAACATAAATCTCAAAAATATTGGTGAGGGTAAAGGAAGCTGCAGAGTGAGATGTACTTTCAACATACTTAAAAAAGCCACCGGGGCACAGTGGCTCACGCCTATAATCCCAGCACTTTGGGAAGGTGAGGTGGGCGGATCATCTGAGGTCAGGAGTTTGAGACCAGCCTGGCCAACATGGCGAAACCCCATCTCTACTAAAAATACAAAAATTAGCCGGGCATGATGGTGTGCACCTGTAATCCCAGATACTAGGGACGCTGAGGCAGGAGAATCACTTGAACCTGGGAAGGGGAGGTTGTAGTGAGCCGAGATTGTGCCACTGCACTCCAGCCTGGGCGACAGAGCAAGACTCTGTCTCAAAAACAAACAGAAAATTCAGGCGGGCACAGTGGCTCAGGCCTGTAATCCCAGCACTTTGGGAGGCTGAGGTGGGCGGATCACCTGAGGTCAGGAGTTCAAAACCAGCGTGGCCAACATAGTAGAACGCCATCTCTACTAAAAAATAAAAAATAAAAAAAATCCAAAAACAGGTACTAAGATGACAGACCTTGCAACATATGGTGCTAGAAAAACTGGACATCCACAAGCAAAACCATACATCACATATTTTGTATACGGTGTATATACAAAAAATTACACCATATACAAAAATTAACCCAAAATGTTCTTGCCACAAAAACAAAAAATTGGGTTACTACGTGAAATGATAGATGTGTTAATTTGCTTCACTATAGTAATCTTTTTACTACCTGTATGTAGCCTCATAATATCATGTTGTATACCTTATGCCAAATTAAATCGATTTAAAAAGAAATGTAACCCAAAATGGATCAAAGACTTTACCTTTAAAAGATAAAACGGTAACTTTGGGAGGCCAAGGCAGGTGGGTCACCTGAGGTCAGGACTTAAAGACCAGCCTGGCCAGCATGGCGAAACCCCATCTCTACTAAAAATACAAAAATTAGCCAAGCGTGGTGGCGCACGCCTGTAATCCCAGCTACTCGGGAGGCCGAGGCAGGAGAATCGCTTGAATCCCGGAGGCGGAGGTTGTGGTGAGCCGAGATCGCGCCATTGCACTCCAGCCTGGGCAACAAGAGCGAAACTCTGTTTCAAAAAACAAAGCAAAAAAACAAAACAAAACAAAACAAAAAAACCAAACCAAAAAACGAAAACGATAAAGCTCCTAGAAGAAAACGGGAAAAACTTCATGGCATTAGATTTGGCAAGAATTTTTTAGCTATGACACTAAAAACACGGGCAACAAAATATATAAAGTGGACTACAACAAAGCCATCTTTTGTAACAAAAAAAATTGTAATCCTACTCCCGCAAAACTAATTAAAAAAAATTAAGTACAAAGTTCTCCAAAATGTACCATACCCTGGGGATTACACTGAACTTTGTTCATTTGTTTTCTTTTAATTCGGCTTTTTTGGTTGCCCTTCACCTACTTTTTCCCAGAGCCCTCCGTTGGGGCCTTCACTTGGGCAAACAACTAACGTAGTGGAACAGCTTTGGCCTAACAATTTCTTTGTACCGAAGATGATCGCTTTTCCAGACAACTTAATAAACTTTGCTTTAATGGATGACTGGATGCAGAAAAAAATAAATAAAAATAAACCTCAGCTGCTCAGCAACGACTAAAAAAACCACCAGCGGGCAATCCCTCCCTATGACCACTGAGCAAAATTCCACCACCTCCCCTATACTCCGCCTACTGCCGAGCTCCCGGGTTCGGACAGCCCCGGGCCACTTCCGGGCCTTCCCGGAAGTCCCTCTCGCTTAGCAACCAAAGTAACCCGCAATGCGGAAGGGCGAGGGGATTGCGAGTCACCGAGTTTCCGGCGCGGCTTGAGGTACTGGGGAACCGCAGTCCCCCACCGGCCCAATGATATTGTTGCTGGGGTCTCTCCCGTGCCCAGCAATGTTGTCAGTAAGCGGGCGGCACTCCCTTCCAATAGGTCTTTTCTTTTTTTTTTTTTTTGAGATGGAGTCTCGCTCTGTCGCCCAAGCTGGAGTGCAGTGGCACGATCTCGGCTCACTACAACCTCTACCTCCCGGGTTGAAGCGATTCTCCTGCCTCAGCCTCCTGAGTAGCTGGTATTACAGGCGCGAGCCACTGCGCCCGGCTAATTCTTTTTGTATTTTTAGTAGGGATGGGGCCTTGCCATGTTGGCCAGGCTGGTCTTGAACTCCTGACCTCAAGTGATCCATCCGCCTCGGCCTCCCAAAGTGTTGGGATTACAGGCGAAAGACGCCGCGCCCGGCCCCTTCCAACTTTTTTACCGGGGAAGGGTGCTACCATTTCTTGAGCACCTATGTATCAGGCTCCATCAGGCACGTCACAATCTAACCTGATAATTACACAACCCATCTCACTGATAAGGAAGCCAGGTTTGGAGGGTTGAGGCCCCCAACCTGAGGGAGGTGACTCAGGGACACACAATTAGTCCTGCTTTGCTGGAGGACAGATATGCAGCCTAACAGTCCCCCATTCAGGAGGCTGGAGAAGCAGCAGCAGCAGCTTAAACCTTAACCCAGAGGTTTTATTTTCCATAACATCTTAGGAACTAGTACTTATATAATCTCAAGTCCCTGAGGGGCCAGAGATCCCACCATGCAAAATAGCAAACAGACCCAAGACTTGGGGAGAGGCAGTGAGTGCATCACAAATGGATGGGTACATCTGATTCCCACACGCGGGGCTCAGCTTAGTTAGTAGGAGACCTTCAGATTAAGAAAAAATGCAAGTCTTTTTTTGGCCTGTAGTATCTGGGAAGGATGGAGGGAGTTCGGGAGGCACAGAAAAGATGGTGTATGAATCCTCTCCGGCCTGAATGAGGCTGGAATTGTGCCTCTGGACAGCTTCAAGCACTGATCAGAGTGTCAGCCCCCGCTCCTTGAACAGATGCTTTAGCGCCTCTTCCAGTTGCCGGTTTGTTCCCTGAAGCCCCTTCACCACTTGCGCTGCCCACTCGAAGTATTCCTGGACTCGATGTTCTGACCATCCTGCGTAAGAGTCGACAGAAACTTGCTAGCGTGATGTCAAGGAAAGCACTGCCTTTTCCCCATTTCCTGGCAAGCCTGGTTCAAGGCCATGAGTTCCTGATGGGATGAGCTGTCCTGAAAACTTCCCCTTGGCCCAGCTATTGTATTTTTACCGTATGAAAGAAGAGTAAATAGTGGTCCAGTAGGATTAATTTGGGAATTAAGAATGCCCAGGGTTTTTCAGGGGAACTGATCAACCTGTGTCTTCAGAAGGCGGCACCCCCCTACCCTTTCCCTTAGAGCCCATAGGAAAGCGTACCCTCTGGGGTGCAGCGATTCAGGTCCCTCAGATTGTACAGCTTGTCTGCCAGTTTCACCAGTTTGGCCCCGGGGCTACTGTGGGGCGCTTGCTCCACCTGCAGCCGCTTTCTCTCCAGCTTGGGCAGAGTCTTGTCATCTGTTACCTCCTCCACCAGGCGCCGCACCTGTGCCCCAAAGTGTAGCTCCACCTCATCCAGGGTGGTGTCTGTGTCCTCCACCGTGTCATGGAGCAGGGCCGCCTGGGGACAAGTTCCCACTTAGCCCTGAGATGTCAACGAAGGGATGCCCATTGCTGAACGGGGCCCCTGATCCCCATCCCAGTCTCCTGGCAGAGAAAGGGGAAAATTACCTGTAACACCACAATGTCAGTGATTCCCGCCTCGTGGGTCAGGATCCGAGCCACACCTGATGGGGAGGGGCAAAGCAGGAAGTCAGGTCGGAGATAGCTCCAAGGCGGTGTGTTGTGGGTTTTGGAGAGTCAGATGTGGCCCCTCCTGGCCTCTCACTAGCTGGGTGACCTTGGTCAAGTCCCTCACCCTCTGGGTGTCAACCGACAAAGGGAACGATCATGCCTACCGCTCCAGTTGTTAGAGGCTTAAACGGTATATCGCACTAAGCTTGGGACAAAATAGGTGCTCAATGAGCTGCACGCACCCCACGTATCCTTCCCAGTCCCCACCCCCGGTGCCGCAGCCGGTGCTCCGCGGCCGACGAGCCCACCGATGGGGTGGTTGATGTAGGGGGTCCCTTCGGGGTCCTTCCGCCGCTGCTGCCGGTGCTTGCGAGCAGCGAAGTCGGCAGCCTCCAGCAGCTGGGCGGCCTCGGAGCCCATCGCGCGGATGGGGCGGGCGACGGCGGCAGCGGGTGCCAGGACGGAATGTTTACAGCGCCCCCTGGCGCCGGGGAGGCCCGGGGATCGTGGAGGCTAATTCAGCGGGCTGTGTTGGGCCTGCCCCAGATGAATTCCTCTAGAGCTGACATGCCCCGGCGCAGAGAGCAAGCGATGTGGAAAGCTGCCTTCAGCATCACAGCCGCCAGCTCAATGTACTCTGTTGGAGGTGCAAAAAGAACATAAGCCTGGCTCTCTGGGAGCCCACCGTCTGTGGAAAAGAGGAAGACAGACAAGAAATAAGGCAGTGGTCTCACAGTGCGCTGAATCCAGGGTGGGAAGGCTCAGGGGACTATGGGAGCGGGAAGAAAGGACAATCCACCTACCCTCAGAGTCAGAGACAGCTTCTCCCAGAAACTCCCCCCATGAACAATCTTCAACCTGGCAAAGCTCTGAAAACTCTCCAAGTGTTCTAAAAATAGTTATCCCTGCAGGGATGGGCCAGGTTCTGTGGGCGGGGGGGGGAGCCTCACCTTTGGACCCAGGAGACCCTAGGGCCTGACCTGAAAAATCAGAGCCTTCACTGGGAGCCCTGCCTAATTGCTTCAGACTTAGGCTCCCAGGTAGCTGTGACGTTTCTGCAGGAACTGCCTTTGTTCTCAGTGTTGCAGATGAAATTCGCATTGCCTTATGCCATGAGAGCTCCTATTTCAGTCTCTAGGCACCTTCTGTGGGCCCCTGGGGTGATGAGTATTGTTATTGGTGTTCTGGAAGCATGATGTTGTCAGGCTTGGGTAGGCACTGGAATAACACTTAATTCTGCTGGCTGGTGGCCTTGAGCCTTCCGGAGAAATTCCCTGTCTTAGGGCAGCTGAGGGGTAAGAGAGACCTGATGGTCCCTATGGAACTCCTCTGTGAGAGGGGGTTCCCTATTAGCTAAGTATACTCTAATTAGACAGGTAGCTTTTGTGTTCTGGCTGGTAGCTGGGGCAGATGAGGCCCAGGGGAAAAGCTAATAAAGGACTCACCCTTGGTTTTCAGCTAGTCTTGGTGGTTGCCATGTAGCAGAGGTTAGGGAGGGAAGCCCCACATGCTGGAAGTGAGGTCTTTGGGACCTGAAATAGAAGGGTCGGAATTCCCAGAGCTTCCGTGACAGCCTGGAAGTTGGAGAATGGGTAAAAACATATTTGGCTCTAAATGCTTGTTTGTTCTTCATACTAATGGCTCAGCTGCTCTGTCATCCCTCATTCTGTCCTCTAGTCCTTTGAGCCTTCTCTCCTTCAGCAGTTTGGCAATGCAGGCCCCACGTGTTCCAACAGGAGATAGAAACCCAGTCCCTGTCATCTCTCTCTAAAAGCCTGTGATAGAGAAGCTTCAGACTTGTATTAATGGTGCCCGAGGGCCTTGGGGCTTTGATTTTTATTTCCTTATTTATGCAGTCATGGCCTAGAAAGAGAGATGTTAGAGTTCCCAGGACCAGGACAGAGGTGGTGGTGAAATCTCATGGGCGTCTGGAGAAGAAGGTCAGGCCCCTTGCTGACAGGCCTATCCGTGGGGCTACTGCTGCTCTTCAGCTGGGTGACCCTTGTCCAGTCAACCTCTCTCTCAGGTACAGCACTTACCCCTGTGGCCCACCTGCCTATCGTGCTATGGGCTATTCCTGGGAACTGGAACTGATGGGGATGAATGGAAGGGCGCCTGCTCTTCCGGTAGGGGCTGATCTCTTTTACTCTCCAGTAGGGGTGGAGTGGGCTGTGGAAAGATCCCTCCTGCTTATTTCTAGCCCCCCAACCTCTCTCTTCAGCTGTGGTCCACCACCCTCACTTGTGCCAGACCACCCGGGATGTCAATGGCCACCACTACCCTGGTTTCTTTTGCCCTCGTCTCTCTGATTCTCCAGAGGAAGCCTACTGCTGCCACCTGCAGGCTGCAGGGGGCTCCTGCTGCACCCGGGCTGAATTTGAGGCCCTGTACCAAGTCAACCTGTCCGCTCTTCCGCCCCCGCCCATCCTCAGGTGAGATCTCCAACCCCGGAGCCACTGGAACATCGTCAGGGTGTTCCAATATCTGGGGCTCTGTTCCTAAATTATGGGGTGGGAGGCTTGTAACTTACAGACTAGTGAAGGGACAGACCGCAACAGAAAATCATGTAGATCATGATTACAATTACAAGGGAGAAGTTCAGGGGGCTGTGCAAGCGGGTAATAGGGAGCCATACTGAATCTGCCCATGGGTGGCTCTAGGATGAGCTCCTAAATTCGTATGCAAATGTGTGTATGTAAGACTACACTTATTTGGGGATGGAGTCCCGAGCTTTCTCCGGACTCCCAGGGGTTCTGTACTCCCACAGAGCGCAGCAGCCAGAGCGCGGCCAGGGCCGGGATCCAGATACTTTTTTCTCTCCCGCAGGGGCCCAGGACAACTCCTAGTGCTGGGCCTCTACAGCCTACTGGTTGTGACCCTGATGACCGCAGACCTTGTGCACTTCTGCTGCGATCGGGGCCGGGGTCGGGGCTGGAGCCACCGCAGGCCTCCCTCCGGGTCCTCCGCCGTGAACTCCTGCAGGTCTCCGCGGGGACAGCTTAGGCGCGCCCGGAGCTTGCCTGCACCTGCGATCCAGAGTCGAGTGCCCCGCCCCTGCCCGGGCGCGCTAACTCTTTAGCCCTGCCCCTCTCTGACTCCACCTCCGACGCAAGAGTGGGGCGGGGCAGCTCCCGGCAGCGTCCGGAGCCAGACTCGTCCCGCCCCAGAGACTGCGCCTGCGCGGGCACGGGACAACCTCTCCGCGATGACTGTGAGTGGTCCAGGGACCCCCGAGCCCCGGCCGGCCACCTCCGGGGTGCGTACCCAATCCCCGCGCCATCACCCCTTCGCACCCGCCCTGACCATCCCAGGCCTCCTTCTCCCCATCCATGAGGCTCGTGCCTATCCCTCCTCTTCTCCAGGGCTCTGCCCCGAACCCCCTCCGACGTTTCCGCCCCCTTTCTCTCTACAGGCCAGCTCAGTGGAGCAGCTGCGGAAAGAGGGCAACGAGCTGTTCAAATGTGGAGACTACGAGGGCGCCCTGGGGGCCTACACTCAGGCCCTGGGTCTGGACGCGACGCCCCAGGACCAGGCCATTCTGCACCGGAACCGGGCCGCCTGCCACCTCAAGCTGGTGAGGGAGCCTGGCGCTCTTCCCCTTGCCTGCCGGGCCCCGGTTCGCCCATCTCAGCTGATGCTTGGGCCCCAGCTGGGAATTCAAGCTCCCAGGCCATCCCCGCTTGCCAGATGTCTTTTGCACCTCAGCGTGAAGGGGGATCGGGTGACCTTGGACAGCGAGAGTACCCCTGCTGCCTGGTTAGTGCCCCGAAAGGGAGATGACCATTCTTTCAGGCTGCTGTCTTTCTCTTACAGGAAGATTACGACAAAGCAGAAACAGAGGCATCCAAAGGTAGGGGAATGGTGGACCCTCGTGTGGAGCTGTAGGGCTTCTGTGGTGGGCAAGGACTCTGGGACCGCTGCACCATCACATTCTCCTCCTTTGGCCCCAGAGACACATCTGCCTTCTTTCTTTCCCACTGCCTCGGGCCTTTCCTTTTCTGCAGCTACCCTCACCTTTTCTGAGGCTGAAGCACCGAGCCCCACATTCGTCCCCCTACCTTCTGGCCTTTCCTCGAGATCTTTCCCTACTGCTCTTGCCTGGAGATGGTGGCCTCATGGGTGCTGACAGCGCTCCTGTTTGTGCTCAGCCATTGAAAAGGATGGTGGGGATGTCAAAGCACTCTACCGGCGGAGCCAAGCCCTAGAGAAGCTGGGCCGCCTCGACCAGGCTGTCCTTGACCTGCAGAGATGTGTGAGTTTGGAGCCCAAGAACAAAGTTTTCCAGGAGGCCTTGCGGAACATCGGGGGCCAGATTCAGGAGAAGGTATGTGAGTGACCCAGAGAGGTGGAAGCTTGACTGGTGGTGGTGAAGGGATCTGGGCCAGGGGTGCAGACACAGTTCTCCAGACAAGAGATACTGATGGCAAGTGAACATATAGAATTCTGGTTAACCTTGCCTGTGGCCAGGGAAAAGCAAATTAAGATGACAGCGTGTTACTGTTGATTTGGAGGTCTGTTTGGCAGACATTTAAAAGTTTGTATACTTTTCAAGAAGGAGAGAGGCAGACACATCAGTGGTGAGGCTGGTACAGCTCTTTTGGAGAGTACTTTAGCATATCAAATTTGAAATGAGCGTATCTTTTGATCCCATATGTTTACTTCTTGCTGTTTCTCTCACAGAAACCTTGCCCACATGCACAAGTAGACATGTGTATGTTTATTTCAGCCTTTTTTGTAGTAAAAGCTTGGAACTTGCCTCAATGCCCAGCCATAGAGGAATGGCTGAATAAATTGGGTAATGTCCTTACTAGAGACTCTTACATAGTTACTGAGAATGGGTAGATACACACATATTGAAATGGAAAGCTCTGGGACACTTGTTGAATAAACAAAGCAAAATAGGCAGGGCATGCTGTCTCATGCCTGTAATCCCAGTGCTTTGGGAGGCCAAGACGGGACGATCACTTGAGGCTAGGAGTTTGACACCAGCCTGGGCAGCATAGTGAGACCCTGTTGCTACCAAAACTTAAAAAGTTAGCTGGGTGTGTTGGCACACCCTTGTAGTCCCAGCTACTTGTGAGGCTGAGGCAGGAGAATCCTTTGAGCCCTGGATTTTGCAGTTACAGTGAGCTATGATTGTGTCACTGCACTCCAGCCTGGATGACAGAGTGAGGCCCTGTCTCTTTTGAAAAAGAAAAGAAGAAAAATATATGATAACACATATAGTATTATATCATTTATGTTAATGATCCCCTGCATAGCAAAATAATGCTATATTTTTTCTGTGGGTACACTTGGGTATATAAATACAAAGGAAAATATTTAATTTAATTTATTTATGTATTTATTTATTTATTTTTTGAAACAGAGTCTTGCTGTGTTGCCCAGGCTGGAGTGCAGTGGCGTGATCTCAGCTCACTGCAACCTCTGCCTCCCAGGTTCAAGCAATTCTCCTGCCTCAGCCCCCCAAGTAGCTGGGACTGGGACTACAGGGGCGTGCCACCACGCCCAGCTAAGTTTTTGTACTTTTAATAGAGACAAGGTTTCACTGTGTTGGCCAGGATGGTCTGGAGCCCCTGACCTCGTGATCTGCCCACCTCGGCCTCCCAAAGTGCTGGGATTACAGGTGTGAGCCACTGCACCCAGCTGAAAATATTTTATTTTTAAAATTTATTTTTATTTTTATTTTTTTGTTTATGTATTTTGAGACAGGGTCTCACTCTGTCACCCATGCTGGAGTACAACCTCTGCCTCCCAGGCTCAAGCGATCCTCCCACCTCAGCCTCCCAAGTAGCTGGGACAATGCGTGTCACCACGCTCGCCTAATTTTTATATTTTTGGTAGAGACAGGGTTTTACTGTGTTGCCCAGGTAGCTGGTCTTGAGCTCCTGGGCTCAAGGGATCTACCCACCTCAGCCTCCCAACTTGCTGGGATTATAGGTGTGAGCCATGGCACCGGGCCAAATATGCATTTTTGTTTCTTTATTTTTTCAGGAAAATATTTTATTTTATTTATTTATTTTTTTGAGACTGAATCTCACTCTGTCGCCCAGGTTGGAGTGCAGTGGCATGATCTCAGCTCACTGTAAGCTCCACCTCCTGGGTTTACGCCATTCTCCTGCCTCAGCCTCCAGAGTAACTGGGACTACAGGTGCCTGCCACCATACCCGGCTAATTCTTCCGTATTTTTAGTAGAGACGAGGTTTCACCATGCCAGCCAGGATGGTCTCGACCTCCTGACCTCATGATCCACCTGCCTTGGCCTCCCAAAGTGCTGGGATTACAGGCATGAGCCACTGTGCCAGGCCTAGGAAAATATTTTAAAAGATATACATCAAAATGATAACATTGCAACCCCTAGGGAAAGGAATGGGATTGAGAGGACTTTCCAAAGGAGACTGCATCACCTGTTCATATTTTTTTAATAAAGAGAAGTTGTATAAAATATATATGTTTTTAAATTAGGAGAAAAGAATCTAAAGACCATTATGAACTATAACCAAGCTCAAATTCACTAGATAATTTGATGTTAAAATGCTGACACAGTGGAAGCAGATAACATGATGGCAGACACCTCACTGAAATGTTGAAACCTGGGAAAGCAAATAGGTTTTCTCTCTCAGTGCCAACTCTGATTGGCAGTGGCTGCCCAGAATCCTATGTTGAGAAGAATTAGGAAGCAGATTGCCTGAGCTGAGCAGGGGAACATGCCATGACTGGTTAGTCATGGCTGCCATGGGTGCGAGAGAAAAAGGCAGGTGGCCCACATGCTAGGCTTGTGCCACCATCTATGCCCAGGACTCTGGGGGGTGGGGGTAGGCCTAGAATGATCTTGCCCATTCAGATTATTATTATTATTGAGACAGAGTCTCACCCTGTCACCCAGGCTGGAGAGCAGTGGCAGGATCTCTGCTCTCTGCAACCTCTGCCTCCCAGGTTCAAGCGATTCTCCTGCTTCAGCCTCCTGAGTAGCTGGGATTACAGGCGTCTGCCACCACACCCAGCTAATTTTTGTATTTTTAGTAGAGACGGGGTTTCACCATGTTGGCCAGGCTAGTCTCGAACTCCTGACCTCAGGTGATCCGCCTGCCTCGGCCTCTCAAAGTTTTGGGATTACAGGCGTGAGCCACTGTGCCCAGCTCAGATTATTTTTAAAACAGTCCAAAGAGATTTCTGGAGCTAAAGGAAGTGTTAGCAACTACCTCACAATCTGCCAGCTCCCTGGCAGGAGTTATAAATGCTTAGTTCAGTGCCATGGGCAGCCCATTCACACTGCCACAACGTAGATGGCACCACTGTGAGTGGGTTGCTTTGTAGCTGACAGGATGCCTCCCCTCCCGAAAGGCACTACAGCATGGGCGCTTCCCCTGCTGCCCAAGCAGGAAATCGCTCAGAAAGAAAAACAACTGCGGGAAATTTAGGAGGCACTGCCAGGCATGTCTCTTCCTGCCCAGGGTAGCTAGGTGCTAGCCCTGAGCCTAGACATCTTCACTGTGCCTCCCAGAGTGAGGAGCCAGAGACAAATGAATAGGGAATATGATGTCTCTGGCCAAGAGCCATGATTTCTTCCATGCTTTGTTGGTTTGTCTAGGTGCGATACATGTCCTCGACGGATGCCAAAGTGGAACAGATGTTTCAAATACTGTTGGACCCAGAAGAGAAGGGCACTGAGAAAAAGCAAAAGGTATAGGCCCCGGGCTGAGTCAGTAAGTGAGCTCCCACAAGAGCCACCCATCCATAGTACCCTTCACCCATGTAGGCCCCAAAAGCCCCTGCTGCCCTGCTCTGCAGCTCCTCCAATCGTGCAGCTGGGCTCATGGGGCCTGGATGGGAGATCTGAGGGTCTGGGGCTTTAGCGTGAACCAAGGAGTTCACAGAGTGCCTTGCTGGCCAAGCCCTGTGCCAGGAGCTGGGTGTACGGAGGTAACTGAGGCACTGTCCCAGCCCCTCAGGCTGTGCTGGGGACTCATTTGCTCTAACCATCAATTCTGAGAGAAGGCTCTTCCCTCTACTTACAGAGGAAGCTAAACTTCAAAGAGGTTATTTTTTGGCCGTGATCACTCAACTGTGAAGTGGAAGCAGTGAGGTCTGGGGCTCAGGGCCCCTGCTCACCAGTGCTGCGTCCTATGCCACGTGCAGTGTCAACATTATAATGTACTTCCTTTGACGTAGGCTTCTCAGAACCTGGTGGTGCTGGCCAGGGAGGATGCTGGAGCAGAGAAGATCTTCCGGAGCAATGGGGTTCAGCTCTTGCAACGTCTGCTGGACACGGGAGAGACTGACCTCATGCTGGCAGCTCTGCGTACGCTGGTTGGCATTTGCTCTGAGCATCAGTCACGGGTAGGTGGAGTGGAGAGGCTGGTTACTGCTTCAGTCCCTTTGTCTGTCCATCCGTCCCTCCGTCCACCTATCTGCTCATCTGCCTATCCACTCATCTACCCATCCATCCATCCATCCACTCTTCCACCCACCCTCTACCCCTTATCTTATTCTAAAAAGACCTTAGGCCAGTCATGGTGCCTCACACCTGTAATCCCAGCACTTTGGGAGGCTGAGGCAGGTGGATTACTTGAGTTTCAAGACCAGCCTGGGGGACATGGAGAAACCCCATCTCTACTAAAAATAAAAAAATTAGCCAGGCGTGGTGGTGTGCACCTGCAATCCCAGCTAGTCAGGAGGCTGAGGCACGAGAATTGCTTGAACTCAGGAGGTGGAGGTTGCAGTGAGCCGAGATGATGCCACTGCACTCCAGCCTGGGTGACAGAGCGAGACTATCTCAAAAAAACAAACAAACAAACAAAAATAACTTAAGGCAGAGTACAAGGAAATACGTGTAACAAGAGAGAAAAAATAAAATGGGGTGAAAAAGACCAACATAAATTAGGATGAAGTGGGGCTAGCAAGAGCAAAAACAGTCCTGGGGTACCCCAAGCACTTGCTTTGTGGGGGGCTTACAAGTGTGAGCCCCAGCTTTCCTGCAGCCAACTCCCAAAAACACATTGGTCATTGACTCCTTCAGTGTCCATATGGCACAAGCAAGCTCATTGCCCAGAAAAGGGCACTTGTCCTTGCTCTAAAGATCAAATTGTCATTTCCTCTGGAGCAGAGAGTCCTCATAGTGAGTGATGTGGTCAGCGATGTCACCACTGCATCTTTTTTTTTTTTTTTTTTGAGACGGAGGCTCACTCTGTCGCCCAGGCTGGAGTGCAGTGGTACAATCTCGGCTCATTGCAAGCTCCGCCTTCTGGGTTCACGCCATTCTCCTGCCTCAGCCTGCCGAGTAGCTGGGACTACAGGCATCCGCCACCACGCCCAGCTAATTTTTGTGTATTTTTAGTAGAGACGGGGTTTCACCGTGTTAGCCAGGATGGTTTTGATCTCCTGACCTTGTGATCCGCCTGTCTCAGCCTCCCAAAGTGTTGGGATTGCAGGCGTGAGTCACTGCGCCTGGCCACCACAGCATCTCTTTACCATTGAGACAGTGACCAGACACGTAGGGCTTGGCCCCAACATGATTCTCAGCACGGATGGTGGTGGCCCAGCATGGACAGTTCAGCAAGAACAGTCCTGCTCCTGGGCCAGTGTGGTGAAGTCCACATCCCCCTCTTACCTGAGCTGGCTTGCTCCAGGGGAGAGGGAACCAAAGACTAGACCCTTGGTTGCTTTTAGGGGAGCCCACAATTCCTAGATAGGAGTGGAACTGTGAAATAGTCAATGAAATCTCTTTAGGCTGAGCTTGGGCTGCATTCTGGGTCTCACAAGGCTAAGATTGGTAAAAGCATATGCATTCTGTTCCCTCCTGCCTTCTGGTCCATCCCAGTTCACAGTCTTGGCCAAGGACACTCAGCTGCTAAGTGGAAGCAGTCAGGATCAGGGCTCAGTGGACCAAGCAGGCCTTCTAGGGTTCTCCAGCTTAGAAACGGGGTGGAGAGGTCTCATGGGCCCATTCCGTGCACATTCACATCCCCAGGGTGTGGAAAGAACCTCAGGGTTTAGATTGGGGAAGAACTAGACCATTTAGCCTTGTGGTCAGGTAGCTTTGTCTAGGTTTAGGTCTTTTTCTTGGGGAGACATGAGCTAAAGCAACTGCTCCCAGGGCCACAGTATACTGTGTCTTCTCTGGCACCAAGGAGAGGTAGTAGGGCATTGCTCTGGAATGTTTCCTTTAGGAAGTCTTTCTAACAAAATTATCCTGCCATTACCCTGGGTCACGCCATCTGTTCTGTCTTGGTTTCACCTGGAGCTGGGCCTTCCACCCAATTCTCTCCTTCTGGCCATATTCTCTAACTTACAGTTAGGGATATCTGTGGCTGCCCTTGACCAACTGGAAGTTTCTGTCCACCTCTCCCACCGCAGACAGTGGCAACCCTGAGCATACTGGGAACTCGGCGAGTAGTCTCCATCCTGGGTGTGGAAAACCAGGCTGTGTCCCTGGCTGCCTGCCACCTACTGCAGGTTATGTTTGATGCCCTCAAGGAAGGTGTCAAAAAAGGATTCCAAGGCAAAGAAGGCGCCATCATCGTGGGTGAGTGGAAGCAGGTCTGGGGTCTTTGGATGTTACTGTCATGGAAGGGATGGGGCTGAGCCAGCCAGGCCAGTTTTTTGGGGACTAGAATTGGAGCTGCAGGTTGTTTGGAATACGGTTTGGTGACATTATTTTACTCTAGATTCTCAGCAGCCAAGGTGTCTCAGGACAAAGCTGGAGCTCAGTCTGGAGCCTGGGATGTGGATCCCCCCTTCCCTGTGTCTCCCTGGTTTGTTGAAGTTCAAGGGCCAAACAGGGCTGGGCTGCTGTGGAGCCCACTGATGTCTTCTTGTTGCCAGATCCTGCCCGGGAGCTGAAGGTCCTCATCAGTAACCTCTTAGATCTGCTGACAGAGGTGGGGGTCTCTGGCCAAGGCCGAGACAATGCCCTGACCCTCCTGATTAAAGCAGTGCCCCGGAAGTCTCTCAAGGACCCCAACAACAGCCTCACCCTCTGGGTCATTGACCAAGGTAGGTGAAATAGTTCACAAAAACTTGCTTGGGCAGCTGAAGTTTGTTTATCCTTAGGAGTAGTAAGAAAAGTTGTGAGTGGGGCCAGGCATGGTGGATGATGCACTTTGGGAGGCAGGGGGTCACTTGAAGCCAGGAGTTTGAGATTAGCCTGGGCAACATAGCAAGACCCTGTCTCTATGAAAAATTTAAAAAATTAGCTGGGCATGGTGGTGTGCGTCTGCAGTCCTAGCTACTCCAGAGACTGAGGTGGGAGAATTACTTAACCCTGGGAGGTCAAGGCTTCAGTGAGCTATGATTGCATCACTGCAGTACAGCCTGGGCAACAGAGGGAGACCCTGTCTCAAAAAAAAAAAAGGAAGAAAAGTTGTGATTATCTCCAGCCATGTGTCTGCACTGAAGTGTGTCCTTTGGCCCAGGAGGATGCTGGAACTGAGAAGATCCTCCAGAGCAATGGGATTCAGCTCTTGCAACACCTACTAGACATAGGAGCTACCCTTAGGGGGCTCAAAGTTAGACTCTTCTATCATATGTGTGTGCAGATACATGCACATTGAATGGGCCTGCAAGCAGGTTAGCAGAGAGGCTGGATTAGCTTTCTGTATCTTTTTTGTTTTGAGATGGAGTCTCACTCTGTCGCCCAGGCTGGAGTACAGTGGCACGATCTCAGTTCACTGCAGCCTCCGTTTCCCAGGTTCAAGCAATTCTCCTGCCTGAGCCTCCCGAGTAGCTGGCATTACAGGCACACATCAGTATGCCCTGCTAATTGTTGTATCTTTAGTAGAGATGGAATCTCACCATATTGGCCAGGCTGGTCTCGAACTCCTGACCTCAAACAATCCACCCACCTTGGTGTCCCAAAGTGTTGTGATTACAGTCATGAGCCATTGCGCCTGGCCCCTTTTTTTTTTTTTTTTTTTTTTTTTTAGTGAGCATGTATTACTTCCATACTTAGAGGAAAAAATAAAGGTAGATATATCAATTCATCTCTCTTTTCCCCTAAAACATAAATAAGAGCTGGGTGCGTTGCTTCGTGCCTATAATCCCAGCACTTTGGAAGGCTGAGGTGGGCAGACCATGAGATCAGGAGTTTGAGACCAGCCTGGCCAACATGGTGAAACCCCATCTCTACTAAAAGATACAAAAAATTAGCCGGGCGTGGTGGCACGCACCTGTAATCCCAGCTACTCTGGAGGCTGAGGCAGGAGAATCGCTTGAACCCAGGAGGCGGAGGTTGCAGTGAACTGAGATCGCGCCATTGCACTCCAGCCTGGGCAACAGGGCGAGACTGTCTCAAAAAAAAAAAAAAAAAAAAAAAGATAAATAAGAAAAGCTCTGCAAAGGCCCTGCATGAGCAGGGCCTTTCACAATGATCCTGTGAGGTGTGGATATTGTGTTCACAATGATCCTATGAGGTGTGGATATTCCTTTCCCCTTAGTTTTACAGATGAGGAACCTCAAAGCTCCAGAGCATTTGGCCCCAGGGGCAGGGTTGGCATGCAGGCCTCACTTCTGAGGTCCTTCCCGATCCTATAGCTGCCTCCCTTAGGTAGCAGATCAGCTAAGCAGATTCTCTGGGCTGCCCTGGACGCAGTTGTCAGAACTCTGTAGCCTTCTTGTCTTGCTTTTCTCCGCATCTCCTAGGAAGCCTCTTCCTTTTACTTGTAGGGGTTGTAACTAGTGTTCTAATTTCTAAATGGGGTGTCTTTTCAGGTCTGAAAAAGATTTTGGAAGTTGGGGGCTCTCTACAGGACCCTCCTGGGGAGCTTGCAGTGACCGCGAACAGCCGCATGAGCGCCTCCATTCTCCTCAGCAAGCTCTTTGATGACCTCAAGTGTGATGCGGAGAGGGAGAATTTCCACCGACTCTGTGAAAACTACATCAAGTAAGGAAGTCTGTTTCACCTCCTGTTGCCAGGGATTCCAGCAAAAAAGTTCTGACTCCTTGAGGAGGGGCAGAAATGAAAGGTTTCCAGCAGAAAGAGTAGGCTTAGGGAGGACTAGTTGGGGGCTGGACAAAGGGAAAGTGGCCCCAAGGCCCACTTCCTGTTCCAAAGTGGCCTCCCCGGGGAGGTTCTTTCTCAAATCAATGTTCCAGTAATGCAACAAATGCCATCAAGCACGTACTGGGTTTACCAAGCACTTCCTACGCATCTGTTCTCACACAGGTGAAACATGACAGTCCTAATTATTTTTTTTGAGACGGAGTTTCACTCTTGTTGCCCAGGCTGGAGTGCAATGGCACGATCTCGGGTCACCGCAACCTCCGCCTCCCAGAGTTCAAGCAATTCTCCTGCCTCAGCCTCCTGAGTAGCTGGGATTACAGGCATACGCCTGTGAGGTCTCGAACTCTGACCTCACACCTGAGGTGATCTGCCTGCCTTGGTCTCCTAAAGTGCCGGGATTACAAGCATGAGCCACTGCGCCTGGGCAACAGTCCTTATTCTTAAATGAGATTATAGGCTGGGCGTGGTGGCTCACGCCTGTAATCCCAGCACTTTAGGAGGTGGAGGCAGGTGGATCACCTGAGGTCAGGAGTTCGAGACCAACCTGGCCAACATGGTGAAACCCCATCTCTACTAAAAATAAAAAAAATTAGCCAGGCGTGGTGGTGGATGCCTGTAATCCTAGCTACTTGGGAGGCTGAAGCAGGAGAATCGCTTGAACCCAGGAGGTGGAGGTTGCAGTGAGCCGAGATCACGCCATTTCACGCCAGCCTTGGGGACCGAGTGAGACTCTGTCTCAAAAAAAAAGAAATCAAAGGAACTTACAGCTGTTGAGGAGAAGACTGATGATAAATTATGAAATAAGCAGAATCATTTCAGAGCTTAAGTCCAGGAAGGGACATCAATGGTGATGTGGGAGTAACCTGTGTTAGATACTATGTCAGGGAAGGCTCGAGTGAAAGTGTCGATAAAGAAAATCAGCCACTGTTGTCCAGGTGGAAACGTCCTAGTCCTCCCATTGGCAACTTTCCTGCTGTTTCTGCCCAAGTAGTGCAGGTGCCTGGCCAGTGGAGGGGAAGGGAGGAAAGAAGAGTCCCTTTATGTTGGCCTTGGTGTGACAGCTGTCACCCTGTGCCCCTCAGGAGCTGGTTTGAGGGCCAAGGGCTGGCCGGGAAGCTACGGGCCATCCAGACGGTGTCCTGCCTCCTGCAGGGCCCGTGTGACGCTGGCAACCGGGCCTTGGAGCTGAGCGGTGTCATGGAGAGTGTGATTGCTCTGTGTGCCTCTGAGCAGGAGGAGGAGCAGCTGGTGGCCGTGGAAGCTCTGATCCACGCAGCCGGCAAGGCTAAGCGGGCCTCATTCATCACTGCCAATGGTGTCTCACTGCTGAAGGACCTATATAAGCGCAGTGAGAAGGACAGCATCCGCATCCGGGCCCTGGTGGTGAGACGGTGGGCCTGGGGTGGGTGGGCAGGCAGCCAGGCAGGGGTCCTGGTCCAGCTGGTATTGCAGGGTGCGGTCCCAGCACACTCTAGATGAAAATAAGGAATATTGTAATTCTAAAAAAATTAGCCAGACTTGGTAGTGCATGCCTGTAGGTCCAGCTACATGGGAGGCTGAGACAGGAGGACTTGAGCTCAGGAGGTTGAGGCTGTAGTGAGCCACCCATGTCACTGCACTTCTGCCTGGGCAACAGAGCAAGACCCTCTCTAAAATGAATAAATGAATGAATGAATAAATGAATGAGATTCTGGGCCTTGTTGTGGCCAGAGACGTGGGCATGGCTCCTCCCACCACAGGGCTTAAGGCTGGGCCTACAGGGGTCATGCAGCGTTCCCGGGAACTGGTGGTTTGGGGGTTTGGGGACTACCTGGCCCTCCATGAGCCTGTTGTGGCTGTGCACCCTGTGGAAGCTGGTCTTCCTCCATGGGGCACTCAGTCCTGGATTTCTCCATCCCATAAGGATTTTGGCTGTGGCTGAAGCACGTGTCCTCTCCCCACACACCTCTCCACTTCACCTGCAGAGGGCTTCTTTGTGCGACGTGGAAGGAAACAGAGCCATTCTCAGTGTGGCCTGGGAAGGGGTTGAGCCCATGACGGTCCAGTGGCCAGCACGTCAGTGTCTGCAGATGCTGTGTCATGCGGCCACCCACTAGCTGATTTTGCTGCCACATGCTCTAGGTGGTGGTCTGAAGAGAGAGGGTGCTGATTTGTCTGTGTAGCCTCCAGCGGGCCATGGCAGAGTGCCAGGGAGGGAGTCCAAGCCAGGTATGGAGGAGCTTAGCTCCTGCCTCCTTCCCCAGAGGCCAACTGGTCTTGCCCTCTTCCTCCAGGGACTCTGTAAGCTTGGTTCGGCTGGAGGGACTGACTTCAGCATGAAGCAGTTTGCTGAAGGCTCCACTCTCAAACTGGCTAAGCAGTGTCGAAAGTGAGTCGTCTGGCCTTGCTGTGGTCCCCCACCTGTGGGGATAGATCTTAAGACACGAGGGTCTGGGTGGGAGTTGGGGCCTCCTCCCTGTCCTGCTCTCAGGCTCAGGCAGGGGCTGCAGTCTGGATCCTGGTACGTGAGCTGCTTCTATACATTGAAGGGATGCCCAAACCCTTGGTTTTTCCCCCTTGGCCTTGGTGTGCTCCTCCCTACCCCCAATCCTGAGGGTTGTCCACTATCCTGCATGTCCCCAGGTGGCTGTGCAATGACCAGATCGATGCAGGCACTCGGCGCTGGGCAGTGGAGGGCCTGGCTTACCTGACCTTTGATGCCGACGTGAAGGAAGAGTTTGTGGAGGATGCGGCTGCTCTGAAGGCTCTGTTCCAGCTCAGCAGGGTAGCTCTGTGGTTCCTGCTGTCAGCCTGGAGACACTGTCTAGGAGTAGAGCTTATCAGGCTTTCTTGGCAGGGCTTGGCCAATGGGGTCTTTTGACTCCAGGGAGGAGGGCTGGTGACTGAGTGGCTTCTCCGTGTAGTGTGGGCACGTTGGCCAGCACCAGTGGTGTTAGCAAGGACGTTCTTCTTGGAGGAGCTGGGGAGGTCAAGTTTGTAAGCTCCCAAAATCTGGGGCCTGGGGAGCTTCCTGAATTCATCCTGTACCCAAGGGTCCCAGCTGAGGGTGGAACTGGGGGCCTGGGCCTGAACAGCATTTATCTGAGTGCTGCTCTGCCCCGGGATGCCCATGTGAATGCCTCTCTGTCCTGGCAGTCTGAGGAGAGGTCAGTGCTCTTTGCGGTGGCCTCGGCGCTGGTGAACTGCACCAACAGCTATGACTATGAGGAGCCTGACCCCAAGATGGTGGAGCTGGCCAAGTATGCCAAGCAGCACGTGCCTGAGCAGCACCCCAAGGTGAGGGGCCGCCAGAGGGGCTGGAGGGTTCCCCACCATGGGGACCAGCTAACCCAGAGTATCCACAGCAGAAAACCTCTCTCTTTTTTTTTTTTTTTTTTTTTTTTTGAGACGGAGTCTCGCTCTGTCGCCCAGGCTGGAGAGCAGTGGCGCAATCTCGGCTCATTGCAAGCGCTGCCTCCTGGGTTCACGCCATTCTCCTGCCTCATCCTCCTGAGTAGCTGGGACTACAGGTGCCCGCCACCACACCCAGCTAATTTTTTTGTATTTTTAGTAGAGATGGGGTTTCATTGTGTTAGCCAGGATGGTCTTGATCTCCTGACCTCGTGATCCGCCTACCTCAGCCTCCCAAAGTGTTGGGATTACAGGCGTGAGCCACTGCGCCCAGCCAACAGCCTCCCTTTTAAGCCAGTTTGTTTCCCTTTGTCTGGCTGTTTTATTTATTTATTTTATTTTTTATTTTTATTTTTTGAAACGGAGTCTTGCTCTGTCGCCCAGGCTATAGTGCAGTGGTGTGATCTTGGCTTACTGCAAGTCTGCCTCCCGGGTTCACGCCATTCTCCTGCCTCAGCCTCCTGAGCAGCTGGGACTACAGGTGGCCACCACCAAGCCCAGCTTATTCTTTGTATTTTTAGTAGAGACAGGGTTTCACCGTGTTAGCCAGGATGGTCTCAATCTCCTGACCTCGTGGTCCGCCTGCCTCGGCCTCCGAAAGTGCTGGGATTACAGGCATGAGCCACCGCGCCTGGCCTGTCTGGCTGTTTTATTTCCCAGTTCCTCAACTGCTGCTGTGAGAAGGGTCCCCCTTTCTCTGTGAGTCAGTCCAGGCCCCTCTCCTAAGCTGTCTCCTCCCCCAGGACAAGCCGAGCTTCGTGCGGGCTCGGGTGAAGAAGCTGCTGGCGGCAGGTGTGGTGTCGGCCATGGCGTGCATGGTGAAGACGGAGAGCCCTGTGCTGACCAGTTCCTGCAGAGAGCTGCTCTCCAGGTAAGCCAGCCTTGGTGGGAGCCAACCTTTCCCAACTCCTGAGCCTCAGGGCTGTGGATGTGGCTCCAGAGGGTGTAGGTTCCAGTGCTGTGGGCCTCTTAGAGCGACAGGGGCTGCCTGCCTGGCTGCCGTCCTTGCTGAGCCCAGAAGTGGAGCGTCTGCCTGCCAGAGTCCCAGAGCCGCCTGCGCACCACTGCCTTCTCCCCACAGGGTCTTCCTGGCTTTGGTGGAAGAGGTAGAGGACCGAGGCACTGTGGTTGCCCAGGGAGGCGGCAGGGTAAGCTGGTTTACTCCCCTCTTCCTGATGGCTGAGCCGTCAGCCTATAAAACATGACTCAGCAGCTGCCATGCTAGAGCTGGGTGTTAGATGTGGGACAGAAAAACATTATTCATGGCCAGAGGAACATTGTCCCGCTGAGAGAGTGACACGGAAGCGGGCAGGCTCCTTGGCCCCTCCACACTGGTGGCTGTGAAGGTCCTAGGCTCTACTATTCCTTTGTCTCATTTACCTCCATGGCCCTGATGCCCAGCACAATCCATGTCCAGCCCTTATGAGGTGTTTCAGGAAGTGTTTGGGTGCAGAGGGTCTGCACAGGGAGTCAAGCCTGGGGAGAGGGAGGAGGGTAAAGGTGGGACGGTCAGGGACTGGGGGCCTGATGGTTGGGGTCTTACACTCCCAGGCATGTCCTAAGCAGTGACGGGCTTGTTCCTACAGGCACTGATCCCGCTGGCCCTGGAAGGCACGGACGTGGGGCAGACAAAGGCAGCCCAGGCCCTTGCCAAGCTCACCATCACCTCCAACCCCGAGATGACCTTCCCTGGTGAGCGGGTGCGTATCTTCCTGCCCCGTCCTTTCTTCTCCCTCTGTCCCTGATGGCCTGTGGGCTGGGCTGTAGCTCCCCTTTGGGACCAGCAGGAAGTTTCAGCTTTGCCAAACCCTGGGGCAGGGAGTTCAGCCTGAGACAGCAGTACTCTCTTAGGGGTGGGCTCCTCCCTGCAGGGTTGGTGGGGCTTGTGGGGCCTGCAGCAAGTACCCGACAGGTGGGTGCATGTTGCAGATCTATGAGGTGGTCCGGCCCCTTGTCTCCCTGCTGCACCTCAACTGCTCAGGCCTGCAGAACTTCGAGGCGCTCATGGCCCTAACAAACCTGGCCGGGATCAGCGAGAGGCTCCGGTAAGGTCCCTTGGGATTGCGGGGCCTGGACCAGGCATCAGGATTTGGAATATCCCCCACAGCAGTTTACACAGTGGGAAATGCTCCTCGGTCATTGGCTTCTGTGAGCCTCACAGTGACTCCTCTGCATCATTAGAGAGGAGGAGACAGGCCGAGAGGCAGCATGGCATGGCAGACTCTAGAGTCAGACTGCCTAGCTTCCCTGATTGCAAATGGGTAACCTCAGGCAAGTTATTTAACTGCTCTGCCTCAGTTTTTCCCTCTGTGAAATGGGATGATTATAGTACCTACCTCATGGCATAGTGATGAGGAGAATAAAATGAGAAAATACACTTAAAAGTACTTACTACATGGGTACCTGGCCCCTAGCATTGTGCCATATCAGCATGTTTCAGTTTTTTTTTTTTTTGAGACGGAGTGTTGCTCTGTTGCCCAGGCTAGAGTACAGTGGTACAATCCCAGCGCACTGCAACCTCCACCTCCCAGGTTTAAGTGATTCTCCTGCTTCAGCCTCCTGAGTAGCTGGGATTATAGGCACACGCCACCACGCCCAGCTAATTTTTGTATTTTTCTAGAGACATGGTTTTACCACGTTGGTCAGGCTGTTCTAGATTTCCTGACCTTGTGATCTGCCCACCTCAGCCTCCCAAAATGCTGGGATTACAGGCATGAGCCACTGCGCCCGGCCAGCATGTTTTAGTTTTATTACTAACTGTGACTTTGAATATATTACTCATTACTTAGCCCGTTTCCTATTCTGCAGAACAGTAGTGATGATGATCACACTAGTACCTTTACCGTAGGGCCATGGTGAGGATTAAGTAAGATGATCCAGGTGCCTGGTCAGGGTAAGTACTCAGATGAGGCCGAGCACGGTGGCTCACGCCTGTAATCTCGACACTTTGGGAGGATGAGGCAGGAGGATCACTGGAGCCCAGACGTTCAAGCCAGTCTGAGCAATGTAGTAATACCTCATCCCTATTTAAAAAAGAAATTAAGGAGAACATCAGGAACAATAGCTAATGGATGCTGGGCTTTTAATACCTGGGTGATGGGATGATCTGTGCAGTAAACCACCATGGCACACGGTTACTTATGTAACAAACCTGCACATCCTACACATGTGGTGCTGAACTTAACAGTTGGAAAAAAAATTAGCAAGGTGTGGTGGCATGCACCTGTAGTCCCAGCTATTAGAGAGGCTGAGGCAGGAGGATCACTTGAGCCTGGGGGATCAATGCTACAGCAGTGAGCTGTGATCATGCCACTGTACTCCAGCCACTGTACTCCAGGGTGACAGAGTGAGATCCTGCCTCAAAAAAACACAAAAGCAAAAACCCTCAAATGTTAGGCGTTAGCCTCACCATCACAACCACCCTGGTCTTCTGCCTCCTAATTTTGAGTATTTTCCACAATCCTATGCTATTTCCCAGGCCTGGTTAGAAGGCTAAGAAGCACTGTAGTTCCTGTCTGGTGCAAGAGGGTCCTTGGACATTGCCAAGAGAAATCCTCAGCCCAGGACTTGATTGCATGAGGGTGTGGGTGCAAGGGTGGAGCAGATGTAGAAACTCTGATGATGCTGCCTGTGTTAGTCTGTTCTTGAATTGCTGTAAAGGAATACCTGAGACTAGGTAATTTATAAAGAAAAGAGGTTTAATTGGTTCATGGTTCTACAGGCTGTATAAGTATGGCATCAGCATTTGCTTAGCTTCTGAGGAGGCCTCAGAGAGCTTTTTCTCATAGTAGAAGGCAAAGCAGGAGCAGGCACGTCACCTGGTGAAAGGAGGGGGAAGAGACAGTGGGGGGAGATGCCACACACTTTTTTTTTTTTTTTTTTTTGAGATGGAGTCTCCCTCTGTCATCCAGGCTGGAGTGCAGTGGCATGATCTTGGCTCACTGCAACTTCCACCTCCTGGGTTCAAGTGATTCTCCTGCTTCAGCCTCCCCAAGTAGCTGGGACTACAGGTGCGCACCACCAGGCCCAGCTAATTTTTTTTTTGTATTATTAGCAGAGACAAGGTTTCACCATGTTGGCCAGGCTGGTCTCGAACTCTTGACGTCAAGTCATCTGCCTGCCTCGGCCTCCTAGAGTGCTGGGATTACAGGTGTGAGCCACCACACTCGGCCGAGATGCCACACACTTTTAAACAACCAGATCTCATGAGAACTCATTATCACGAGGACAGCACCAAGCCATGAGGGACCCATCCCATGACCCAGTCACTTCCCATCAGGCCCTACCTCTAACACTGGGGATTACAGTTCAACATTAGGGTTAGAAGGGACAACATCCAAACTGTATCCCTGCTGCTTCCTCCTGTGGCCCTGCAGGCAGAAGATCCTGAAGGAGAAGGCTGTGCCCATGATAGAAGGCTACATGTTTGAGGAGCATGAGATGATCCGCCGGGCAGCCACAGAGTGCATGTGTAACTTGGCCATGAGCAAGGAGGTAAGGGTTGATCCAGGTGCTCATGACAGGTGGGGATGCAGAGGTACCTGTGCCCTGGCTGGGCTTTGCACCCAGCTGACTTGGTCCACTCCCCACATCTGGCCACAGGTGCAGGACCTCTTTGAAGCCCAGGGCAATGACCGGCTGAAGCTGCTGGTGCTGTACAGTGGAGAGGATGATGAGCTGCTACAGCGGGCGGCTGCCGGGGGCTTGGCCATGCTCACCTCCATGCGGCCCACGCTCTGCAGCCGCATTCCCCAAGTGGTCAGTGCCTCTTCTCAGTGGGGGAGTGGGGACGGACCAGGAACTCCCAGCATGGTGGCAGCTGAAGGGGACAGTCCTAGGGTGTGTGGGTGTGTCCCTTGCCAAGTTTGAGCCTGTTGCTTGGGGGTCATATCTACCCTGTTTCTCACAGACCACACACTGGCTGGAGATCCTGCAGGCCCTGCTTCTGAGTTCTAACCAGGAGCTGCAGCACCGGGGTGCCGTGGTGGTGCTGAACATGGTGGAGGCCTCAAGGCAGATTGCCAGCACCCTGATGGAGAGTGAGATGATGGAGATCTTGTCAGTGCTAGCTAAGGGTGACCAGAGCCCTGTCACAAGGGCTGCTGCAGCCTGCCTGGACAAAGCAGTGGAATATGGGCTTATCCAACCCAACCAAGATGGAGAGTGAGGGGGCTGTCCCTGGGCCCAAGGCTCATGCACATGCTACCTATTGTGGCACAGAGAGCAAGGACAGAAGCAGCTTTGGCTGGTGGTGGCTGGCATGCCCAATACTCTCGCCCCTCCTCGCTTGCTGCCCTAGGATGTCCTCTGTTCTGAGTCAGCGGCCACGTTCAGTCACACAGCCCTGCTTGGCCAGCACTGCCTGCAGCCTCACTGCGAGGGGCCCTTTCTCTGTACTACTGTAGTCAGCAGGGAATGGGGAAGGTGCATCCCAGCACAGCCTGTGGATCCTGAGGCATCTGGAAGGGCACACACATCAGCAGCCTCACCAGCTATGAGCGTGGCCTGAGCCTGCTATCAGGCCTGCTCCTCCAATAAAAGTGTGTAGAACTCCACTGTGTGCCCTGTCCTTGGGCAGGGAGGGCTGCTGTGGGTGGGAGTCTCTGAGTGTGGATGAGTATGGGTGTGAGCTGGGCGTGGGTGAGTGTGCAATGGAGCTTCACAGTGGCAAAGCCACCTCCATGGAAGGAATCCAGTGGATTCCCCAACCAGGGCCCAATGAGTTGCTTCTTAATCCTATTGGAGGGACAAAGAGTAAGCCTAGGAAGCTAATCAATAAGAAACTCGCCAGATGTGGTGCCTCAAGCTTGTAATCCCAGCACTTTGGGAGACAGGCAGGTGGATCACTTGAAGTCAGGGGTTTGAGACCAGCCTGGGCAACATGGCAAAACCCTTTCTTTCTTTCTTTCTTTTTTTTTTTTTTTGAGGCTGAGTCTGATTCTCTTGCCCAGGCTGGAGTGCAGTGGCCGGATCTCAGCTCACTGCAAACTCCGCCTTCCGGGTTCACGCCATTCTCCTTCCTCAGCCTCCCGAGTATCTGGGACTACAGGCGCCCGCCACCTTGCCCGGCTAGTTTTTTGTATTTTTTAGTAGAGACGGGGTTTCACTGTGTTAGCCAGGATGGTCTCGATCTCCTGACCTCGTGATCCGCCCGTCTCGGCCTCCCAAAGTGCTGGGATTACAGGCTTGAGCCACCGCGCCCGGCCAAAACCCTTTCTTTATTAAAAACACCAAAAAAAAAAAAAAAAAAAAAAAAAAAATGAGCAGAGTGTGGTGGTGTGCATTTGTAATCCCAGCTACTCGGGAGGCAGAGGCTGCAGTGATCCAAGAGCGCAGCCTCCCGAAGTGTCGCCTGGGCGACAGAGCCAGATCCTATCTCAAAAAATATTAAACTATCCTAATAAATCGTTTAGGGTACAGACTCCCATATGCTGGGCCTTCAACACTTTTGTCTTTATATTGGAAGTCGTCTGTGGCCTCTGCGGAGAGGGCGCTTGGGGGGGTTGGGATTGGTGGCCAGCTGAGCCTGGTTGAAGGACGGTTTGGGCCGCGCCCACCACCCTAGCCTGTTTCAAGGAGGGGTAAGCCCAGCGTGAGGCTCATTGGCTCGACAGGGGCACGTGATGGGTTCTGAGCCAATCCGTGGAAGGTAAAAGCTGCTTCCTGTTTGGGCATCTGTCCGCCGCGGGTCTGGTTTTGAGCTGCTGCGGTCCCGGACTGAGGTGGGTGGCGGGGTCCGCCCGTCTTGGGGGTCACTCCTCGTCAACCCTTTAGCTCGGGTCTTAATGAATGTCCTCTCGGCGGTTCTAATCCGAACTCTACCCCCCCGGGTTCTTGCAGGGGCGGGACCACCTGGTCCAACCTCTGCCTTGGTCCAACGCCTCCCGGAGGTTTCAGTCCATTTCACAGACCGGGCGTAGGCCTTGGGACCAGAGCGGCCCTCGCAGGGAGGTGAACAGGGCTGCGGCCGTCGCGCCCCGGGCAGCGACGTCACCGCCCTTGCCGGGGATTGGCCGCCTCGCGTCGCACGCCCTTCATACCTTTTCTCCCCGTGGCTGTCGGCGCCCGCTGGGCGGGAGGCCTATTCGGAGGCGGCAGCTCTGCGGCTTGGCGTTTCCTCCAAGGCTGCCCACCAGAAGGACCTGTCCAAGAGGGTGGAGGGCATAGGGTCAAGATCAAGGTCAGAGGCCCCATTAGGTTGGGAGAGGACACGGAAGGGGTTCTCTTCAGTAAGCTCATACTGTGTGTTTATCATGGCATGTACTCGCACCAAACCCTTTATTTGCATTTATTACACTTCTGTGAGGTAGGTTCAAAGAGCACCGCCCCCACTTCCCTTTGTAAACTGAAGAAAGGCAACTGGACTCAGGTTAATTGGCCAAGGTCACAAGGCCCCGCTAAGTTGCAGAGGCACTGCCTCCCAAACGCTCTTCTGCGTTCCACTGTGGGGTGAGGGGCAGAGCACTGTGTGTGGAGTTCGTGGGACCTGATTTCAGTCCTCTGCCCGTCTCTGTCTAGCTATGAGTGTGTAAGGGTTATTTTCTCTGGGAATCGCCTCTGTAAAACGACCATTTTGGTTCCCAAGATTACATGGGATAAAGTGCCAGATGCTGGGAAGCTGCGGGACGGGGTGGGGGTGTCGGGGGCGCTCGGATCCTAGTCCAGTGCCTAAAGGACAGGCCACTTAGTACCCACTTTGTGGCACGCTGAGCTTGAGCCAAAAGGGAGGACAGGGAAAGTGCCTCACTAAATATTTGAGAATCTTTGTAAATCCGGTAGGGCATTAGCTAGGGCACCTGCTCAGCGAAACGTTGTGGCACGGACTCTGCGTTTGTGGTTAGGAGAATGATAGTTTCGCTATTTTATAGATAAGGCAACTCCAGCCCCTGGAAGGCCAGAGACTTGCCAGTGTCCCACTAGCGGGCTCTTTACAAGAATCTCCCTGGGCCCGCCGCAGCCAGGTGGCGGACTGAAGAGCGCGCTGCTGGGGCATGGCGGAGGAGCGGCCAGGGGCCTGGTTCGGCTTCGGTTTTTGCGGCTTCGGGCAGGAGCTGGGCTCCGGACGCGGGCACCAGGTGCACAGCCCTAGTCCTCTGCGGGCGGGCGTCGACGTCTGCCGCGTGAGCGCAAGCTGGAGCTACACCGCCTTCGTGACTCGTGAGCGCTCCCCGCCCCGTCCCCACTTATTCCAGCAGCACTCTCCAGTCGCCTCCCCTCACCGCTGTGGTCAGTCCAGGGTGTCTTCCCCATTCAGGCCGCCAGCCCCACATTCTGGGTTGGTCCCCAGTTCGGCCCCTTCCCAGGAACACCCCCCGACCCCGCCTCCATTCTGGCCACCCTGCCCCAATCTAGACCAGCCCCCAGCGCCGCCCCCAATTCTAGGCCCTCGGTGCCTGTCCCTTCCCCTCCCTAGCCCTCTCTCCGCCCGGCAGGTGGAGGCCGCGTGGAGCTGTCGGGCTCAGCCAGCGGCGCGGCGGGCGGCTGCAGGGACGCGTGGGCCTCGGAGGGGCTCCTCCTGGTGCTGCGCGCTGGGCCGGGGCCGGAGGCGTTACTGCAGGCCTGGGCGCCCGACTCGGCGCTGCGTGGGGAGCCCTTGTGGGCCCACAATGTGGTGCCTGAGGCCGTAGAGGAAGACGATCCGGGCGGTGAGGCCCAGATTGGGAGGTTACCCCTGTTGCCCTGCGCCCGTGCCTACGTGAGCCCGCGGCCTCCCTTCTACCGGCCTCTGGCTCCGCAGCTGCGGGCGCGCCAGCTGGAGCTGGGCGCCGAGCACGCGTTGCTGCTAGACGCGGCTGGTCAGGTGTTCTCCTGGGGCGGGGGCAGGTGAGCGGGGCCGGGGGCAGGTGAGGGCTGGTGATTGGAGAAGCAAGCGGAGGGGGTCCCCTTAATGTGACTGTAGCTGACGAGGGTCTCCCTTGCTTAGGCATGGACAGCTGGGCCATGGGACCCTGGAGGCAGAGCTGGAGCCACGGCTATTGGAGGCGTTGCAGGGCCTAACCATGGCTGAGGTGGCCGCGGGGGGCTGGCATTCTGTGTGTGTGAGTGGTGAGTGACTTAGTGCTTCTTCAGACGAGCTCATGATCTTGTGCAAACCTTCCTCCTCGTTTTCCAGTTTGGGTAGGTGGCCTACCCAGGCCTCCTTCCAAATTCATCCATCCATCGCCAGTCACTTATGACTCCTAAATACCTCTCATCCTCGGCCTCCTCTGCTTGCACCATCGCCCACTCATACCTGGACTCTGAAGTTTGTTCCTAGCTTCTCTGTTGCTGGTCTCACTGCCCCTCCTCTCCTCTCCCCACCTGCTACCAGTGAGGACTGTCTTTTAACAGTGCTCCTGAGGGAGTATGGAGTGTGAAGGGGCAGCTGAGCCAAGGAGAAGGGAGAAAGCTGCAGTTGCCTAGGGGACCATGACATGTGGCACAGAGTGGACACTGGGGTGCCCAGCAGGTACCAGGATGGTGATGAGTGTGTCCATGTGGTGGTGCCACAGCTGGCCGGAGTGAGGAGTTTCACTTGGTGATCCAGGTGCAGCTCCTTCCTAGGCTGTTAAGAGTCCATGCAGAGAGGATGAGGCTGGAAACAGATGATCTTTGCCTGTGTCCGGGGCGCTCAATTCTGGCTGCTACTTAGATTACCTGGAATCTTAAAAAGCTACCAATGCCAGGGGGGCCGGGCGTAGGGGCTCACGCCTGTAATCCCAGCACTTTGGGAGGCCAAGGCGAGCGGATCGCGAGATCAGGAGTTCGAGACCAGCCTGACCAACATGGTGAAACCCCATCTCAAAAAAAAAAAAAATACAAAATTAGCTGGGCGCAGTGGTGCGCACCTGTAGTCCCGGCTACTTGGGAGGCTGAGGCAGGAGAATCGTTTGAACCTGGGAAGTGGAGGTTGCAGTGAGCCGAGATCGTGCCACTGCACTCCAGCCTGGGCGACAGAGTGAGACTCTGTCTCAAACAAAAACAAAAAACTACCAGTGCCTACTGGGTGCGGTGGTTCATGCCTGTAATCCCAGCACTTTGGGAAGCCAAGGCGGATAGATCACAAGGTCAGGAGATGGAGACCATCCTGGCCAACATGGTGAAACCCCATCTCTACTAAACATACAAAAATTAGCTGGGCGTGGTGGCATGTGCCTGTAGTCCCAGCTACTCAGGAGGCTGAGGCAAGAGAATTGCTTGAACGCGGGAGGTGGAGGTTGCAGTGAGCCGAGATCATGCCATTACACTCCAGCTTGGGCAACAGAGTGAGACTCAGTCTCAAAAAAAAAAAAAAAAAAAAAAACAATGCCTTCCCTGGCACCATATTCTCATGGAACCAGCCTGGGCTGGTTGCCAAGCTCAGGAAACCGTGGGCTAAGCCTGGCCACCATGGCAAAACCTCATCTTTGTACCAAAATATGAAAATGAGCTGGACGTGGTGGCTCGTGCCTGTGGTCCCAGCTACTCGGGAGGCTGAGGCTGGAGGATCACTTGAGCCGTGAGCGGAGGTTGCAGTGAGCGAAGATCATGCCACTGCACTCCAGTCTGGGTGACAGAGTGAGACTGTCTCAAAGAAAAAAACAAACAAACCCTGGGCTGGAGAGAAGAGAGACCAGAGGGCTGGAAACAACCCACTGAGATGCCCTGCACTCAAGGCCCAGAAGGAGTTTGAGGCCTTTAGTGTAGAGATTGAAGCATGGATGCATCCCGCCAGACTTCCTAGTTTCAGATCATTGCTGGGGCCCTGGGACCTTGGGCCTGGTACTTAACCCCTCTGTGTCGTGAATAAAATAGGGATCCTGCGTAAATGGCGATACTGTCATAAAACTACCTGTAGGGCCATTGTGAGAATTAAGTGATTATATTTGAAAAGCACATGAAACATCAGCATGGATTAAGCACTTCATAAAATCAGCTATTAGAAATTTTTAGAATTAGGCAGCTGTTCCAACCAAAAAGCTCTAGTGTTGTGGGAGGCCAGGAAGGGGAGGGCTGTACATGGCTTTCAACAGGACCGCTGCGGGTGCAGTTGAAAAAGGGGCACAGGCCGGCCCAGTGGTGGTTTTATTTATTTATTTAGAGGGATTTTGCCATATTGCTGAGGCTAGTCTGGAACTTTTGAGCTCAAGTGATCCACCCATCTGAACCTCCCAAAGTGCTGGGTTACAGGCATGCGCCACCACACCTGGCCCTGGCCCTGTGGTTTTGAAAGGGAGACCACTGTGGCACTTACAGGGATACGTTTCTAAAATGCAGGGCAATTTGGCAGCATAAGAATGGAAGTGGAAGGTCCACTAAGGGCCTTAAAGGGTGATCTGAAGGCATTGAGGGAGATGGGAACCTAAGACAAGACCCTGGGGCCTGAGAGGAAGCACCTTGGCCTGGAGTGCCGCCTTGGGCAGGGCAGGCTTTAGTTGTCCCCATGAGCGGATGGGATGGGGAAGGGAGTTTGGATGTATGCAGGGGGTTCACAGTCTGCTTCACGTGTCCCCTTGATGTCTTTCAGAGACTGGGGATATTTATATCTGGGGCTGGAATGAATCGGGGCAGCTGGCCCTGCCCACCAGGAACCTGGCAGAGGATGGAGAGACTGTCGCAAGGGAAGGTGAGGGTCAACTCGGCTCCCACAGCTGTCTCCCCAGGATGTGGCTGTCATTCCTAACTCCTGGCTGTATGCTGGCCTCAGAGCTACACTGCTCAGATGGAGCATGTGAGCCCCTTACGGGAGGGAGCATTGGCAAGGCTGATGCCGGTCTTGGCACAACACACTTGTGCGGTAGTGCCAACCCTGCCTGTAGAATGTAGGGGTTGGGAGCACCAGATTTGGAGGTAGACAGTCATGTGCCTCAGAGCTGTTGTGGTAATAAGTGACAGCGTGAATAAGGTTTAGCTCAGGTCTCAGTTGGCGTTCACATCATTATTACTATAATTCTAAAGCCACAGGACTGAATGAAGATGGTTCTCAGGTGAAGAGAACGGGCCGGGTTGAGGATGGAGCCCCTGCCCCCTTCATAGCCGTCCAACCCTTCCCAGCATTACTGGATCTCCCCTTGGGCTCAGATGCAGTCAAGGTCAGCTGTGGATCCCGGCACACAGCTGTGGTGACACGTGAGTGGGGCTGGGAGGCTGGTTTAGGATGGAGCAGGAAGGCACTCCACGCCACTCGAGCTGCTGTGGAAAGGGGTGTGGCTGAAGGAAAAACTTCTGTTATAAGGCTTCTGTGGCTCATACAGAGCAGCTACCTTGCTCAGTGGATAAGCCCCAACCCCCGTGTTGTTTCACAGTAGTTCCCCAGCCTGTCAAGCTCAGAAGATTCTTCCTTCTGGTGGGAGGGTGATGCTCTCTGTCCTCCGTACATGGCCACAGACACATTCCCTGCCCGCCGCCACCTCTGACAGCAGGGTCTGTCCGGTCCAGCATGGAGGAAGACTGTGGCGCTCGGTAGTTGGGGCACACAGGAAGATCCGCCACTTTTTCCGTTGGGATCCTTTGCCATGCCACGTGATCAGCCAGTTGTTGAGAATATGTTGTTCTACGCCAGGCACACCTCATGACGATTGTAATGTGCTAGCGGTGGGCTGTGCCAAGCCAGGCTGGATAAATGCCTTGCCAAAGAACAGTAGTGACAACTATTGATTGTTCTTTTGCTTTCAGGAACAGGGGAGCTCTACACCTGGGGCTGGGGTAAGTAAAAGGATTGTTTTTGTGACCATGAAACCAAGGGGAAGAAAGACCTGGGAGTATAGGGCAGGTGACAGAGCCACCAAGACTAGAGGAAGCAGGGGCCTCGGCCAGGTCACTGGGAGGACCAGGACTGCTCCCTCCCTGGGGTTGGAACAGACGTAGGCACACTCAGTCCGAGACCAGACAGGGGAGACATGGAGAGGATATCGGTACCACCTGCCTACCTCTCTGAAAGACTGTCTTAAGGGAGTATCCAACCAGCATTTACAAAGCAGCTTTTTGTGGATGTGACACTGGGTGGATAAAAAGGTATGATGGAAATGTGTGCTCTGAACATCTTAGCTTGGGTAGCAGGGAAGTCTGGAGGAGCACCTTGCCTGGAGTGGCTGGTCGCCACTAGCCTCTTGGGGATACCCAAGTTTGCCTTGCTCTGGGTCTCCTGGAGTCACAGAGCAGTGGGGCATAATCCCAGCACCTCATTTGATAGTCTGGGCCCCTTCCTGGAGGGAAAGAAGCAGCAAGACCCAGTGGAAACTATGGCAAAGGGGCTGGTTTCACTTTAGGTAAATATGGACAGCTGGGCCACGAGGACACCACCAGCTTGGATTGGCCCCGCCGTGTGGAATACTTTGTAGATAAGCAACTCCAAGTAAAGGCTGTCACCTGTGGGCCCTGGAACACCTACGTGTATGCCGTGGAGAAAGGGAAGAGCTGACGTGTGTATGTATTATGTATATACAACACCTGTGAAACCCCCCATTCAGGTCAAGGAAAACCATTGCCTGCACCCCAAGGGCCCCGTATTTGCCCCTTCCCATCACAGTCCTGCCTTTCACCCTCAAGCACCATCCTAAAATTGTCTGCACTTTAGAAACACCTGGAGAAAGTTGAAAACTCTGCTGCCTAAGATCAGCATCAATGAAACAATGAAATCAATGAAACAATGAAATCAGAGCCTCTGAGTGTGTGGCCTAGATACTGGTAGATTCAAAGCTCCGCCCACCTCACCCCAGGTAATTTGATGTGTAGCTGAGATTGGGGCACATTCCAGGTCATCTTCCTTTGTCAGTCACTTTCCTGCTTTCGTTTGAATTTTCTCAGCCTTGCATGCATCCTTATACAACATAGTTGTGTTTGCTTTTGAGTATTAGATAAATGGAAACCTGTATATGCGCTTTTGTGTCGTTTTTGTCACTCAGCGTTGTGTGATCCATCCTTGTTGGGTCCTGGAGTTCTTTCATTTTTAATGCTATATGGTGTTCCATTGTATGAATAATACCTCAAGTGGCCGGGCGCGGTGGCTCAAGCCTGTAATCCCAGCACTTTGGGAGGCCGAGACGGGCGGATCACGAGGTCAGGAGATCGAGACCATCCTGGCTAACACAGTGAAACCCCGTCTCTACTAAAAAATACAAAAAACTAGCCGGGCGAGGTGGCGGGCGCCTGTAGTCCCAGCTACTTGGGCGGCTGAGGCAGGAGAATGGCGTGAACCTGGGAGGCGGAGCTTGCAGTGAGCTGAGATCCGGCCACTGCACTCCAGCCTGGGCGGCAGAGCGAGACTCCGTCTCAAAAAAAAAAAAAAAAAAAAAAATACCTCAAGTGATACGGTTTTGTTGATGGTCATTTTGTTTCTGATTTTGGTCATTCCACATAATACTTTTGAGCAGTCTTCTGCACACGTGCACAGGTTCCTTTGCAGAACATTGAGTTGAATTGCTAAGTCAAGAGAGACCTTTAATTTTACTAGATAACTGTTTTCCACCAGCAGGGTGGTGTCTACTGTGGCTGAAATGTCAGGTAGATGTACACTGGTTTTAATTTGCATTTCCCTGAATACTGATGAGGTTGAGTAGCTTTTCATTTGTGTATTGGATGGGTGGCATGGTGGCTCACACCTGTAGTCCCAGCACTTTGGGAGGCTAAGTGGGGTGATTGCTTGAGGTGAAGAGTTCATATGTTTCTTGGCCATTTGGAGTTTTTCTGTTGTGAAGTGCCTGTTCAAGTTTTCTGGCCTTTCAAAATGTTCTGTATTTTCCTTAGCGATTTTTCTTTTGGATATTTCAGATCCAAGTCTTTTGAGAGTTAGTATTCAGAGCATCTTCTGCTACCATGTAGTTTGTTGTTTCAGTCTCTCCTGGTATTACCAATTTTTGTTTGATACTTAGGTGATGCTTACTCCATGGCAGGTAAGGCTCAAAGTGCTTTACAAGTATTAACTTATTTTGATAAAGTAAGTTTAACATCAGTAGTTTTCTTTATGGTTAAATTGTATTTCTGCATGTGTGTGTCTGTGGTTTAGCAAATGTTTCCCACCCATGGGGTCTTTAAGTTTTTTTTTTTTTTTCTCTTTTTTATTGTGGTAAAATATACTGAACATAAAATGTATGTTCAATAAAAGAAAAATTTTTTAAACCATTTTTAAGTACATAGTTCAGTGACATATGCATTTATTGTGCGGCAACCGTCACTATGCATTTCCAGAACTTTTTCATCATTCCATGCTGAGACTCTTGCACATTAAACACTTAACTCCCCACTCTCCCCTTCCCCAGCCCCTGGCAACCACAGTCCTAACCTTCTGTTTCTATGACTACTGTAAGTGCCTCATGTAAGTGTAATCCCATAGTATTTGTCTTTTCATGACTGGCTTATTTCACTTAGCAGCATATCCTCCAAGTTCATCCATGATGTAGCTTATGTATCCGGACTTCCTGCCTTTTAAAGGCTAAGATTCTGTTGTACGTGTGTGCTGCATTTTATTCATCCGTGCATTGGTGGATAGTTGAGTTGTTCACTACAGTGAATAATGCTGCTGTGAACATGGGTGTACAACTTTGAGTCTCTGCTTTCAGTTCTTTTGGATATATACCCAGAATGGAATTGCTTGTGTGGTAATTCTAATTTTTTTTGAGGAACTGCCCTACTGTTTCCCACAGAGGCTGCATCATTTTACATTCCCACTAGAAGTGTACACGAATCCTAATTTCTCCACATCTATACTTGTTTTCTATTTGTTGGTTAATAGCCATCCTAATGGGTATGAAGTGGGTTTCATTGTAGGTTTTGTTTTTTTTTTTTTTGGACAGGGTCTCTTTGTTGCCCAGGCTGGAGTACAGCCTCCACCTCCTGGGTTTAAGCCATCCTCCCGGGTAGCTGGGGCTACAGGCACGTGCCACCACATCTGGCTAGTTTTTTGTATTTTTAGTAGAGATGGGGTTGTGCCATGTTGCCCAGGCTGGTCTCGAACTGCTGGGCTCATGCGATCCACTTGCCTTAGCCTCCCAAAGTACTAGGATTATAGGCATGAGCCATCACGCCCAGCCAAGCCATTTTTTAAAATGGACAGAAGTCAACAAAGATGACAAAAGGATGGCAAATAAGCATATGAAAAGATGCTCTACATCATTAGTCATTAGGGAATTGTAAATGGAAACAATAGTGAGACACCACTTCATACACAGAATAACTAGAATTATATAAAGGCTGAACATACCAACTGTTGGTGAAGATGTGGAGAAATTGGAACCTTCATACATTACTGGTAGGAATGTACAATGGTACAACTGCTTTGGCAGGCATGTAAAATGGTACAACTGCTTTGGCAAACAGTTTGGCATTTCTTTTTTCTTTGAGATGGAGTCTTGCTCTGTTGCCCAGGCTGGAGTGCAGTGGCACAGTCTTGGCTCACTGCAACCTCCACCTCCTGAGTTCAAGCAATTCTCCTGCCTCAGCCTCCTGAATAGCTGAGCTTACAGGTGTGTGCCACCACACCCAGCTAATTTTTGTATTTTTAGTAGAGACGGGGGTTTCACCATGTTGGCCAGACTGGTCTTGAACTCCTGACCTTGTGATCTGCCCACCTTAGCCTCCCAAAGTGCTGGGATTACAGGCATGAGCCACCATGCCAGCCCAGTTTGGCATTTCTTAAAAAGTTAAGTGTTTACCTACCACAGATGTGATCCAGCCATTTCACTCCTAGGTATTTATCCAGAAAAAAATATATATCCATACAAAAACTTGTATATGAATGTTTATAGCAGCCTTATTTTTAATAGCCAAAAACTGGAGAAAAGCCAAATGTGAAAAATAAACCTAATAAATAAACCTGTAGAAAATGCAAACTAATCTGTAGTAACAAAGAAATTGGTGGGCCGGGTACAGTGGCTCATGCCTGTAATCCCAGCACTTTGGGAGGCTGAGGTGGGCGGATCACGAGGTCAGGAGATCGAGACCATCCTGGCTAACACAGTGAAACCCTGTCTCTACTAAAAATACAAAAATTTACTGGGTGTGGTGGCACACGCCTGCAGTCCGAGCTACTCGGGAGGCTGAGGCAGGAGAATCCCTTGAACCTGGGAGGCAGAGTTGAGATCGCGCCACTGCACTCCAGCCTGGCAAGAACGAGACTCCATGTCAAAAAAAAAATCAGTGGTTGCTGTGCAGGGTGAGGCTGGGAAGGAGGAATGAGAAAGGGGTGGGAGGAAACTTCTGGGGTATATACGCTTGGTTAACTTGACTGTAGTGATGGTTTTTCTGTCTTACCCTTCACATGTGTACAGTTTATATCCATCCTCCCTCAGTAATGCTGTTGAAGTTGGGCAGCCTCCCCATATTGAGACAAATGACATTGAAGCCAGAAGCTTCCTAGGACTCCCTTTGCTCTTTACACATCAGGGGTTAGGTTTTATATTTCTCACAAAAAATTAGAATAAGAGATATTTTTTTTTTTGGAGACGGAGTCTCGCTCTGCCCAGGCTGGGGTGCAGTGGCCAGATCTCAGCTCACTGCAAGCTCCGCCTCCCGGGTTCATGCCATTCTCCTGCCTCAGCCTCCCGAGTAGCTGGGACTACAGGCGCCCGCCACCTCGCCCGGCTAGTTTTTTGTATTTTTTAGTAGAGACGGGGTTTCAGCGTGTTAGCCAGGATGGTCTCGATCTCCTGACCTCGTGATCCGCCCGTCTCGGCCTCCCAAAGTGCTGGGATTACAGGCTTGAGCCACCGCGCCCGGCGAGATATTCTTAATTTAGAAATGTACCAGAGAGTGTTTTAAAAATCACACTCTGCCAGGTGTGGTGGCTCACGCCTGTCATCCCAGCACTTTGGGAGGCAGGCAGATCATCTGAGGTCAGGAGTTCAAGACCAGCCTGGCCAACATGGTGAAACCCTGTCTACTAAAAATATAAAAATTAGTCAGGTGTGGTGATGCGTGCCTGTAATTCCAGCGAATCAGGAGGCTGAGGCAGGAGAATTGCTTGAACCTGGGAGGTGGAAGTTGCAGGGAACCAAAATAGTGCCACTGTACTTCAGCCTGGGCGATGGAGTGAGACTCAAAAAAAAAAAAAAAAAATCATTCCTGACTAAAAATTTCCAGGAGGCCGGGCGCGGTGGCGGTGGCTCACGCCTGTAATCCCAGCACTTTGGGAGGCCGAGGCGGGTGGATCATGAGGTCAGATCGAGACCATCCTGGCTAACAAGGTGAAACCCCGTCTCTACTAAAAATGCAAAAAATTAGCCGGACGTGGTGGCGGGCGCCTGTAGTACCAGCTACTCGGGAGGTTGAGGCAGGAGAATGGCATGAACCCAGGAGGCGGAGCTTGCTGTGAGCCGAGATCGTGCCACAGCACTCCAGCCTGGGCAGAGCAAGACTCCGTCTCAAAAAAAAATTTCCAGGAGGTTCTTTTAGTTTTTTCTGTTTCTGTTTTTTACACACAGACCAACCAACTCAAAAAGTGACTGGGGATAAAAAGGAAACACCACACTGTATCTTTTTGAAATGTAAGTATACAGATTTTAATTTATTTTTAAGAATAATTTTATATTTTAAAAACAGGACACGTACTGTATGAGTAAACAAGTGTGGCTGACACAGACCAAGTCCACACTGGTAAGCTTTTGAGAACCATTTACACTATGTTGACAGTAGTACTGCTGCAGGCAGACAGAGGAAGAATAAATAATAGTGCTTCAAAAAGAGTAGTGATTGAGAGGGTAGGTAAAGAGGGCATCTCATCGTGGATGCTAGAGCAGGAACAACTCCCCAGTAGTGACATGTGCAAAGTTCCAGATCTCCACGACAAAGACAGCCCAACCCATTGGAACAAACAGACTCCCAATGCAGCTGGCAACTGCAGGGGTAGAAGAACTCAGGCAAAGTAGGCACAGGAATGGGGAGATGGGAGCCAGGGACAAACGCTGAGGAAAGCATTCCAACAAGCATGTGTGTTCATACATGCATACCCCCAACAAAGGGCATTGCACTGTGTAACAGAACTGAACACAATTTAACAAAGCAGTTCCCAGCCTTCCTGTCACCTCTTTGGCAGTAGGGCAGGCCATCTCAACTTCAGACACACAGACATTCTCATCAGGAGGAAGGCTGTCCTGTGTGGTGGGGACAAAGCTTCAGGTGAGAGCAAAGCTATGATAGCTACAGCATTAATTGAACATGCCTAAACAAAAAAGATGTTAATTACTAGTTACAGGTATACATGCCAGAATTACCCCAGGGATGGGCATAGTCAGTCATTTTCCTACACAGTGGTGAAATAAAACAAGCTTTGATCATGCTTCAGCAAGTAGAATTATGTGGTAGAGGTCAGGCCCCATATGCTAAAATTTGCACTTCCTGCCATAAACTTTTAATGTATTTAAGTCAAAACCAAGTCTCCTAGGACCACCAAACCTATGATGGACTTTCATCTGTAACACTCATTCACATCTTTAAGTTAGGCCCATGGTCATGGAACCTGTCCAGGGTTTCAAGCACGCCTATGCTGAAGAAAAACTACGGTCACCCCCATATAACTAGGTCCAGTCTAGGCACAGGAAGCCCCAGCTGGTTGACTGATCAGGGCTTCTCAGGACTGGATGTTGGTTGAATTGAGGATTCCAGAAGTAGCATCAGATTTGGAAGCCTTTGAAAGTTCTCGCTGTTGAAAAATAAATAACATCAGTGGCAATACTGCCTCTATTACACATGCCCCACCCTTCTAAGTATGGTTAAGTGTCAGCAAAAGGTCCCTTGAAGGCAGTTTCTCTGAGATCCCCAGCCTGGCATAGGCTGCGTTAGGAGTAAAAGGCGAAGAACTCTGAGCACCATTCTATTAGTCATAGACAGAGTGCATGTACACGCATGCCTGTGATCCCTTTCCTCAGCCAGTCCCTTCTGTTACACCTCAGAGAAGAGAAATCCTTCATACAGTCATGCACCACATAATGACGTTTCAGTTAACAACAGGCCACATACACTATGGTGGTCCCATAAGATTATACCGTATTTTTTACTGTACCTTTTCTTATGTTTAGATACACAAATACTTACCATTGCGTTACAACTGCCTACAGTATCCCAGCCTGAATCAAAAAAACCCACAATTGCCTATAGTATTCTTTCTGTAACATGCTGCCCAGGTTTGTAGCCTAGGAGGAAAACGCCATACCATATAGCTTAGGTGTGTAGGCTGTACTGTCTAGGACTGTTAAGTACACACTGATATGTGCACAATGAAATTGCCCCACACATTCTCAGAACATATCCCTGTCATTAAGTGAGGCATGACTCTACTTCACAAAGCTACTTTAGAGTCGTCAAGTAGGCAACAAGCTTTGGTCTCCTGAAGCCCTCTATAAAACAATGGGCCAGAACATACATCTACCAATCCCTGGGGCTGAGGCCTTGTAACCTGCTGGTGATTTGATCTCATGCTGGAGCACATGGTATAGCAGCAAAAGATAAAGCATGAATGGCCATTGAGAAAGACAGATATTAGCAGAGGTTAGTTTACCGGCTTTGGTGCTGCCTGGTGGAGTCTATCAGCCTTACCAACTCAAACCAGATGAACCTACCTAGGACTAGCCACAGAGATAGGCAGGTACATTTAAGCCTCAACTAGATAAAATGGGCCTTGGTTGAACAAGCAAAAAAGAGAAAGCTGGACCTCTGTCCAGCAGTCAGCCAGAGTGACACACACCCACTTTTATAGGTAGAAGCACCACCAGCCATGTAATTTGAAAAACTTGCTGGAGTAGGAAGCCAGTTTCAGTGATTAAAATTAGCTGCAGCCTTGGCCAACTGTTCCATTCTCCATCCCTGCAGCAATTAAGAGGGGAGGCAGGCTAGGGGTTTAACTCAACATCCCCTCAAGGGTGAGGGACATCCTCACCTCTTGCTAGTAAAATATTGAGAGAAGAGAAGATAGATTAAGTAAAAGGCAGTGTAATTAGGTGTTAGCAGATATAGAGTAGGATACTAGGAAGTGAAGAGCATTCTGGAAAAACTTGCTTCCAATGCTTCATCTATGCTTCAGTAGCTCAGTGTATGGAAAGAGGCAAAGGTGAGGAAATCGGCATTAGCTAGCTGAGAATAGACAGAGCTGGCAGTTGAGCCCTGAGGTTAGGAAGGCATATACTCCAGGAAATAATCAGCACACAGGCCAAGAGCCTCATTGTAGGCAGCACACAGCTGGGGCTCCCTTCCCCATGTGATGGGGCCTCTATTCTTTCCAGCTACTGCAGGCCTTTGATGTCACAATTGGGGAGGGTCAAGGTTTTCTGTTAAAACACGATTTAAAACTGCCTGACTTTAGGGGCTGAGAATCCAATTCAAGTCTGAACAAATTTTCTTATTAATCTGTTGTGAATGTAAATCAGATGTGTTTTTTTTGAGTCCATGATAGGAATTCCTGCTTCCTTTGTAACACTGCCGAGATTATTGGTTAGTGTAGCCCTGTGCCCAGATGAATGAAGCCAGCAGATGACAGATCAGTTTGGAAAAGGGACATGGGACGTGCAGGGGTTGCCATACAGACCTGAAGCCCAACAGTGGAACTGTCAGAGAGGGACGGATCCTTCTAAGAACAAAGAATTGAGACAATTACCAAGAACTCCACCAAGAGAGCACCAGGGCAGTGATAGAGGGGTTGCCTCCCGCAGCCAGGGAATGGTATATATTAAGCAGAAGGATCCAGGTTCAATGTCTAGTTGCTGCTGCCAACTTCCTTCCTATACAACCCCCCCTTAAATCACACCCACCCCGCCATGGTCAAAGCAGGAAAGGGATTCTCAGCCTCCAAGGTAGCTGCCCTAGCTAACAGCCTGGGTGCCCCTGGGAAGATACCCACTCTGCCCCAACTGTGTGCTCCCCAGAGACTGGTAGATATTAGAAAAGGTGAATTACCGCAAACTCAGAATAGGTGCTGGCAACAGAATTAATGCTGAAGTTGCGCTGGAGGGGGGCCGAGCCAGGGTACCCACCACTCAGGATGCTGCCGTTGAGCTCCAGGTTCTCCTTGTTGGCTCCATGCCTGCCAGTACGGGGTGTTTTCTTCCCTGAACAGGTGGAAGCAGCAACTGGCTGCAGAGAAAGGAAAGAGATCCATGTATCCTCCTTCTAATGAACGTGCACACACAATACCTGCACTGGTCAACGGCTGAGACTATCTTTATATTCATGTCTAGAATCCTATACTTTTTAGTTAAAAAAAATATATATATGGGGCTGGGTGTGGCTCACGCCTATAATCCCAACACTTTGGGAGGCCAAGGCAGGAGGATTGCTTGAGGCCACATGTTCAAGACCAGCCTGGGAAACATAACAGAACCCCATCTCTAGAAAAAAATTTTTTAAAATATGAATTCTTGATTTACAGAACACCTATCTTGTGCATAGTCTAATAAAATATTTGAAAGACTGTGCTTTACCACATACTTTTCAACATCTCTACTGAGTACTTGGCATGTCTAGTGATCTGGTTTCACTGGGCTGGAACCCACATGTAGGGGACCTAGCTCCATACCAGCTGAAGACTGGGCTTGGAATTGAGTCCACAGTGACCCTGCCTGATCTTCAGTTTCCCAGACATCCCAGTGCTTCTCATGATACCAGTGGGGCTCAGAGTGACTGTTCTCTTTTTTTGCACATTAATTTTGGACCATTATTTAATGGTGAGCTAGCTTATATCTGTCAACTCTCAGCATGTAAGTAAGAACCAGGCCGGGCGCGGTGGCTCACGCCTGTAATCCCAGCACTTTGGGAGGCCGAGGCGGGCGGATCACAAGGTCAGGAGATCGAGACCACGGTGAAACCCCGTCTCTACTAAAAATACAAAAAATTAGCCGGGCGCGGTGGCGGGCGCCTGTAGTCCCAGCTACTCAGGAGGCTGAGGCAGGAGAATGGCGTAAACCCAGGAGGCGGAGCTTGCAGCGAGCCGAGATCGCGCCACTGCACTCCAGCCTGGGCGACAGAGCGAGACTCCGTCTCAAAAAACAAAAAAAAAAAAACAAAACAAACAAACAAAAAAACCCAAAAAAAAAACAACAACAAAAAAAGTAAGAACCAAATCCAGGGATCTTAGAATCCAGAACAAGTAGGTGGGGCCTCTGGGTGAACAGGCTAGGGATGCATGTGAGGATGTGCTTAGACACAGGGCATACTAACCTTGCTGCCAGAAGGAGGAAGTCGAGACACAGGGGAGTGGTAGATTGTCCCTCCAAAGATAGGCCGAATGCTACTATTGGCCGTAGCATTGGACATGGTGGTAGTGTTCAGCTAGAGAGAACACACGGGTTACTTATGTGCAGTAACATCCTCAGCATTTCCAGCAACCCGTCTCTACCCTACAGAGAAATGACTATTGGAGGCAGTCCAGGGAAGATGGGTTTACATGGTGAAGGGCCTGCTGTGTCTAATACTGCATAGGTTTGAAGAAACCTGTGGAAAATTTTCAAAGCCTATTGATATCCAGCAAATGGAAATGTAAAATGGTACAACCACTGTGGCACAAGACATCTAGCATACGACCCAGCCATTCTACTCTCAGGTGTCTCTACCCAAAAGAAACGAAAGCAGACATCCATACAAAGACTTAGATGTAAATGTTCATAGCAGCTACCTGCAACAGCCAAAAGCTGGAAACAACCAAATACCCATCAGCAGGTAAGTGGACAAACTGTGGCAAATTCATACAGTGGAATGAATATTGATATGCAATAAAAAGGAGTGACCTTTTGATACATTCAACAACAGAGATGAATCTATACTAAATGAAAGAAGCCAGACAAAAAAGAATATATACTGCGGGATTCTATGTAAAATGTTTCAAAATGCAAACATCTGTAGTTAAAGAGTAAATCCTTACTTGCCACAGCTAGAGGCTGGGGGCAAATCAGGAGCCAGAGAAGGAGGGAGGTAATACAAAGAGGCACTAGGAAACTTTGGGGACCATGGAAGTGTTCATTATCTAACTTATGGTGACAGTTTCATTATGTAAACGTACATATGTCAAAACTTACATGCTAATAAGAGCTCTAAACGTTTTTGAGATGGGGGTCTCACTCTGTCACCCAGGCTGGAGTACAGTGGTACAATCTTGGTTCACTGCAGCCTCAACCTTCTGGGCTCAAGCAATCCTCCAACCCCAGCCTCCTCAGTAGCTGGGACCACAGGTGTGTGCCACCACAACCAGCTAGTTTTTGTGTTTTTAGTAGAGATGGGGCTTCAACATGTTACCCAGGCTAGTCTCCGAACTTCTGAGTTCAAGCAATCCCCCTACCTTGGCTTCCTAAAGTATTAGGATTACAGGCTTGAGCTACTGCGCCCAGCCAAAACTTTTTTTTTTTTTTAATTAAAAAAACTCTAGGTAGCTGGGCACAGTGGCTCATGCCTGCAATCCAGCACTTTGGAAGGCCGAGGTGGGTGGATCATCTGAGGTCGGGAGTATGAGACCAGCCTGACCAACATGGAGAAACCCCATTTCTACTAAAAATAAAAAATTAGCCGGGTGTGGTAGCGCATACCTGTAATCCCAGCTACTCAGGAGGCTGAGGCAGGAGAATCGCTTGAACCCGGGAGGTGGAGGTTCATGCCTGTAATCCCAGCACTTTGGGAGGCTGAGGCAGGAGGATCTTCTGAGGTCCAGAGATTGAGACCATCCTGGCCAACAAAGTGAAACCCCATCTCTACTAAAAATACAAAAATTAGGTGGGCATGGTGGCACAGGCCTGTAGTCCCAGCTACTCAGGAGGCTGAGGCACAAGAATCACCTGAACCCAGGAGGCGGAGGTTGCAGTGAGCCGAGATCACGCTACTGCACTCCAGCTTGGCAACAGAGCAAGACTCCATCTCAAAAACAAAAACAAAAAAAACACACACATTTTAGGCCAGGCACAGTGGCTCATCACCTGTAATCCCAGCACTTTGGGAGGCTGAGGCAGGAGGATTGCTTGTGCTCAGGAGTTTGAGACCAGCCTGGACAACTTAGTGAGACCTTGTTTCTACTAAAACTCAAAAAACCGCCCCCCCCCCCAAAAAAAAAATTAGCTGGGTATGGTGGCATGTGCCTGTAAGTCTCAGCTACGTAGGAGGCTGAGGTTAGCGAATCACTTGAGCCCAGGAGGTTGAGCTGCAGTGAGCCATTATGGCACCACTGCATTCCAGTGTGGGCGACAGAGCAAGACGCTCTCTAAAAATAATTTATGTTATAAAATATGAGTAGGGAGAAGAAATAATGCTTTTATTTATCAAAAAGAAAAAAGTAGGTCAGGCGCAGAGGCTCACGCTTGTAATCCTAGCACTTTGAAAGTAGAGGTGGGTGGATCACCTGAGGTCAGGAATTCAAGACCAGCCTAGCCAACATGGAGAAACCCTGTCTCTACTAAAAATACAAAATTAGCTGGGCATGGTGGCACATGCCCGTAATCCCAGTTACTTGGGAGGCTGAGGCAGGAGAATCGCTTGAACCTAGGAGGCAGAGGCTGTAGTGAGCTGAGAACACGCCATTGCACTCCAGCCTAGGCAACAAGAGAGAAACTGTCTCAAAAAAATAAAAATAAATAAATAAATAAATAATAAATAAAGTCCTCTCTGACTTTGTGCTGTAGAGATGAAGAATCATTACATGTTTCATTTAGTAAGTAAGCATGAACGTTGTTTTTCACATGGTACAACATGGCCACCTCTTGGCCTTACAGGGAAAACAGCATTACAGGTTTTTGGGAAAACCAATGAAGCTTTCTTTTCATCATTACCAGAATGTTAGCAATCATTCCCCCCTACCCCTCAAATTTAATGCAAGGACTCAAGCGCAGACACCAAAGCTGGCCACTCTGTGACTGTCACTATAAGCCGCTATTTAGCCTTCCATTCACTCTCAAGTGGACTTGACATGAAGGGACAGAAGAACCCTTTCCCCTCTCTGCAGGACAGAGGGCAAGAGATGTAGGGAAAAGAAAGATTAGACTGTTACTGTGTCTATGTAGAAAAGGAAGACATAAGAAACTCCATTTTGATCTGCACTAAGAAAAATTGTTTTGCCTTGAGATGCTGTTAATCTGCAACTTTAGCCCCAACCCTGTACTCACAGAAATGTGCTGTATGGAATCAAGGTTTAAGGGATTTAGGGCTGTGCAGGATGTGCCTTGTTAACAGTATGTTTACAGGCAGTATGCTTGGTAAAAGTCATCGCCGTTCTCCATTCTCGATTAACCAGGGGCACAATGCACAGCGGAAAGCTGCAGGGACCCCTGCCAAAGAAAGCCTGGGTATTGTCCAGGTATTTTCCCCCACTGAGACAGCCAGAGATAGGGCCTTGTGGGAATGGAAAGACCTGACTGTCCCCTAACCCGACACCCGTAAAGGGTCTGTGCTGAGGAGGATTAGTAAAAGAGGAAGGCCTCCGTCTCCTGCATGCCCCTGGGAACGGAATGTCTCGGTGTAAAACCCGATCATATATTTGTTCTATTCTGAGACAGGAGAAAACCGCCCTGTGGCTGGAGGCAAGATATGCTGGCGGCAATACTGTCCTGTTACCCTTTACTACACTGAGATGTTTGGGTGGAAAGAAGCATAAATCTGGCCTACATGCACATCCAAGGCACAGTACTTTCCCTTGAACTTATTTGTGACACAGATTCCTTTGCTCATATGTTTTCCTGCTGACCTTCTCCCCACTATCACCCTGTCCTCCTGCTGCATTCCCCTTGCCGAGACAGTGAAAATAATAAAAAATACTGAGGGAACTCAGAGACCGGTGCGGGTGTGGGTCCTCTGTATGCTGAGCGCTCGTCCCCTGGGCCCACTGTTCTTTCTCTGTACTTTGTGTGTGTCTTATTTCTTTTCTGTCTCTCGTCCCACCTGACTAGAAATACCTACGGGTATGGAGGGGCTGGCTCCGTTCAAAGAGGTGGCTGGGACTACCCTCACCCACTCCCTTGAAATCAGTGCTTCCATAAGCCTTGTGTTTACCTTACGTGCTTTGCCCGGTGTGTTGGGAGCCAGTCCTCGCCGCTTGCTCGGTGTTCGAGGAGCGCTGCCATAGAGCATCTCTGTCTCTGTCTGTTTTTTGTTCTTGAGTTGCTGCGTGAAAGTCAGAAGCAACAGTGATACATCTTAGGAAGAGAGCAGGTCTGGGATGGCAACAGAAGCAGGACCATGTCTCCGCCCATGTCTCCGCAGCCAGAGCTAAAAAGAGCTGCCACAGGCTCCCTATTCAACAAACCCTGGTCCCTGGCAGAGACTCTGGGCTGCTCAGATTACCATCTTCCTCTTATCCCAATTTGTGCTCACGTTCACACTTACTCTTTCCTGCTTGGCTCTCTCTTTCTCCAATCGATGCATCTCCCATTGTTCTGCCACATACTCCATGAATTTCTGCCCATTCACCATAAATGCCTTTGAATGTTCCTGTTCCCACAGTTCAATTCGTGCCTTCAACTCTTCTTCCAGCTGAGACCAGAAATAAGGACATGTTAATTACTTCAACTCTTTAGTGTAAAGCCCAAATGAAATGATTTCTCTAGAAAGTGACTCCTCCTCCCCAGAGCATCACTAGCCTCATCTCAGGTAGCTGGGCCCACATAGGTACAGGTCAGAGTGACCAGAAATCAAAGCCCGGAGACATTTCATTCACACAACATACAAGAGTGGAAAATGGCAAGAACCCAAAGTTTGACCACTAAGGTTTTGGCGCCTGAAGTTGGAGGCAGCACAGTAAAGATCAGCAATATGAAATAGGCAGTGAACATTAGGAGCAGGACTCTGAAATCAGACATAATGGGGTTCAATCTGGAATCACCGTCTTTACGGGCTGTGAAGCAGTGAGCAAATTTATGTAACTTTTTTTTTTTTTTTTTTGGGACAGTCTGCTGCCTAGGCTGGAGTGCAGTGGCACGATCTCGGCTCACTGCAACCTCCACCTCTCGGGTTCAAGCGATTCTTGTGCCTCAGCCTCCTGAGTAGCTGGGATTAATAGGCATACACCACGCCTGGTTAATTTTTGTATTTTTAGTAGAGATGGGGTTTCGTCATGTTGGCCAGGCTGGTCTCAAACTGCTGGCCTCCCAAAGCCCTGGGATTACAGGAGTGAGCCACCATGCCTGGCCAGATTTACCTAACTTCTTAGTACCTCCGTTTCCTCATCTGTAAAAATAGAAATAATACCAACCTCATAGGGATGTTGTGAGGAATAGATGAATTACTAAATGAGAGTGTTTTGAAATGATATCCCTGACTTAACTCAAAAAAATGGTGGTATTATCAAAGTGGAAAATGGTAATGAAGCCCACAGGACTCTCTCTCTCAAAGGCTTTCCTTATGTAACTGGCTGAATTGTGTTTCTCCCCAAATTCAAATGTTGAAGCCTTAACCCCCAGTACCTCAGATTGTGACTGTATTTGGAGACAGCGTCATTAAAAAGAGAATTAAGGCCAAGTGTGCTGGCTCATTCCTATAATCCTAGCATTCCTGAGGCCGAGATGGGAGGATTGCTTGAGGCCAGGAGTCCAAGACCAGCCTGGTCAACATAGCAAGACCCCATCTCTTGAAGAAACAAAAAAAGAATTCAGTTAAAATGAGGTCATTAGGTGGGCCCTAATCTCATATGACTGGGAGTAATTAGGCCACACATATCGCGGGAAAACCATGTGAAGACACGGAGAAGACGACGACCATTTACAAAGCCAAGGAGAGAGGCCTCAGAAGAAACCAACTGTGCCAATGACATGTTGTCATCAGATTTGCAGTTTCTAGAGTTGTGAGAAAATAAGTTGCTGTTGTCAAAGCTGCCCAGTACGTAGTGTTTTCTGTTTTTTGTTTTTTTTTTTTTTTTTGAGACGGAGTCTCTCACTCTGTGGCCCAGGCTGGAGTGCAGTGGCGTGGTCTTGGCTCACTACAATCTCTGCCTCCCGGGTTCAAGCGATTCTCTGCTTCAGCCTGCTGAGTAGCTGGGATTACAGGTGCCCGCCACCATGCCTGGCTAATTTTTGTATTTTTAGTAGAGACCAGGCTGGTCTTGAACTCCTGACCTCGTGATCCGCCAGCCTCCCAAAGTGCTGGGATTACAGGCGTGAGCCACCACACCCGGCCTGTAGTGCTTTATTATGGCAGTCCTAGCAAACGAATACGCCTTGATACACAGTTGCGTATACTGAATATATAACTTATCTCTGCCTAAGCTTTGAAGAAAATCATTTTGGGGCTAAACAATAGAAAGAAAAAGACATACAAATAGTGAGGTATCTTTGTAACCAAGCACCAAAAACCCTTAGCAATAATATTACCTTAGGAAGCATTTTCTGGAGCTTGGCTCGTTGTTTTTCTTCTTTTAGAAGATTTCCTCCTCGGTTTGTAAATCGATTCGGATCTGAAGCTTTCCTCTGTGAAAAGTACATTTTAATTAGTAGAAAGCCTGACACCATGAGACCAATAACTTCTGTTAAGAGTCTTTGTTCTTGCTGGGCACAGTGGCTCACACCTATAATCCCAGCACTTTGGGAGGCCGAGGCGGGCGGATCACCTGAGGTCGACAGTTCGAGACTAGCCTGGCCAACATGGTGAAACCCCATCTCTACTAAGAGTAAAAAAATTAGTGGGCCTGGTAGCAGTCACCTGTAGTCCCAGCTACTCGGGAGACTGAGGCAGGAGAATCACTTGAACCCGGGTGGCGTGCAGTGAGCCGAGATCACGCCACTACCCTCCAGCCTGAGCAACAAGTGAGACTCAAAAAATAAATAAATAAATAAAAATAAATAGTTAAAGCTTCTCATCCTTTTTAACTTTTTATTAACTTTTCTGTTTTTTACTGTCGTCTTCTTTCTAGTCAAGTAATGCAATGGGACAGGAACAAATCTGTAACTGGCTGTGATCACTGAGTTATAAACGCCACTACTCTTGGACCAGCATGTGTTTTCTTTTAGAACATATATAGTATATCAGAACAGTAATGCAAGTATATAGCTTGTAATTATAAATTAGGTATGTATACTCAAAAATAGGGGCACATAAGCAGAAAAATTTAGAAGACATTCTTGAAAATTAAATTGTTTCCCTTCCATACTGCTTGGTTGGTGATAGCCAATTGTTACTAGACAGGATGGTAATTCATTTCTTGTTTTCTTCTTAAATACTGGCATGTCAACAAAGGTTGCTGCCTTAGCTCCTTATTTATGGTTTTTGTTTTTTTTTTTTTTTTTTTTTGAGACGGAGTCCTGCTTTGTCACCCAGGCTGGAGTGCAGTGCCTTGATCTGGGCCCACTGCAAGCTCCGGCTCCTGGGTTCATGACATTCTTCTCCCACAGCCTCCCAAGTAGCTGGGACTACAAGCGCCCACCACCATGCCTGGCTAATTTTTTGTATTTTTTTATTACAGACAGGGTTTCACCATGTTAGCCAGGATAGACTCGATATCCTGACCTGTGATCCGCCCGCCTCGGCCTCCCAAAGTGCTGGGATTACAGGCATGAGCCACCGTGCCCGGCCTCCTTATTTATGTTTACTCTTCTTTTTGTTGTAACCAGAAGTAAAGAATAACTGAGGACAAAGACATCTGTTCTTAAACAGCTGTAAGATATCCCATAGTTCTCTCCACTTCTGAGTCCTAGTTTGCTGCCTGTAAACTTGAAGGAGTTGAATTCAGATTCTCTGAAGGCCCTGTGAGCTCTAACAGGGCCAGCATGAACCCAAGAACAAGGTGTCCCTCAATCTGTGCCCTACACGCCTCACTTGCCTCACCATAGTCCCTGAGCTCTAAAATGCTCTGAAGGAACCCATCCGTGCTGCCTATCAGAAGAAAAGGAATCAATATCCATGCAATTTTCTAAGTAAATAGCAAAAGCTGGAATGGTAGAATGTTAGTTGCCTGCCCCAACATCCATTCTTCTCTCCTTCCTTAGTAACAGAACCAGAATTTACCTGGGGCAGCAATTCACCCAGCCTCACCAGCAGCTGACAGCATGTGAGCCACGGTGCTGTGAAGAGAGCCAGGAAGAGCTCTTGAAGGAGTGAGGGGCAATGCCTTCTTTGTTCCTCCTCCACCACACTGTCTGAAATGTGCCATCAGGGGCCAGGCGCAGTGGCTCACGCCTGTGATCCCAGCACTCTGAGAGGCCGAGATGGACGGATCACCTGAAGTCAGGAATTTGAGACCAGCCTGGCCAACATGGTGAAACCCTGTCTCTACTAAAAATACAAAATTAGCCGGGCATGGTGGCACATGCCTTTAATCCCAGCTACTGGGGAGGCTGAGGTAGAAGAATTGCTTCAACCCATGAAGTGGAGGTTGTGGTGAGCCAAGATCGCGCCATTGCACTCCAGCCTGGGTGACGAGCAAATCTCCACCTCCAAAAAAAAAAAAAAAAAAAAAGTGCCATCAGGGTGGGAGCTCTAGTAGCAGCCATCCTGGCCCTGAGAATAAGGTCCACCCTTAGTGGTGGGGCAGCGCCCTGGGCCGGAGAAGCCTGGGGCCCTGCTCGCTGTGCAGATCTGCTATGCCTGCCCCATACTGCCCACCTCTGAACCTCATTCATGCAGGAAATGCCAACCTTATTTAAGCCATTAATTTTGGGCTTTTCTCTTATAAGACCCTGCAGATAAGCTTACCAAATAGAGGGGTCAGCAGAAATTTAGAGAGACTTAAAGATGGGGTATCAAAAGCCTGGCAAAGAACAAAGCTAACTGGACTGATTCCGTACATGGCATGGTTTAACAAAAACACAAAAACTAGGGCAATACCTCAAACTCTAAGAAAAGCCTCCAGGTTTCTTCCCACTTCTGGACACCTTCGAAGAGTTCCTTGTGAACTTCATAGTAGTTTTTTAACTGCACAATCTCAGCATCGTGGAGCTGCAGCAGATTTTCTGTGTAGTCCTCTGCAAAATATAGGCCCAGTAGTTTAAAACAATTCCTCTAGTGTTTAGTATCCAATTTTACAAATCATCCATTCCCTAAAATGGAAATAGACTCTTTCCTTATAGTAAACTGATACAGGAAGAGGCAATGTGTGTGTGTGTAATAGATATATAGTGGTTAATAAAAAACCAGCTTTGTCACAATCGGCCTGAGGGACTAGGGCCTAAGAGACTAGGATAGAGACTAAAATAATGTCAAAAATCTGCATCATCTCTTGCCTTGTCTTCGGTTTCTTTCATATTCTTCTTTTCTGTCTTGCCCAGCCAGTAGAGGGGTGGATCACAGAAAATGTGCAAAAACATCTGTTGAATTTAGTTGGGATAGCTTCATCTTTATATTCAGTTCAGTTCAGACTAGAAATCCACTGGGCTCCAGGAGTCAAGCTCCTTTTGGCCCAAACATAGGCTCTGGCATTTACCACTGTATGTCTCTGGGTTAAGTTACTCAGTATTTATGTGCTTTAGTATCCTTAGCTCTTGACATGAGGATTCTGTGAAATAATATTAAGGGTTTGACACTGCACCTGCAAAAAGTAAGCACCTGATAAAAACTTAAGCTTCACAGCTAGAAGCTACACTGACATATTGCTTCAGAAAGCAAGAGACGAGTATTTCCCAATAATATTTGCAAATACTTTTTCATACAGGAATGGCAATTATGCTAAATGTCTTGAAAAGGTGGCTTTATCTGTTCAGAAGAGGAAATACTTCCTGTTGAATGTCTGGATGTCTTAAAAACTAGTGAGCAGGCCACAGGAAGACCACACTTTTGACTGGGTGTGGTGGCCCAACACTTTGGGAGGCCGAGGTAGGAGGACTGTTTGAGCCTAGGAATTTGAGACCAGGTTGGGCAACAGAGTAAGACCTGTCTCCAAACAAACAAACAAACAAACAAACCAAAGACCTCACTCCTGTACTAACCAGCATAGAAAGGGGCAAAAGCTTGTCTCTGCTCCTGGCTATAAAAGCACTGGTCCCAGTACTGAACCAGCTCCACTCGAATTGCCTCAATCACTTTCTTCATGTTTTGCATTTTCAGTTCTTCCAACCGATCCACTTCTAATTGCAGCTGAAAGAAAGAAACTTGTTAAAGGTGGCTGTCATACTTTTATATTCACTAAAGTTTGCAAAAGTTCCCTCCCTTTTAAGTAAAATTATAATGCAAAGCCACAAAGGTGTTATAAATCAATATATATATTTTTTTGAGACACAGCCTCACTCTCTCGCCCAGACTGGAGTGCAGTGGCACGACCTTGGCTCACTACACCCCTCCGCCTCCCAGGCTCAAGCGATTCTCCTGTCTCAGCCTCCCAAGTAGCTGGGATTACAGGCATGTGCCACTACTGCCTGGCTAATTTTTGTATTTTTAGTAGATACAGGGTTTCGCCATGTTATCCAGGCTGGTCTCGAACTCCTGATCTCAAATGATTCACCCACCTCAGCCTCCCAAAGTGCTGGGATTAGAGGCATGAACCACTGCGCCAGGCCAAATCAACAGTCTTTATGACTGACACAGAAGGGCTAAGAGAAGACTCTGACCCAGTACCCATTGGGTTTCTTACCGCTTTCCGGACCTTGGCCTTTGACCCAGACATAATGGTGGCCACAGCTTCTCTTTCTTCTTCAGGTATTTGCAACCTGTCCCAGAGCTCTCGGATTTGAGCACGCAGCCCCTCACACACTGCTTCATTTTGTGATTTCCGCATTTCCAGCTACAGCACAGAAAGCCAGTGTCACTCACAGCAAAGCAGCAACAGAGGCTAGCCCTCTGGCCTCCCGCAAAGAAACGTCTGGACCCACAGGTAGAGGAGGCACTTTCATGAGAACTCAAAGTAGCATGTTTTCATGCCTCCTAAACACAAGCTGTAAGGCTGTCAGGATCTCGGACTCCAAGAATTAGCATTCAAATTTAGAACTGAAAACAATTTTAATTAAACACTAATCTAATTCAAATGACTAATGTTATTTCATCTATAATTTCATTTTCTTGGAGCTACATATAAAGCTTTTTTAACTAGTAAACAAAAATCAAGGTTGTATATCATATATTACTATCCTTATCTTCCCTCATTCTCTCATCTTACATTGTCTCCTTATTTAAGACTGAAGAAACAGCTGTCAGTTTTTTTCAAACTATATACTACAGAGATCCTAGGGCATAATTTGAGAAGACAGTACCTGCCGTAGCAACTTTTGTAGTGTTGCAATATTCTCCAAAGACAAACAAAAGGCATCTTCGTCTTCACACACCACATCTCTTTCAAAGCTTGTGTCTGGGGTGTGGTCTAATTCTTCCATACACAGTATGATCTGTCTCTTTATACTGACAAACTCCTCACGCCTAGAAGCCTTTAAAACAAAGCAATTACAAGATACCTAGAGGAAAACCAAAGTGGTTTTTAGGAAGTACAAATGTAGGCAGTGTACCTTTGTTTCCCTCAAAGTTGTCACATGTTGCCTGAACTGGTTCAGCTCCTCTAAGCTGGGCACTGAGGCACTGTCAATATCGTAGCGGGGCATACAAAGAATTTCACACAGTTCTTGATCTTGCTCTTGAAGTAGCTTCAGTTCCTGTTTTCTCTCCTTTTTCTGTTTTCGCATCAATTCCACCTGGGTGCGCAAATCTTTTTCTAGTTGCAAGATGGTTGTCTCTCCTTCTTCCTGAATAAGACAATGTACCACTGTTACAAGATTCCAAGTGAATTCCTTCAAAGGAAGAGAAGGATAACATAAGAAGGCTTGGATGACAGACTTTAAGTTAAACTTACAAGTAAGTCAACTCATGGTCAACAGAATATGGCATAAAGAGGGTTTCCAAAGGAAGGTCCCAGTGAGGAAAGGTGAATAGGGTACTTTTTCCTCCAATTTTAAAACTTGTGGTAGAATACATGTAACATAGGCCGGGCGTGGTGGCTCAAGCCTGTAATCCCAGCACTTTGGGAGGCCGAGACGGGCGGATCACCAGGTCAGGAGATTGAGACCATCCTGGCTAACACGGTGAAACCCCATCTCTAATAAAAAAAATACAAAAAACTAGCCAGGCGAGGTGGCAGGTGCCTGTAGTCCCAGCTACTTGGGAGGCTGAGGCAGGAGAATGGCGTGAACCAGGGAGGCAGAGCTTGCAGTGAGCCCAGATCGCGCCACTGCACTCCAGCCTGGGCGATAGAGCGAGACTCCGTCTCAAAAAAAAAAAAATACATATAACATAAAATTTATCATCTTAACCATTAAGTGTACAGTTCAGTGGTATTAAGTACAGTCATACTGCTGTGCAATCATGACCATCACCTCCAAAACTCATTTCCTCTTGCAAAAGTGAAACTTCATACTCAAACAGTAAGTCCCCATTTTTTTCCTTTCTCCAAGCCTGGCAACCACCATTCTACCTTTTCTCTCTATGATTAGACTACTCCAGGCACTAGGCACTTTTATAAAAAGTGTAAGTTGGCAGCCAGGCACGGTGGCTGACACCTATAATCCCAGCACTTTGGGAGGCACGGTGGCTCACACCTATAATCCCAGCACTTTGGGATTACGAGGTCAGCAGCTGGAGACCAGCCTGGCCAACATGGTGAAACCCTCTCTTTACTAAAAATAGAAAAATTAGCCAGGCATGGTGACGGGCACCTGTAATCCCAGCTACTTGGGAGGCTAAGGCAGGAGAATTGCTTGAACCCGGGAGGCGGAGGTTGCAGTGAGCCGAGACTGCACCGTTGCACTCCAGCCTGGGCAACACAGCGAGACTCTATCTCTAAATAAATAAATAAATAAATGCGTAAATTGGCTGGAAAGCTTCCTTTGGGTTAGCTGTAGGGTGGCATGCCTAGCCCATATCTAAATACTCACCCTGCTAATCCTATGAACATCGTCTCACCTTACCAACAAAAACCCTTCTGGTAGTCTCTGCTCTGCTCCTAATTGGTTAACAAGAAAAAAAAAGTGGCATTTTTTATAGGACATAAAAATTTTTCCTATATGTCCTATAAATTTACACAATTTCATTTAACATTGTGAACTAGGAATATCAGGCAACTTAAGGGAGATGTATCATCGTACACCTCACTTCTCGCCCAATTTCACATTGAATGTGAAAAAAGAAACTATGTCCAAAATCAATTATATTTATGAAATTTATGTTGACTCCAGGAAGCTCCACTTCATGTTCTCTTCTGCCTGATTGCTCTTGGCTACCAGGTATGAATTATCCTTTGCCCTTTAAAGGCGGTCTCCCTCCTAAGCTAACTCCAAATAGATACCCAGGCAGGTCTTCCTGTAACAGGAAGAGGGACCTGAGAACCTTATGGATGTACTCATTATCTTTCCAAGCTCCACATCTGTCTGAATTTTTATGATCCTGGCACTGTTTTTACTGGTTCTAAGCAGAGATTTTTCAGGACCCCATCTGTTATTCATTTCATCCTTTCTGGTGTCCTCACTCAAGTCCCTGACTTGCAGTGGAGCATAATATAGCCACTTCTCAGCTCCATACCCAGATGGATGTCATGGCATGCTCTGAACTGGACTATGCACTCCCAATATTCCAGCTTTTGAGACATTTCTTCTGAAGTAGCTATTTTGGCTGGTTCAGTGGTATGCAGCTTCTGGGTATGATAAAACCCACAAAGATTTGTTTTTTCGTAGTATTCCTTTTTATCATTACTTTGTTCCTGTTTTCATTTTCTTTCAGAGAAAGAACAGTGCAGCACCATCTATGCCTACCTTTTTCTCAGAGTTTATTAAAAAAAATTAATATTCCCTACAAAGCAAAACTATGGTAAACAGCAGCTTCTTTTTGATCATCTATTAGTTGTTTCACCTCTTACCAGGGCAACTCTCTACAGAGGTGAGAATTACTCTGCTGGGCCTAATTACGCCCAGCATGTTTTCCCCACTTCTCATGTCTAGCTCCATCCCTATGAGGAAGCCTTCCATCTGCAGGCCCAAGTCAACGCTACTTCCTAAATCTCAGGCCTCAGACAGATCCCCAGAGACCCTGTGGGCTGCCACGGACCTGAAATGGCTCAACACGTAACTCGCTGCACAGCGTGCTCAGCTCTTTTTGACAGACGGATATGCTTTTGATGAGTCTTTCCTTCAGGCTTTCCTCTTCAGCAATCATCATATCCAGGAGTTCCTACAAGAGGGAAGACAGTCCGTAAGTTTGGGGCAATGGAGAAAAAAGCCTCCCAACACCAATACCAAACTCCTCAAATTTCTTTTCTTTTTTTTTTTGAGACGGAGTCTCACTCTGTTGCCCAGGCTGAAGTGCAATGGCACGTTCTCGGCTCACTGCAACCTCCACCTCCTAGGTTCAATAGATTCTCCTGTCTCAGCCTGCCGAGTAGCTGGGATTACAGGTGCTCACCACCATGCCTGGCTAATTTTTGCATTTTTAGTAGACATGGAGTTTCACCATGTTGATCAGGCTGGTCTTGAACTCCTGACCTCAAGCAATCCACATGCCTCGGCCTCCCAAAGTGCTGGGATTAGAGGCGTGAGGCACCGCGCCCAGCCTCCTCAAATTTCAAGAAGGGACTTCAAAACCAAACCAAACCAAACAGGAAGAGCCTGTGCCATCCCAATGCCGATGATCACATGTCCCTTCTGCATGCTATCTCGGGTGAGACACCAACATCCTTACCCAGGTCCAATGCAGAGACCAGTACTATTCAACCCACCTTGATATGCTTCTTTACCACCTCAGTTCTTTGTAACCGCTGGTCCTCTGGAATCCCAATTAGCTCCCATATTTCTCGAAGGTGATTTAGGGCTTTCTGCAGACATACTATGGACTCCTCCGCCAGCACCTCACTGAAAACCAAAACCTAAGACCTGTTAGTTACATCAATCACAGCCTCCGGACTAAAAGCACTATTTTCAAGAACTAAAAAGACTGGCTTCTCCGTGGCCTCGAGAAAAAAACAAATTAAAAATAGGCATTCAGCTTAATTCACCTTTAACCACTCCCCATCCCTTTTCCTACCAAATACCACTAGCAATGCAAGATTTCATATCATATTACATCATGGAAGCTCAACCTTCTGGACTTTCAACAATGATCTACCTATGGAAGTATAATACAGAATTATAAATACTTTTACTAAAGAAAAACCAGACAAAAATGTTGGTAAAATAAACTAACACAAGAACTTGCTGGCAAGAAACTCCTACAAAAATATCTGGCAATTTATTACTATTTTTGGGGGTTTTTTTGTATTTTTTTTTTTTGACACAGCGTCTTGCTCTGTCGCCTAGGCTGGAGTGCAGTGGTGCGATTTTGGCTCACTGCAACTTCCACCTTTTGCATTCAAATGATTCTCCTGACTTAGCCCCCGAATAGGTGGGACTACAGGCACGCGCTACCACGCCCAACTAATTTTTGTATTTTTAGTAGAGATGGGGTTTTGCCATGTTGGCCAGGCGGGTCTCGAATTCCCAGCCTCAAGTGATCCTCCCTCCTTAGCCTCCCAAAGTGCTAGGATTACATATGTGAGCCACCGTGCCTGGCCTTTTTATTTTATTTATTTTTTCGTTCTTCTTTTTTTTTTTTTTTGAGACAGAGTGTCACTCTGTTGTCTTGGCTAGAGTGCAGTGGCATGATCTCAGCTCACTGCAACCTCTACCTGGCAGGTTCAAGTGATTCTCCTGCTTCAGCCTACCAAGTAGCTCAGATCACAGGCATGCGCCACCAAAAATTAGCACGCCCAGCTAATTTTTGTATTTTTACAAAAACACAAAAACCTACTCGCCTTGGCCTCCCAAAGTGCTGGGATTACAGGCAAGAGCCACTGCGCCCAGCCTAGTATTCTTAAATTACAACTAGCAGCTCAAAGAATGGCTAAAGTTAAAAAGCCGTTGAGATGGGGTTTTACCATGTTGGCCATGCTGGTCTCGAACTCCTGACCCCAAGTGATCCACCTGCCTCGGCCTCCCAAAGTGCTGGGATTACAGGCATGAGCCACCTCGCCCAGCCTATTCTTCTTAAATTACAACTAGCAGCTCAAAGAATGGCTAAAGTTAAAAAGCCGTTGAGATGGGGTTTTACCATGTTGGCCATGCTGGTCTCGAACTCCTGACCCCAAGTGATCCACCTGCCTCGGCCTCCCAAAGTGCTGGGATTACAGGCATGAGCCACCTCGCCCAGCCTATTCTTCTTAAATTACAACTAGCAGCTCAAAGAATGGCTAAAGTTAAAAAGACAACATTAAGTGTTGGTGAGTATATAGAAAAGTGAGAACTTTCATATGCTGATGGCATAGTGTAAATTGGTACAACTATTTTAAAAACTGTTGGCAGTCTATCTACTAAAGCTGAACTCAGCAGTTCTACCTCTACATACATACCTAGCAGAAATGAACACATACCTTCACCAAAGACACATATGAGAATGGTTAGAGAAGCACTACTCATAATATTATGGAAACAGAAACAGCCTAGATGTCTATCAACAGAACGAATAGTACATTCCTACCGTGCAATAATACAGCAATGAAAATGAACAAACTTGCTGGGTGCAGTGGCTCACACCTATAATTCCAGCACTCTGGGAGGCCAAGGGGAACGGATCACTTGAGGTTAGGAGTTTGAGACCAGCCTGGCCAACATGGGGAAACCCCGTCTCTACTAAAAACACAAAAAATTAGCTGGGTGTGGTGGTGCGCCTGTAATCCCAGCTACTGGGGAGGCTGAAGCAGGAGAATCACTTGAACCCGGGAAGTGGGGTTTGCAGTGAGCCGAGGTTGCAGTGAGCAAAGACCGTACCGCTGAACTCCAGCTTGGGCAACAGAGTGAAACTGTCTCAAAAAAGGAAATGAACACACTACACATGACATGGAAAGCCATTATTATTTTTCTATTTTATTTATTTATTTTTAAATTTTACCTTTTTGGGGTGATGAAATAGTTCTAGATCTTGATGGTGATTATATAACAGTATACAATTGAAACTACCTGTAAAGTGAGTCCGTTTTACTGTGTATGAATTATACCTCAAATCTTTTCATTTTTTTAATGAAGTCAAACAACTTAAAAAAAAGTTGTAAGGGGAAGAGGAAGAAAAAAAAAACACTTTAGGTTGAGCAAAAGCCACCAGATACACAAGTGTGTATCACTATGTGATTCCATTGACATAAAGTTCAAAAACAGGCAAAACTGGTCAGGCGTGGTAGTTCACGCCTATATTCCTAGCACCTTGCAAGGCCGAGGCAGGAGGATTGGTTGAGCCCAGGAGTTTGAGATCATCCTGGGCAACAGTGAGACTCTGTGTCTATCAAAAAAAAAAAAAAAATTAGCTGGGCGCAGTGGCGTATGCCTATAGTCCCAGCTACTCAGGAGGCTGAGGTGGGAGGATTGCTTGAGCATGGGAGGATGAGGCTGCAGTGAGCTGTGATCACTGTACTCCAGCCCGAGCAACAAAGCAACATCCTATCTCAAAAATGGAAACAAACAAAAAATCAGGCCAAACTAATCTATGCTTTCAGAAGTCAGGATAGTGGCTCTTTTGGCTCAGAGGAGGCAGTGACTGGTAGAGGGCTTCTGGGTTGCTGCTTACACAGGTGCATCAACTGTGAAAAATTCACTGAGTTTACACTTGATTTCTGTATGTTTCTGAATGTATGTTATTCTTCAGTTACCAAAAGCTTATTTTAACAAAAAATTATTTATCTAAAATACAAATTTAACTGGCTTCTGTATCTTTTAAGAAAAGTTTACTTTAAAAATTAGAACCATTAGTCTGATTTACAGAACATTTAAAGAATAGAAATTTTTCTCCCTTTTCTTAGATATAACAGGACAACTAAGACTGCCCTGGCACCAGAGAAACTGCAATCTAGATGTTCTCTGCTTCCAGTCAGCTGAGAAGCCTGCAGCAAATCACTTAAACACTTAGCTGTTTGTGTGCCGTCCACACCCAATTGGAGCTAGAGACTTTCATTAGCCCCTTTCTGTCTCAGAGCTTTCGATGGTTCTACAAGTCACCAGCCTAGATCTCTAACAATGTGTCTCTCCAAAGCTGTTAATACATTCACATCCAAAATATCTCCAGCCACGAAATCCCAGTTTAGAGGTTGCCTGTTCTTGTTGAAGAAACATTTCTACACAAGTACCTGTTGCCTATACCAGATGGCCATACCAAGACCCAAATACTGACAAATGTTTAAAAGAATTTACTGTACTCCCTTCACTTTAGAAATGTTAACGGTTCAAGTCCAACAGAAAAAGAAAAAAAGAAATGTTAACAGTAAGGCATTTATTTAACATAATCTCAACTAAAGTCCAACTAAAGAGCTTCCCCCGGCAAACACTCCTTTTGCACTTCATTTTGAAGACACAAGAATGCACAAGTAAAAATCCTAATACTAGCATTTTGTTAAAAATAACTTTTAAGATCCAATCTGTGGCCAATATTCGATCTGGATGCAAAACCCTGGCTTCCAGACAGGCCAGCCGGGGGCACTGTTCTGAAGGTCATTACTTAAGTATACCAGTCTCCTCAATCTGACAGACCTACCCCTGCCCAGCCAATCTCCACAGAACAGCTAGTTGTTCATAACAACAAATCCCATCAGCTCCCTGCTTAACTACTCCCCTTCAAAGGTCCCATTGCCCTCAGTAAATAGTTCAACCACCTTCCGTGGAAAGGCCTTCTAAACCTCTCTCCGAGTTTGCTAATCTCTGCCACTTGTCACTCCCCAAGTTTCCAGCCAACTGAACTTCCTGGGCATTCCCTGAACAGTGCCCCTCAATAAACCACATGCAGCCCTCATTTTCTGATGCCACCGTGCTTTGTACGTTCAGTTCCTTCTATCTGCCACCACCTCCTCTGGAGACCTGTGGACTTGTCACTCACTTGCCATTTTCCCCCCAGGCCCCTAGTAGACCATAAACTCAAGGGCAAGGACCACCACGTCTTATTCATCTTCATTTTACCACACCCTAACGCATAGTAGTTGTTCAATAGATGTAAAATGAATGGCCCTGAATTCCTGCCAAAGGGTCCTATGCTCCTAACCTACCTAACCTAATAGAGGTATTATGTATTCTAGGATCCTGATGAAGGTTTACAAGCAGGGCTGCCTATCTCTGTAACATATCTACAAGGTAAAGTGATCATTTTCCTGAATAAAAAAATCTAGCACAATAGGCAGAGAATCTGAATAGACATTTCTCCAAAGAAGATATACAAATGGCCAATAAGCACATAAAAAGATGCTCAATGTTAGTCATTAGGGAAATGCAAATCAAAACCACTTCACAGCCAACAGGATGGCTATAATAAAAAAAAATATATATAGCAACAAGTATTGGTGAGAATCTAGAGAAACTAGAACCCTCAAACACTGCTCGTGGGAATGCAAGACAGTGCAGCCTCTTTGGAAAACAGTCTGGTAGTTCCTCAGTTGTTTTTTTGTTTTTTGAGACAGGGCCTCACTGTCACCTGGGCTGGAGTGCAGTGGTGTGATCATAGCTCACTGCAGCTTCAAGGTCCCTGGCTCAAGCAATTCTCCCGCCGTAGTCTCCCAAGTAGCTGGGACCACAGACGTGCTATCATGGTTGGTTAATTTTCGTTTTTTTTTTTTTTTTTTTTAAAGATTTGCCATGTTGCTCAGGCTGGTCTTGAACTTCTGGGCCCAAGCAATCCTCCCACATTAGCCTCCCAAAGTGTTGGGATTACAGACATGAGCCATTGCACCCAGCCCCTCAGTTTAATGGAGTTCATACAACCCAGCAATTTTATTACTGGGTATTTACCAAAAATAAATGAAAACACATTTATACGAAAACTACACAAATGTTTATAGCAGCATTACTTACAATAGCCAAAAAGTCAAAACAAAACAAAACAAAAGGCCATCAATTTATGAATGGGTAAATAAAATGTAGTATATAGCCATACAATGGAATATTATTTGGCAATAAACCTTGAAAATATTATGCCAAGTCAAAGAAGCAAGTCACAAAAGACCACAACAGCTATGGTTCCGTTTATATGATATATCCAGAATAGGTAAAAAGTAGATTTGAGGTTTGTATGTTTTTTTTGAGACATCTTTCACCTAGGCTGGAGTGCAGTAACATGATCATGGCTCACTGCAGCCTCAACCTTCTAGGCTCAGGTGATTCTCCCACCTCAGCTTCCAGAGTAGCTGGGACTGCAGATGTGAGCCACCACACCCAGCTAACTTAAACAAAAAAAAATTTCTTTTAGGCCAGGCACGGTGGCTTACGCCTGTAATTCCAGCACTTTGGGAGGCCAAGACCGGTGGATCACGAAGTCAGGAGTTTGACACCAGCCTGGCCAATATGGTGAAACCCCATCTCTACTAAAAATACAAAAATTAGCTGGGTGTGGTGGTGGGCACCTGTAATCCTAGCTACTCGGGAGGCTGAGGCAGGAGAATCGCTTGAATCCAGGGGGAAGAGGTTGCAGTGAGCCGAGATCGCGTCACTGTACTCCAGCCTGGGTGACAGAGTGAGACTCCATCTCAAAAAAAAAAAAAAAAAAAATTTTTTTTTTTGTAGAGGCAGTCTCCCCCAAGCTGTTCTTGAACTCCTGGGCTCAATTAGTCCTCCCACCTTGGGCTCCCAAAGTGCTGCAATTATAGGTGTGCACCACCTTGCCTAGCCAAAAAGTAGATTTGTAGTTGGGGGTGGGGAGAATTTGGACCATGGAGTGAAAGGGGATTGACCGCTAATGGGATTTTAAAGGGGTGATAAAAATGTTCTAAAATTGATTGCAGTGATGATTACACAACTCTGAATATTCTGAAAATCACTGAATTATACACTTTAAGTACATTGTATGGTATGTGGATTATATCTCAAAGCTGTTATTAAAAACATCTCGGCACATAATCTGAAATTTTTTTGATTTGTGACTTAATTGAAAAACTTACAGATTTTTACTATGGCTGGGCGTGGTGGCTCACGTTGTGTAATCCCAGCACTTTGGGAGGCCAAGGCAGGCTGATCACCTGAGATCAGGAGCTAGAGATCAGCCTGGCCAACATGTGAAACCCCATCTCTACTAAAAACATAAAAATTAGCCGGGTGTTGTGGTGGGTGCCTGTAATCTCAGATACTCAGGAGGCTGAGGCAGGAGAATCACTTGAACCCGGTGAACCCAGGAGGCAGAGGTTGCAGTAAGCTGAGATCGTGCCATTGCACTCCAGCCTGGGCGACAGAGCAAGACTGTCTTAAAAAAAAAAAGAAAGAAAGAAAGAAAGAAAACTTTACTAATATATAACACATTTTATTTGGCCTGTTGGAAATGGGTGTTTGGTAATTCCAAACACCCATTATTATTATTCTAGTTAGAGACAGTTCCTGTAAGAGGATCATTTTCAAAGAATTAAAAACTAACATTTCTCACTCTTCCTAACATTCAAATTGTACTGAACTTAATTTTTTTTTTTTTTTTTGAGACGGAGTCTTGCTCTGTAGCCCGGGCTGGAGTGCAGTGGCCGGATCTCAGCTCACTGCAAGCTCCGCCTCCCGGGTTTAGGCCATTCTCCTGCCTCAGCCTCCGGAGTAGCTGGGACTACAGGCGCCCGCCACCTCGCCCGGCTAGTTTTTTTGTATTTTTAGTAGAGACGGGGTTTCACGGTGTTAGCCAGGATGGTCTCGATCTCCTGACCTCGTGATCCGCCCGTCTCGGCCTCCCAAAGTGCTGGGATTACAGGCTTGAGCCACCGCGCCCGGCCAATTTTTTTTTTTTAAAACTTAAATCTTGTATCATCCTTGACACTTCTTTCTTATATTCCCGCCATTAGCATTATCTACACAAGACAGGCAGAATCTCATTCCTCCTGACCTCTGCTGCTACCACTACCACCCCCACCCTCGTCCAGGTCACTGCCACTAACTTTTTGCTGTATGGCAATGGCTTCTTAACTGGTCTCCCTGCTTCAATGCTGGCCTCCTTAAGTCTATTGTCAACACAGGAGCCCCAAGTCCTAATCTTCTACTCAGAACCCTCCAATGACTTGCCATCTCACTCCAAGGAAAAGCCTCTGGCTTTGCAAAGCCCTATGAAGGCCCATTCCATCTGAAAGCCATTTCTTTTGACCTCAGTGCTCATTCTATTCCTGTCACAGAGACCTCCTTGCTCTTTCTGGAACATACCAGGCACTATCCCCGCTTAGGGCACTTGGATATGCTGATTACCTAGATCTCTTTTCCCCCATGCTGCATGGCTTCACCCTTTTCCTCCTTAGGTCTTTGCTCAGAGATCACCTTCTCAGGGAGGCCTTTCCTGACCCATCTCTTTAAAACCACAACCCCACTTCCTACACCTTCAGTACTTCTTATCCCCTTTCTCTGCTTGATTTCTCTACATAGCACTTATCACCATTTAAGATTAACTTATTTATTACACTCCTGTTTTGCTATTAGAATACAAACTCTGTGAGGACAGGGATGTCACTTTTGCTCACTGCTATATCCCCACCACTTGGAATGGTTCCTTGTATATAACATTCAAGAATTATTTTTCTTTTCTTTTTTAGTATAGATTATTATTATTTTTTAGAGACAGGGTCTTGCTATGTTGCCCCAGGCTGGTCTTGAACTCCTGGGCCCAAGTCATCCTCCCACCTTGGCCTCCTAAAGTGCTGGGATTACAGGTGTGAGCCACTGTGCCAGGCCCAAGAAGTCTTTTTGAATGAATAATGTGACATTTCAAAAAAGTTGTATGTTCTTAAGATGCTTCAGAGCAATCATTATGAACAATTGTCATGATACACTGAAATACTACCTGGCTAAATTGTTTCAGGTAATCCCCTAAAAGGAGCAAGTCTGAGATTTTTTTTAGACTCACTGAAAAACTCAGAGTGCATACAAAGACTACCACTCAAGGACACAAAGGTTGTAGAATGAGTCAGTTTTTTCAGTCTTGAACATAAATCACTGGACTGGAAGAAATCTCAAAGTGGTCCTCTAAATTATTTCCTACCTTCAGGCAGCCTTCACTGATCCACTGCCCTATTTTTTCTTAGCACTCCAGAGAAGGAGCTTTGTTGATCTCCTGTGCAACCTGTTTCGGGGACCGATAACCATAATTAATTCTGGCCAGAGTTTTGTTTGAGCCTCAGAGGTCAAAGCTGCAGTGAGGAATCTCGCCACTGCACTCCAGCCTGGGTGACAGAGTGAGACCCTGTCTCAAAAAAAAAAAAAAAAAGTCAAATTATATCCATTAGCCTGGAACCAACACTAAAGGGTAATTTTTTCTCCTGCTTCATTCAATCCCTTGATAGAGGAGATGCCTAAATAATTCATAAACTGTTAATGGACTTTTTTTTTTGAGACAGTCTCACTCTGCCACCCAGGCTGGAATGCAGTGTCGAGATGTCGGCTCATGCAACCTCTGCCTCCCAGGCTCAAGCGATTCTCCTGCCTCAGCCTCCTGAGAAGCTGGGGCTACAGGCGCACCACCACGCCCGGCTAATTTTTGTATTTTCAGTTAAGACGGGGTTTCACCATGTTGGCACTCAATTCTCATTATTCTGAGGGCAAGCATTTGAAAAAGACAGATCAGAATCAGTGATCATGAAATGAAGAATCTTACAAAGCCTTAGAACAATCAGTTTCACCAAAAACTACAAATTAACGCTGTATCATCACAATAATTCATCTACAACTTTCAGAAATTAAAGTTAATATTTGGAAGGCACAAGGCTGGTAAGTGTCAGTGTCACTGGTCCGGATTTCAAGTCGGTCAGTCCCTCCCCAACACTGCCTAGGAAGTTATTAAAACGACCGGAAAAGAATTCCATAATCCGTTTCTTAACTTGCAAAGAAACAAAGCTATCTTTCCAATTCAAACAAAACGTTAACACCGCTGGCCAGATATAAAGAAAAACAACGGGCCGGGCGCGGTGGCTCACGCCTGTAATCCCAACACTTTGGGAGGCCGAGGTGGCAGGATCACCTGAAGCCAGGAGTTCGAGACCAGCCTGGCCAACATAGGGAGACCGCGTTTCCACAAAAACAAAGAATAAAACAAAACAATGATAAATAAACTTAACAGCTTTAAAGAGAAGCCAGGACCACAGAAGGTTTACGAGTCATCTGCGCCAAGAAGCGGCACCTGAGACGCCGAGGGCGGGGAGGGTGGGGTCCGAGCGCCAGCGCTGACCGCCAGGGTGGAGGCCGACCCGGGCCCCCGGCCTCGCTTGCCCTGCCGCGTCCGGGCACCGGCGCTCGGCTCCCACCCGGGCGTCTGAGCCTGCGGACACCCGCGGCCGCCGGGGGACAGCGCGTCAGGTCTCACCTCCGTCGCGGCCCTCGCACTGGCTCGCCGCCTCCAGACCCTGCCTCTTCGCGCCCCCGGCCTCACTCAGCGCCGACTGCTGTGACGCCCTAGTCCCGGGACCCCGCACGGGCCCCGCACCCCTGAACCCCTGAACCCGAGACGGGCGTCGCTCTCTCCCGCGTCCCCTCGATTTCCCCGCAACCCGCACCTTCTCCTCATGGCAGACGCTCCAAGCAGCCGTCAGTCCAGCTCTAGACCTACTCAACACCGCCACGAGAGCAACAACCACCCGCAAACACCGGCGATCTCACTCCGGGTAGCCGCTCCGTGAGCCGTTGAGCCCCGCAAAATTTCAAACCGCGCCGCGGGGCGAAGCCTCGCTGCGATTGGCGTCGCGTCCCGTCGCTCCACGAAAATCCCCGCCCCTCGGGTTGCAGCTCGCGGGTGCGCAGTCGGGGCGGGGACTCGTGAGCGGGGCCCGGGAAGCGCTGGAGCGGGGCGGGGGATGACGTCACTGTCTGTGAGTGGGCGGGCGTGGCCTGCACCTCCCACTTCCCTCGATTGGCTGCAGCCTCAAGGGACTCCCCTCCCGAGTCGGCTACGTCATCGGAGCACCGCCCCGCCCCGCCCCGCCCGGCGCAGTTTGTCTTCGAAGTGCGCGGGCGGGGAAGGAGTTGAGAGCACCGCGGCTTTCCGGCTTCCCTGAGTCCCGGCTGCCGGGACCGGGAGCGGGGAGGAATAGGAAAGTTAGAGCCTAGTTTCCCTTGCTCATCCAAGAAGCGAACGTTGGAACCGATCTTTGGTGGGACTTCTCCCCAGATGTAGGAAGCCGTACACTAAGGGGAAGGGAAGGAACATTGAGCCCTGCTCATGGGCCTGGAACCTTTCAACGCTAGTTATCCTATTTAACCTCCACAATCCTGTTATGGCAAGTATTGTCACCATTGCAGAGGAAACTCAAAAAGATTTGAATGATTTGCCCAACTCACCTGATTGGTGAATAAATGCAGATCACCTAGGTGTGGTTTTCTTTCAAATTAGTTTCTAAATTGTTACATGAAAAATTTAAAACTCAAAATAAACATCATAGTACTTTTGTAGCCTCCTTTCCTCGATGAACATGTTACATCCCTAAATGCTTATATATCACATTTTTTTTCCCAGTGATTCATGGTGGCATAATATCCTGGTGTGTAGCTATCTCGCCCATTCTGCTATTGATATTTAGATAATTCAAAATATAAGGCTGGACTGAATATCTTCATACATAAATCTTTGCATCCTGCATTTTCGTATGGCTGATTCCTAGAGGTGTAATTACTGAATGCTCCCTTTATTAATTTGCCTTCTGCACAAAGCCTCACCGGAAAAGTACCCTCCTTTTGTTACCCTCAGCAGGGCTGAATTCTATCATACTTTTAAACATCTTTGCTCATTTTGTAGGTAAAATAATAATACTGGCATTTCCTTGTTTGGCACTTGATTATAACTGAAATTGCACATTTTTCGTGTTTACTGGCCAACTGTAACTTACGTTCATATGCCTTTTCCCTAAAGGTAAAGGATGCTTGTTTGCTTCACCTTCAGAACCATATTTTTCTTATTTTCAGAAAAACTTCATTGCTGCTTTCAATGTTCTTCTTATTTTTTTAAATTGCGATGGAGTCTTGCTCTGTCACCCAGGCTGAAGTGCAGTGGCCCAATCTCGGCTCACTGCACGTCCGCCACCCGGTTCTTGTGCCTCAGCTTCCCAAGTAGCTGGGACTACAGGCACGCACCACCATGCCTGGATAATTTTTTTGTATTTTCAGTAGAGATGGGGTTTTGCCATGTTGGCCAGGCTGGTCTTGAACTCCTGACCTCAGGTGATCCGCCGGCCTCGGCCTCCCAGTGCTGGGATTACAGGCGTGAGCCACCGCGCCTGGCTTCAATGTTCTTTTTAACCTATCAGCAGCATGCCAGATATTCACAGCACAAACTCAGTGGAGGACAGGCACCACTTTTTCAATTTCCTTGCACTCTGTTGATTAACATTGACACCACTAATAGAGTGGATGGCAGCACCACTTTTAAAATTTACTTGCATTCTTTGTTGGTTAAATTAACAGGAGAGCTTTTCAGAAAGCTTCACAAATTTGTGATCTTCATACATGTTCTTAGGGCCAGCATTATTAAGTATCCAGAGATAAGACAATTTTTCTCTCGTCCTTTACACTGAGGTGCTGAGGCTAACAAAGTCACAGAACTGACGCAAAGATATCCATTCAGAGCATAAACGCTGCATGTAAAACACTGTGTAATAGGTGTTTATAATATATGACCTTAGCCTGGGCAGTGTGGCAAAACCCTGTCTCTATAAAAAATACAAAAATTAGCCAGATGTGGTAGTATGAGCCTCTAGTCCCAGCTACTTGGGAGGCTGAGGTGGGAGGATCACTTGAGCCCAGGAGGTCAAGGCTGCAGTGAGGCATGATCATGCCACTGTACTCCAGCCTGGATGACAAAGCAAGACCCTTTCTCAAAAATCAAACAAATAAAAAAAACCCCTATTACAGGGTCATATATTTCTACTTGATGGAAGGGCAATGTTTTGCCACTGTTTAATCTTTTTCTGATGCCACCTATTCTTTCTGCGAACAACAGCCCTGTTGGCAGTGTCTTTGGTCTTGCACACTAGCTTGAAATAACACTCAAAATTCTAGCTAGATGCTTGAGGAATGCCTTTTCCTTGGAATGTATTCTTATACAGAATTATCTGGCCGGGTGCGGTGGCTCAAGCCTGTAATCCCAGCACTTTGGGAGGCCGAGGCGGGTGGATCACGAGGTCAGGAGATCGAGACTATCCTGGCTAACATGGTGAAACCCCGTCCCTACTAAAAATACAAAAAAAAACTAGCCGGGCGTGGTGGCGGGCGCCTGTAGTCTCAGCTACTTGGGAGGCTGAGGCGGGAGAATGGCGTGAACCCGGGAGGCGGAGCTTGCAGTGAGCCGAGATCACGCCACTGCACTCCAGCCTAGGAGACACAGCGAGACTCCGTCTCAAAAAAAAAAAAAAAAAAAAAAAAGAATTATCATTATTTTTATTTACTTATTTACTTATTGAGACAGTCTTGCTCTTTTGCCCAGGCTGGAGTCCAGTGGCACGATCTCGGCTCACTGCAACCTCTGCCTCCTGGGTTCAAGTGATTCTCCCGCCTCAGCCTCCCGAGTAGCTGGGACTACAGGTGCGCACCTCCACAGCCAGCTAATTTTTATATTTTAGTAGAGACAGAGTTTCACCGTTGGCCAGGCTGGTCTTGAACTCCTGACCTCAAGTGATCTGCCTGCCTCGGCCTCCCAAAGTGCTAGGATTACAGGTGTGAGCCACTGCGCCGGGCCCAGAATGATCCTTATTCTATAGGAAGAATACTTTTGATGATCTAGTAACTCAGGTTTTGATTTTCTTTCTTCCTCTTAGTAAGTGGCAGCACTGTGGAATGGGGAACAGATGGGAGGATGAGCAGCTGGGAGGGACACTCTTACAAAAACCCAGGCAAGAGACAATAAAGACCTCTATCATAGGGATGGTGAGGAGAAGATGAACTAGAGGCATTTAGAAATAAGAACCAATAGGACAAGGGAACCAGCTAAAGGTGGGGCATAGAAAGAAAAAATCTGAGGCCAAGAATACAACTTTTTGCTCATTTGAACAAAGTTTGGGAATACAGGAAGAAGAGCAGATTAAAGGATTCAAGTAGGGACAAGAGCTTCCACTCATGAGTTTATTTTGTACATGCTGAGTTTGAAGTGCCTGTGGAATGACCAGGTAGGACATACTTGTGTGGAGTGAGATGAAAGCTTGAGATCTGGAAGTGGATGACAACAAAGGACAGAGAGAGGGGAGGTGTCAGCAAATGGGATCAAAGAACAACCTAAGAGATTGTGGGAGGACAAAGAAAGGGTATTATGGAAGCTGAATACGACAATTTCAAGGAAAGTGTAGTCATCAGCGGGATCAAGTTGGAAGAGGCCTGAAAACTGGCCACTAACACAGGTGGTTGTAATTCCTTCTTTTTTCTTTTTTTTGAGAGAGGGTCACAGTTTACTGCAGCCTCAACCTCCTGGGCTCAAGGGATCCTCCCACCTCAGCCTCCCCAGTAGCTAGGAATACAGGCGTGTGCCACCACCCTCAGCTAATTTCTTTATTTTTTGTAGAGATGGGGTCTTGCCATGTTATCCAGGCTGGTCTCAAACTCCGGGGTTCAAGCTTTCCTCTTGCCTTGGCCTCCAAAAGTACAGTGATTACAGGCATGAGCCACAGCACCTGGCCTATATTTCATCATTTTTGAAAGGTAAAGAGAGAAGGAGAAAGGCTACTAGCATCAGCAATGAGGAGGGTGCTGGTACATTTATAGGAGCACCGTTTGCTGATGCCTGAAATGGCTCTAATGGCACACAATCTTTCATTCTGCAGTAAGAAACAAAATGCTTAAAATTGAAGTGCCTCCTTAAGTTAAAACAACAAAGTCATTTTCTCAAAAATGTAATGAATCACAACATTTTAGAATTGGAAACGTGCTTGCTGGTCACCTCATCCATCCCCCTCATTTTATGGTTGAGGAAACTCAGGTACAGAATGGTCGAGTGACTTTTACAGGGAAGAACCAGATCAGGCCACTATAAAGTCCAGGCCAAGAAGCATAGGAAGCCCCTGTAGAAAGCTCCAGTGGGCTTTCACTAATAAAGATGGAAGTGCGTGTACAGAACAACAAACATATTACATCTGAGAGCAGAGGCTTTATTTACAATGATATTCAAACAGGATTTAACAAAGGATACCTCTTCCTGCTTGTATCTTAGCAGCATGGGTTGTACTTCATAAACAGAAAAGAGAAATATCCTGGGAGCAGGAAGTGAACTCTCTTCTCAGATATGTTCTCTAAATCCCAACCCGTTCCATGCTCCCGGCTCGTAGCAGGTAGTTGGTAGACACTTGGTTATAACAGCTGGGTGCCAGATGCCTGCCTCCCACTGAGGAATGTGTTCAGGGAAGATGACAATACTGGCCGGGAAAAACATCAGGCTTTCACCTCACTCATAGCCTCCATAAGACGAGCACTGTTTGTGACTGCTGTTGTCAGGAAAATGAACCTGTAGCCTAAGGAGTCAAATGCAGCAGCAGAAGAGACAGCGCAGATCTTAGGCCCCAACGATAACCATAGAGCCCCTCCATTTCCACAGTCCCCATGGGATCAGAGCACCAGTTTATAGACAGAGACGTTGAGTGCCATACCCTTGGGCACCACTGCTTTCTACGCCTGGTATAACTGGGCTCCCTGCTATAGCAGCCCACAGTAAGGCTATGGCAAGTTGTACTCCGAGGCCAGGAGAAAACTATTCCTATGCAGGACACTTTGCGTGGGTTTTTTTTTTTTTTTTTTTTTCTTTTTTCTTGAGACGGAGTTTTGCTCTTGTTGTCCAGGCTGGAGTGCAATGGCGCCATCTCGGCTCATTGTACCCTCCACCTCCCAGGTTCAAGCAATTCTCCTACCTCAGCCTCCTGAGTAGCTAGGATTACAGGCACCCACCACCATGCCTTGCTAATTTTTGTATTTTTAATAGAGATGGGGTTTCACCATGTCAGTCAGGCTAGTCTCGAACTCCTAACCTCAGGTGATCTGCCTGCCTCGGCCTCCCAGAGTGTTGAGATTACAGGCATGAGCCACTGCGCCCAGCCAACACTTTGTTGCCCATATACAATGCAGGCCAATTCTCACCTTTCTGATCTCTCTTACCTTTCTCTCTGCCCAGGAACCGGAGGGCTGAGATCTCAGAGAATGTGCAACCACCCAAGAACACCACTAAGATGAGGCGCAGGGACTCACTGGAAGCCTTGTCTTCCTTAGTCATGTCTGTGAGGATCAGGCCAGATTCAGCTCTTCCCTGACATGCTAGTCCTGAGTGGTGCATCCAGCCCACCTCTCACTGCCAGCCTACCCCACTGTTGATGCCACATACCTGTAAATGCAAAGTCACTGCAGTTGAGCAGCCGTACCACCTCATCAAGGCCCTGCCAACTTCGCCGCTCTAGCACCTGGGAAGGTATAAGCACTGTTTTTAAGGCTACAGACAATATCAGGCTTAGGAAAGGAAGCGCACAGCAGCCAGACTGTCACATTTCTTGCTCATTACTCAAGTAGCAAAAAGTTGAGACAGGGCCAGGTGTGGTGGCTCACACCTGTAATCCCAACACTTTAGGAGTTTGAGGCGGGGCGATCACCTGAGGTCAGGAGTCCGAGACCAGCCTGGCCAACATATAGTTGGCCTCGTCTATATGAAACCCCATCTCTACTAAAAATACAAAAATTAGCTGGGTGCAGTGGCACATGCCTGTAGTCCCAGCTACTTGGGAAGCTGAGGCAGGAGAATCACTTACATCCAGGAGGCGGAGGCTGCAGTGAGCTGAGATCACCCCACTGCACTCCAGCCTGGGTGACAGAGCGAGACTCCATCTCTCAAAGAAAAAAAAAAAAAGTCAAGACAAGTTAGGGACCAAGAGAAAGCAGAGACAATGAAATATGAATGGGAGCAAGAGTAATATGCTCTTACCTGCTCAATGATTCGGCAGCTCAAGGGCACATAAGCACCACTGAAGACGTAAGCCATGTCTCGGGGCACTTTCAGATCATACTCGCCGTCCACACGTGGGATCTATAAGACAAAGGGACTTGGCCGGGCGCGGTGGCTCACGCCTGTAATCCCAGCACTTTGGGAGGCTGAGGCGGGTGGATCACAAGGTCAGGAGATCGAGACCATCCTGGCTACCACGGTGAAACCCCGTCTCTACTAAAAATGCAAAAAATTAGCAGGGCGTGGCTGCAGGCGCCTGTAGTCCCAGCTACTTGTGAGGCTGAGGCAGGAGAATGGCGTGAACCCGGGAGGCGGAGCTTGCAGTGAGCCGAGATGGCGCCACCGCACTCCAGCCTGGGCAACTGTGGGAGACTCCATCTCAAAAAAAAAAAAAAAAAAAAAAAAGACAAAGGGACTTCATTAGGCAAGTGACAGCTCAGCTCCCTAACCCTTTAAAGGGTCAGATAAAGTGGCACAGCCCAAAGAACAATTCTTATTTCAACAAAAGGGAGAACCAGCAATAGCCCTGAAAAGAGAATCCATAACAGAAGATAGCAGTTTCTGTTCAGTAACTGCCAGCTCTCTGGAATGAGTTCCCATGCACCATTATTGGATAATGTGAAGGGGCTGGAGAGACAGGTTCTCCTTTCCCTGTCCTTAAGGGACATGGGATATGGTTGTCACTGAAGCAGCACTTAGAATATTCTCTGGCATCGGCAGGTGCTTGTTACATGTTGATTAAATGAATGAATCTACCATGCTATAAGACTACCAAACAAAAGAATCTTTATACACATGAAATGACAAAAAGGTTTTTGTGGATTCAAAGTACTCCACAATGGGCCAGGCGCAGTGGCTCATGCCTGTAATCCTAGCACTTTGGGAGGCTGAGGTGGGTGGATCACCTGAGATCAGAAGTTCGAGACCAGAACTTCTGAGGTCAGAAGTTGGCCAACATGGTGAAACCCTGTCTCTACTAAAAATACAAAAATTAGCCGGGTGTGGTGGCATATGCCTGTAATCCCTTGGGAGGCTGAGGCAGGAGAATTACTTGAACCTGGGAGGCAGAGGTTGCAGTGAGCTGAGATTGTGCCACTGCACTCCAGCCTGGGCAACAGAGCAAGACTCCATCTCAAAAAAAAAAAAAAAAAAAGTACCCCACAATGGAATGAACCCACTGTCTCCCCTAACCATCCCTGTTCCACATACCAAATTCAGCTTTTTGCTGATGGCACGAAAATTGCTCCTCTTGGCCAGAGAACTGAAAGCATCAGTAATCTTTCCTGGGGAAGAAATCTGTGTCAGGTTTCACCTAAGGTCTGTGGATTCATGACACTGCCACGGACAACACCATTCAGGACACGACAGCACCAATCACATCCAAAAACTCTCGGAAGCTGTTCAACTACAATTCCCTGGAACTCCCACCCTTCTCCCCACCCACAGTCTTCCCCCTCCTACAGGGTACCAGGTCTCTACTAAATGCAATCCACAGGGTAACCCAAGTTTATTGGTATGTGCTTTGGAGTTAAACTGACCTAACTTACTAACTAAGGGACCTGGGACAAGTCACTTAATTCTCTTTTTTTTTTTTTTTTTTTGAGACAGAGTCTCGCTCTGTCCCCCAGGCTGGAGTGCAGTGGCACGATCTCGGCTCACTGCAAGCTCCGTCTCCTGGGTTCAGGCCATTCTCCTGCCTCAGCCTCCCGAGTAGCTGGGACTATAGGCGCCCGCCACCGCACCCGGCTAATTTTTTGTATTTTTAGTAGAGACAGGGTTTCACCGTGGTCTCGATCTCCTGACCTTGTGATCCGCCCGCCTCGGCCTCCCAAAGTGCTGGGATTACAGGCGTGAGCCACCGCGCCCGGCCATATCACTTAATTCTCTAAGCCTCAGTTTCATCATCCATAAAATGAGGATGAGAAAATTTACCTCACAGAGTCTTTGTGAGGATTCAATGAGAAACTAAAGGGCTCAGCACATGGTAAGTGTTCACTATGTGGAAACCACTCTTACTGGCAGACGTAGTAGTAATAATGGTAATGACATTAATAGGAAGGAATCAGTCCCCCTTCTCCAATTCATTCTGTCCCTCCCAGCGTGCTGCCTGTTGAGAGAAGTCAGGACAACAGCTGGAGTAGGGGTCACCTGTGCTCCCTGCTTACCTGCAGCCTTGTCGGTCACCAGCTTGCTCACTTTACTCTCCACGGCTGTGAGGGTGTCCCCAGGGGCCTGCTCTGTTAGGAGCCCAGCTCGTCTCAGATTGGAGAAGGTTAGCAGGTGTTCAGGGCCATAGCTCTGAAGAAGATGCAATTAGACTATTTACTGAGTGTCTGAAGAGCATCTAGCACTGTCAGGCACTACAGAGGTGAGAGAGAGAAGGACTATGTAGCCTCTGCTGCAGTGTGAAGGAGCTCACACTTTGTTGAGATAAATTTTCACATTAGAAATAACCAAACAGGGCTGGGAGCGGTGGCTCATGCCTGTAATCCCAGCACTTTGGGAGGCCAGGGCAGGCAGATCACTTGAGGTCAGGAGTTTGAGACCAGCCTGGCCAACATGGTGAAACCCTGTCTCTACTAAAAGCACAAAAATTAGCTGGGCATGGTGGCTCGTGCCTGTAGTCTCAGCTCCTCAGGAGGCTGAGGCAGAGAACTGCTTGAATCTGGCAGGCAAAGGTTGCAGTGAGCCGAGATTGCGCCACTGCACTCCAGCTTGGGTGACAGAGCGAGACATCGTCTCAAAAAAAAAAAAAAAAGAAATAATTAAACACCAAACGAAGAAGAATAAAAAGCAGCATGAGACTTTAGAGACCTATGGATGTATGGGAAAGGCTTCCTGGATGAAGTAAGACTTGAGAAGTGCCAGGAAGGAAAGCTGAATCAGTGCCTCACACGGTGCTAAAATGAGAGAGACTCCCAGGAGTAAGAACTCACCTCTGGGGCCAGCGCTGAAATGTTTAAATTAAATTCTCAGCACTGGCCATGCGCCGTCAGTGTATGGGGTGAAACAAGGGTAGAGGGCAGAGAGGCGTGGTGAAAGGTGACTCTCCCTAGTAGCTCTAAGAGGGAGGCCTGAATGGAAACAGGAGGGTAATGGAGGCAGGAAAGGGGCCACTTCTTTTGCCTCTTTCAAAAATGCCCAGTAACTGCCCTCCACCAAGTTCCCTCAAGAATACATTCTCCAGGCCTTACCTGCAGATACTGTGTTTTCAGAGATCGGTAATCCTTGGGGATCAAACCTAAGAGTGAAGAAAGTAAGACAGGTGCATGAGAAAGAGGCCGGCAGAGGCACCCTAAAATGTCCAGATCAACCAGCAACGAATGCCTTCTTCAGGAGGAAGGATTCAGTAAATGTTAACCCTGCAGAGTATACAGTTGGTTCAAATTTTAAGCTTGCTTACTGAAAGATAAAGCCTAGGTCTGGGAGCTCCCAAGAAGGCCTGTGAAACATAAGGGTGCTGAGGAGGGGACACTGGAACTAATGGTGATCATAGTGGGATGTGGGGAGGATGCAGCAGGAGGGAGGAGAAGTGATGACTCATTTATTTATTTATTTATTTATTTGAGATGGAGTCTTGCTTTGTCACCCAGGCTGGAGCACGATCTTGGCTCACTGCAACCTCCACCTCCTGGGTTCAAGCCATTCTCCTGCCTCAGCCTCCTGAGTAGCTGGGATTACAGGCATGCACCACCACGCCTGGCTAATTTTTGTATTTTTAGTAGAGACAGGGTTTCACCATGTTGGTCAGGCTGGTCTCCAACTCCTGATCTTGAGATCCACCTGCCTTGGCCTCCCAAAGTGCTGGGATTACAGGCATAAGCCACTGCACCTGGCAGACTCATGCATTTCTTCCTGGCTAAGGGGCAGTTCTACTAGGAACTGTTTCACAACTATTGAGAAATAGGAAAAGTGTTCAAATGAGTTCCAAAAGCATGGTCTTATATGTTTTTCTCCATCGAGGTAAGAATAACTGGGATTCTAACTATAGTAAATGAGATTTAGAATAAGCAAAATACTTCTCTGGGTAAAAAGCAACCTTCGGCCGGGCACAGTAGCTCACTCCTGTAATCCCAGAACTTAGGGAAGCTGAGGCAGGTGGATCACCTGAGGTCAGGAGTTCCAGACCAGCCTGGCCAACATAACAAAACCCCATCTCTATTAAAAATATAAAAATTAGCCTGGTGTGATGGCGCGCACCTGTAGTCCCAGCTACTCGAGAGGCTGAGGTGAGAAATCGCTTGAACCCGGGAGGCGGAGGTTGCAGTGAGCCGAGATCGTGCCATTGCACTCCAGCCTGGGCAACAGAGCAAGACTCTGTCTTTAAAAAAAAAAGAAAAGGAAGAAAAAGAAAAAGAAAAAGAAAAAGAAAAAGAAGGCAACCTTCAAGAATATTCACCAACTGGAAGACTTCAACAGTGAAAACAAGTTGCCACGAAAGTTACAGAATCTGGGATTTTAGAAATGTTCATGAAAACTAGCTGGGCATGGTGGTGCACACCTGTAGTCCCAGCTACTCAGGAGGCTGAGGCAGGAGAATCACTTGAACCCACGAGGTGGGGGTTGTGGTGAGCCGAGATCGCACCACTGCACTCCAGCCTGGGTGACAGAGCGAGACTCTGTCTCAAAAAAAAAATAAATAAATAAAATAAATGTTCATGAAATTAACTTGCTGTCCCTTTTTCCTGGAATGTATCTTTATCTTATTGAAAATAAGGACAGATGGAGTGATGAGAGAAACGCCACTCAGCTCTACACCCCTGCAGTCCTAAGATATGACAGGGCTCTAGGGTGGCCTGGATGTGGTCCCACTTAGGGCTAAAACAATAAATTACCCTGTGTCCTGGTGATAATTCACCCCAAACAAAAAAGAACCCATGAAATTACAGGGAAACATTCTGTTTGCTAAGACATTTGCCTTAGCCTTTCAAAATCACTTCTTCTGTCCCTAAGACATAGTTTCTCAATCTGACATTCTCATCTTTAGTCTTTTGGGCTCACCATTCTCAGTGATGGACAAAAGGCACATGAGGCGCAGGCTTTCTATAGGCGACACCTGCATAGGAAGAAAGACTCAAGGAGGACTGAAGCTTCACAACACGTGTTCTTTTCCTTCTGTTTAAGGCTGATCCCACCTCTAAACGCCATTCTTGGCCCCCACAGCCCTCCACCTGCGCACCTGCCGGTCTATGTGTTCCTCAATGTAGCTGGTGCTCTCCCGGATGTTGAACCCCTCTAGCAGTGCTGTGAGAAATCAGAGGAGAGCCTGTTACTAGGGGACCAGCTCAGCTGTTGCCATCTATGCTAACAGGTGTCTGTCTCCCCATCTCTTTCTCCATCCTTGGGGTAGGTTAAGGGACTCCCAGGACTTCTAGCAGGAACCAGCATTCCACATAGCCAGTGTCAGCTGGAAAGAGCCAGAGAACATCTTTTAAGGGTGGGACAGGGCTGGGAGCTGGGGAAGTAGAAGTGTGGGCAGTAGCACAGCAAGGCTGTGGCAGTTACCATGCTCAGTCTTGATTAGCTCCTGGAAATCCTGCTTGGTTTTCTTCTTCATGATGGATTCACAGGCCCCAATATCTGCAGGTTGGATAAAGGGAGCTGACATATTCCTGTTTCTAGAAAGATGTCCCTTTATTGTCCAGAAGAATAAAAACCTCTTAAGGCAAAATCCAAAAGCACTTCTTCCCACTTTACACCAAATAAGACCATATGCGTCAGATGAACAGGGATCTCCTCCTCGGGGTAATGGTACTCTGGAGCCTTCCCCGGAGGGATACAGTCACTTCCCCTCACGCCCCTCAAGCTGAAACCTACGGAGACTCAGCAGGCGGTGCTCCTGTTTCAGGCCCTTGAGCTCCTGGGACACGAAATTCTTCATCTGCTTAATGTCCATGCCTCTCCGGCGCTGTGGGAAAATTCCCAAAGGTTAACCCCCCAACCTCAGACATGAGAAACCACCACCCTCCCTCAGTTGTCATCTATCCATGAGAAAGGACAGGGAACCTGTCATAATATTAGAAGGAGAGTCCAAGGGCAGCAGCCTTGGGAAGCCACTGAGGGAACAAAACAGAGGACCAGGGCTTGGAGCCTCACATCATACTGGGCCTGCAAGTTCCGGGCCTTCTGGCTCAAGAAGCCAAAGACATTGGAGAAGTGCTCATTCCGAATCTCATTAAACACCTGTGAGGGGAGTAAGACAGGAACAACTTACTCTATCGGAACCATCACTTAGCAGTAGAATGACAGTATGGGAAGGGTGCTCAGGTGTTCTGGCAGAAATACAAACAAAGCTGAGCTGGGATCCATAAGTCCATATCAAATGCCTACTCCGTGCTCTGAGGTATGCTCTTAACTGGTGGGGAAACCCTCTCTCCCACAGACTCAGCCTCCCCTCGCAGTGCTGGGGCCCACAGCCTGGTATAAGCAGTGGCCCTAGTGGGGGCCCATTGCTAGCACCCACACCCTCACCTTGTCCTCGGCATTGAGTAGCACCTTCAGGCTCTTGTCACAGGACGTGACTTCTGGGCCAAAGTCGACACTCCCTTTGAGAGCAGAGGGACAGTTATTAGGATCTCCAATGAGGACTTCTCCTACCCTTCCCTGAACTGCCATAAAGGTCCTCAAACTATTTGGAAGCCAACAGTTCATTCAGGGTCTGGGTCTCTCCCACAAGCCCTGCCATGTGGGAGGTGCCAAGGCTGATGACCACATCCATCTTGCCAAGATGCAGAGGACCATGGCACTTACCACACTTGATGCGGAAGGTGTCATCTACTAGGCCCTCGTAAACCACTTGGGAGCAAAGTGCTGTCACAAAGTCCACATCTGAAACAGAGATCCCTGACTGTGAAGGTTCTCCCTGACCCAGCCTTCTACACAGCATGCTCAAGGGCAGCTTTGACACTTTCCATAGGGCCAAGGACCCACGCTCCTCAAAGCTGGGATTCACAGCCCTAACCTTAGGATTTTAACTTTGCCACCACGCTTTCCATATTCCCATGTCTTCTAGGGCCGAAAGATGACAGGAGCGCTGGGCATAATTTACCTCTGTCCAAGAGAAAGATATGTCCAATCTCTGGCCTTCGGCCCTTGGTTTCGCCATCCTCCTCCTCCTCCAGGTTCCTCCATAATTCATATGCCATCTGCCAGGGCCCAAAACATTCTCAGTCTTGTGTCCAGGTCCCTACTGCAGCCAACCCCTTCCATGTGATACTTCCTCTTGTCCCCGAGACAGGAGCTAATTATTCACAATATGGCCCTATCTACTCCCATCTGTGTCTATCCTTCCCTGACACTCTTCATACTGGTGAGAAGATGTGTTACTCTGTCCCCAAAATGAAAAGAGATTTAGGAATGCCACCCAGGAGACCCTGGCTTTTGCCTCTCTGTTAGTCACACAAGTTCTCCTCTCTGAGGATCTATTCCAGAACAACAAAAGCAAAGAATACACCTTATATCACAGATACCCTTGGATAACCTCACGTGGGTACGCAACAGGGGAAACAGGGTCTGCTGGGACAACAGTACTGCTAGTGCTCTTACCTTGGCGCATCTGCCAATTCCATAGCAGTTTGGAAAGGGTCCATAGAGAGTGCTGAGAAGGTGTAAGGCCTGAGCCACAGTGTTGATCCAACGCTGATCTCCTTCCTGCAGGGACCACACAAGTCACAAAGATATGAATCAACCCAATAGGACCATTTGGAAAGTGGTTAGCCCTAGAAGCCCTGGAGCAGGGTGGCAGGGTCTGGGGGATGCTTGAAAGGCTTATTTTCATTGGCTCCACAGGAAGTCCCACAAAGACCAATCTGTAGCACTCAATCACTATATCACTATGATAAATTACTTGAGTTGGACAAAGGTTACATTGGTATTTCTAGCCCTCTGCATCCCACATGTGTCTCCATCCCCTGATGCCAAGACCCAAGGGCCTCTGCATTTACCAGAAAGTAATCCCTGAAAAATTCTGGTAGTTCCATGCTCAGCAGATCCACATCAAGAGGCAGCAAAGAGAAGGCCCATTCATCACAGCTCACATCTGTGGGGACACAGAGCATCAGCCTCCCTGTAGAAGGTACTTAGCTCCACGTTAAGAGGGAAGGTCCGCCACAATCATGCAACAAATATTTGAGTGCCTGCCACACGCCAGTACTGCATTAAGCAATAGAGGCTCAAAGAAGAATAAGACATAGTCCCCGCCCTTAAGGAGCTCACAGTCTGATAAGGAAAGGAGATGCGACCACAGCAGCCTGTAACACAATGTGGTAAGTGATGGGTTTTTACTAGAGGGCTGACCAAAAGTGCCAAGAAAACGTTCATTCATTCATTCATTCATTCATTATTTATTTATTTAGAGACTGAGTTTAGCTCTCATCATCCAGGCTGGAGTGCAATGGTGAGATCTCGGCTCACTGCAACCTCCACCTCCTGGGTTCAAGCGATTCTCCTGCCTCAGCCTCCCAAGTAGCTGGGATTACAGGCATGCGCCACCACGCCCAGCTAATTTTTGTATTTTTGGCAGAGACAGGGTTTTGCCATGTTGGCCAGGCTGCTCTCCAACTTCTGACCTCTGATGATCCGCCCGCCTTGGCCTCCCAAAGTGCTGGGATTACACGCGTGAGCCACCATGCCCAGCTTGCTCATTCATTATTCAGCAAATATTTACTGAAAGCTGCCTACATGCAGGACTATATGAACACCAGAGATACAGCAGTGAGCAAAACAGACATGCTCCCAACCTTCTGGAGCTTACAGTCTAGTGGGGGAGACACACCAGACAAATTATGACACAAACTGTTAAATCACGGTTGTGCTCCAAAGAGGTCAAACAGCAAGCTGTGAGCACCATATATTAAAGGGCTGTAACCACAACTGGTGGTGTAGGAAAGACTTCCCTCAAGAAGAGAAAATTAAGCTTAGAATTTGCGTAAGACTTGGGAAGGCAAAAAGCTGTAGGATGGAGAACATCCTGGGCACCTGGAAAAGCAAAGGTAAAATCCCTCTGGCTGGAGGGTGGTGAGTCAGGAGAAGGAAGTAGCACACAATGAGGCTAATGGGACAGGCGGGGCCAGACTGTGCAAGGGATAGGAGGCATGTTGGGGATTCTGGGCTTTATTTTCAGCTGCTGCCAGATTTCCAGCAAGGAGTGCTGTGATCAGGTTTGGGCTGTGTGGAGAATAGCCTGAGAAATACACAGAGGGGAGGCCCAGTTTTTCCTGTGGGAGCCTTGGGAGGTGAGAAAAGAGTGGTTGGTCATTTCCAACTCTAAGCCCTGGTATTACTTTCATACTACCCCAATAGTGTTCTATCTGTCTGTCTGTCTATCTATCTGTCTATCTACCTACCTACCTACCTACCTATTTATGAGACTAAGTCTCACTCTTGTCGCCCAGGCTGGAGTGCAATGGCGTGATCTCGGCTCACTGCAACCTCTGCCTCCTGGGTTCAAGCAATTCTCCTGCCTCGGCCTCCCGAGTAAGCTGGAATTACAGGCGTGCACCACCACGCCCAGCTAAACCAGCTAATTATTGTATTTTTAGTAGAGATGGGTTTTCACCATGTTACCTGGGCTGATCTCAAACTCCTGACCTCAGGCCTCCCAAAGTGCTGGGATTACAGGCATGAGCCACCGCACCCAGCCCCGAGTAGTGTTCTAATTTGTGGTCCTGTTCCCATTCCCATTCTCAGGAACCTCTCCTCCTGCTACACTAACAGGAATAAGACCAGGAAAAGAAAGAGCTGGGGGGTGGAGAACAACAACAGTTTTTTCTTCTGTATGTTCTCTGTCCCTTTCCACTCACATTCATCTCCTCTCACCTCCATAGATTCCCTCTTCCTCAAGCACCATCTCACATGCATAAAACTGAAAGAGAAAAGGAAATTGATTAGTAACCACCTTCTTCTCTGTTCTATTTCTCTGCAGTTCCTCTGTGGTCACTGATGAGGACAATAATTACTGAACCCAGTGAAAGAAAAGAGAACCCAGACTCTTAGATCTAGAAAGGACCATTAGAATCATCCAGCCCAGCACTTCATTTCTTTCTCATCCATTTAATTTATGTTTGAGTAAATTGTTTCTTATCTCCCTGAGAGAATGGAAGAACTTTACAAAGGAGAAGGAATTCAGCTGTCTTCGAAAGGTAAGTTGTACAGGCAGAGATGAGAGCAACGGCATGAAGTGCTCTGGAAATTGTGGAGGAGCAGATGGGAGCAAACGATCTGTACAAGGGAGAGTAAGTTCTGTTTAGGACATGCCCACAGGACCTCTGGAGACACAGACGAGGACTTGGGATTAAGTAGCATATACCCTGTATTTAAAGTGGATGATGTGGCTGGGTGCAGTGGCTCACTCCTATAATCCCATAACTTCGGAAGGCCGAGGCAGGTGAATTGCTTGAGTCCAGAAGTTCCAGACCAGCTTGGGCAACAAGGTAAAGACCCCGTCTCTACCAAACAATGAAAAATTAGCCGGGCATGGTGGTGCGTGCCTGTAGTCCCAGCTACTCAGGAGGCTGAGGTGGGAGGATCATTTGAGCCCAAGAGGTCAAGGCTGCAGTGAGCCAAGATTGCGTCACTGCACTCCAGCCTGGGCAACAGAGTGAGACCCTATCTCAAATAAATAAATAAAAAAGTAGATGGTCTGTCCAAGAGAAAAGAACACACAGAGGAGAGAGCTAAGGACAGGACCCTAGGGAACACCAAGATGAAAGGGGGCCAGAGTACAGGACCTGGCAGAGAAGACTGAGAAAGAATACTCAGAGAGGTAGGGGCAGGAGAAAACAGCAATAGTCAAGGCAGAAAAGGTCAGAGTTGCAAGGAAGGGTGGGCAACAGTGTCAAACGCCAGGGAAGTTAAGTAGGATTAACATTAAATAGACACCAGTGGATCTGACAACAGAGACCTGAGGGAGACTCGATGAAACGATGAAGGTGGAGATGAGGAAGCAGAAGCAGTGACAGTAGAAGAGTCTTCACAGAAGCCTGGCCATGAAAGAAGGGGGAGTCCTGAGAAGAGATGAAATGGGGGACATTGTTTAGAAGGGATAGACATGGGTGAAGACCAGAAGAGAAAGTCTACCTGGTAAAGCAAGATAATGGAGAAGGAAAGCAGAAACGGGGTCAAGAACTGGCACGGAACAGCTCATCTTCGAAGGGAAAAGGCCACGATCTCTTCCTCCTTTGAGGTAAGTGGGGAAAGGGTGAATATTTGAAAGTAATAAGAAAGAATGCTGAGGGCACTCACATCTGATAATGAGATGACATTATTAACAGCTAATGTTGTAAGCCCTTAAAATGGATTAGGCATTATTCTTCGTGTTTTACAAGAATCACTTGTCTTCATCTTCATACTAGCTCTGTGAGATGTAGATCAATGCTACGTGCTCCTTGTTTTACTGTTATGCAGAAGAATTCTATTCCTCCCTCACTCATTTCTGCCAGGAAAACTGAAATCTACAGGCCTGCTTTTAACTTTTAGTGTTAAGTAATGGAATTCCAGAGCCAGGTCTGAAAACTGCCAATCTTCATAATTAACAAAGGAGTCTCAAAGAAGAGAGAGAGATGCCTCCTAATATAAAATTAGGTCAAATAATTTGATTAGATAAGGTGTTAAGTGGAGAACACTCATTAAAATACCAATTTTGTTTTTCTGTGTAATATAGAGACTTGTAGGATTATTTTAACTTGTAGGATTATTCCCTGTTAATACAAATGTGTCCTTGGCCAGGCGCAGTGGCTCATGCCTGTAATCCTAGCACTTTGGGAGGCAGAGGTAGGTGGACTGCCTGAGCTCAGGAGTTCGAGACCAGCCTGGGCAATATGGCAAAACCGCACCTCCATTAAAAATACAAAAAATTAGCCAGGTATGGTGGTGCACACTTGTAGTCCCAGCTACTCGGGAGGCTGAGGCAGGAGAATTGCTTGAACCTGGGAGGCGGAGGTTGCAGTAAGCCAAGACTGCGGCACTGCACTCCAGCCTGGGTGACAAAGCAAGACACTGTCTCCAAAAACAAAACAAAACAAAACACCAAATCTGTCCTTGGAAGCATAATTTGAAAAAAAAAAGAAATGGTTTTGTAAGGGTCCAAGAACTAGAAATTATTGCTATGACTCTTTTAATAGCATTCAAAAGTACCTATAATTCTGAGTGGTTGTCCTACTCAATAATTTCTTGCCCTGGTAATAATACTTCACATGTTTGTATTCCTAAGCATATTATCTTAAGATAAATATTTGTAAGATTGTGCTATCAATCTTCAGGTGACATTCAAAGGAAGGTCACTGGTTCTTTCCTCTTATTCCTTTTATAGAAGGAGAAAACAATATAAGCCTAGGGTCCCACTTGATTTCTTATTTCGACAGAGACTCAAAGTCATCTCACTTAAATTAAGAGATAGGTACTATTATCAACTCTATCTTCCAGATGAGAAAACCGAGACACGGAACAGCTTAGTACCTAACCCAAGACCACACAGGTAATAAGGCCTCAAGGGTGGATTTTATCCAGACAGCCTGGTTTCAGAGGCTTCAGTCCTTAGTTACTGCTTCTATTTTCTCTAGAATTTTCTTAGAAAGATTGAAAAGTAATAAATTCTGTTCTTCCTAGTCTAGTTTCTACCTTCTCTAAGTATGCATGCACTACTTGCTGTAGCTTTATAGGCCTATGGTTGGCAAGGTAAAGGCCTGGAACGTCATTCCTCCCAATCACTGGGATTGAGGATGAATGTAGCTGATGCACAGGTGAGAGGGGAGCTCAATGGAATCAAGAAATGGATAGACTATGATGGACCTCCAAATATGTACTGCAATTATTGAGTTAAAGATGGAAGAGCTCTAGCCTGGCTATGCTAACTCACTGTGTGAGCATGGGCTTCAGTTCCCTCAGCTGCTCAAAGTTGGGGTGGAGTAAAACAGTCTCTAAGGCTCCTTTCCTGTGCAAGAAAAGGCTTTTCCAATACATGGTGGCATGGTTCTAGTAACCTAGGGGCAGCCCAGTCACATCCCCATAAGCATAGGGGATGGGAGGAGGGGGGTGATGATTTATCTAATTTATTATTAAAGAGGGATACAGGGAGAAAGTCATTGAAAGCCGTAACATTGTGCACCATTACTATACTAGAGTTTGTGTTAGGGATACAAAGCAGGTTCTACCTCGCAAGTGTGAAGCTTTTCATTTAAAAAAATCTACGTAGAGGCCTCCTCACACAATTCCACAACACTTTATTTGGGACAGTATGCTGGCAGACCCTCTGCTAAACAATTGAAGATATGTAAATGAAAAGACAGTGACAGGTATTTTGTTCAATCATACATAATTTGCTTTGAGGGAGTGCAACGGAAACTGAATCCCCAGGACAACAGTGTGGGGAGGTGCAGCCTAATAACAGGTGATTGGGTCGTAAGGGAGGAGTCCTCATGAATGGATTAATGTCCTTATGGCAGGAGGGGGTTGCTATAAGGCAAGTCCAGCCCCTGGGTGCCTCTTGGTCTCATGTGCTGGCTTCTACCTTCCACCCTTCTGCCATGGGATGACCCTCGCCAGATGCCAGCCTCACACTCTTGGATTTCACTACCTCCTCAGACTATGAGCTGAATAAATTTCTGTTCATTATAAATTACCTAGTCTCAGGCATTCTGTTACAGCAACAGAAAACGAACTGAGACAGGGAGGTAGTGCTGTTGGCCCCTTACCCCTGCCTGGTCCTCAGTCCTGTTCTACCTTATCCCACTTCCTCCAGGATCCAAACTCACCTTTTGAGGGCTGAAGATCACTTTGTATTTGCGAGTTCTGCCAGCCAATTTGTCAGCATTGACAAGACCTACAGAGAGAAGGAATGCAGCCCAGCAAGCCATGAGCCATCTGCACGAAGCAGTTACACTAGAAGCAGGGAAGCTTCTGGGCACGGTGGCTCACGTCTGTAATCCCAGCACTTTGAGAGGCCGAGGCGGGTGGATCACCTGAGGTCGGGAGTTTGCGACCAGCCTGGCCAACATGGCGAAACCCCGTCTCCACTAAAAATATAAAAAATTAGCCCAGTCTGGTGGTGGGCACCTGTAGTCACAGCTACTCAGGAGGCTGAGGCAGGAGAATCGCTTGAACCCGGGAGGTGGAGGTTGCGGTGAGCCCAGATCATGCCATTGTGCTCCAGACTGGGCAACAAGAGTGAAACTCCGTCTCAAAAAAAAAAAAAAAAAAAATGACAACAACAAAAAAGAAGCAGGGAAGCAGATATCCTTCACAAGTGCTACAGCCAACTCAAACAATTATTTTCTTATTAGAGGGTCCTTATGGCCAAGGCCCTTAGATCTTGCCCGCCCTTTCCCACAGTTACACATAGTACCATGGCACACTCACTGGCAATGTATCGCATATTCTTGATGCGGGGTCTGACCAAGAAGCACAATCTATGAGAGAGAAAGAAAAAAAAAACAGTGAAGAAAAATTATCAAGTTGGATAGCAACTTAGAAGAAACTGAAATAATACCAACTTTTTTGCCATTTGCCCTACAGGTCTCATCCTAGCCAAAGTTATGCCATTCTCTTGGTCCACCATACACCAACCACAGAAGATACTCTCAACACAATGGGTAGAATGTGATGAGCTGGGTACATTACTGGCCCTATAGTGGACCCAAAAATTGCTGTTCTCAAATAACTTACAATCCAGTGGGCAAAAAAAGGTGCATATATGGAGTATGTTAACAGTCAGTACCGAAAACACAATACAAGAATACCCCATAAAAATATACAATTATTATTTGTCAGTTAAAAATAAAGGCTGGGCATTGTGGCTCACACCTGTAATCCTAACACTCTGGGAGGCCAAGGTGGGCAGATTGCTTGAGCTCAGGAGTTCGAAACTAGCCTCGGCAACACAGTGAGACCTCGTCTCTATTAAAAATAATAATAGTAGGCTGGGAGCAGTGGCTCACACATATAATCCCAGCACTCTGGGAGGCAGAGGCGGGTGGATTACCTGACGTCAGGAGTTTGAGACCAGCCTGGCCAACATAGAGAAACCCCATCTCTACTAAAAAATACAAAAATTGGCTGGGCGTGGTGGTGCATGCCTGTAATCCCAGCTACTCAGGAGGCTGAGGCAGGAGAATCGCTTGAACCCGGGAGGCGGAGGTTGCAGTGAGCCCAGATTGCGCCATTGTTCTCCAGCCTGGATGACAAGAGCTAAACTCTGTCTCAAAAAATAAAATAAAATAAAATAAAATAAAAATTAATAATAATAATCGTAAAATAAAATACAAGAACTATAAGGCCTGGCGAGGTGGTGCATGCCTATAATTCCAGCATTTTGGGAGGCCGAGATGGGTGGATCACCTGAGGTCAAGAGTTCAAGACCAGCCTGGCCAACATAGAGAAACCCCATCTCTACTAAAAATACAAAGATTAGCTGGGCATGGTGGCAGGCGCCTGTAATCACAGCTACTTGGGAGGCTAAGGCAGGAAAATTGCTTGAACCTGGGAGGCAGAGGTTGCAGTGAGCTGAGATCCCGCCACTGCACTCCAACCTGGGTGACAGAGTTAGACTCCTACTCAAAAAAATAAAATAAAACTACAGGCGGATGCAGTGGTGCACACTTGTAATCCCAGTTACTCAGGAGTCTGAGGTAGGAGGATGCCTTGAGCCCAGGAGCTCAAGGCTGCAGTGAGCTATGATTGCACCACTGCACTCCAGCCTGTGCAACAGAGTGAGACTCTGAAAATAAATTTCAGAGTGAGTCTCTGAAAATAAATAAATTTACTTAAAAAAATTTAAAAATGTAAGAAAGTAATAGAAAATAATGTGAGCTATGACTGTACCACTGCAGTTCAGCCTGTGCAACAGAGTGAGACTCTGAAAATAAATTTCGGAGTCTCTGAAAATAAATAAATTTAATTAAAAAAATTTAAAAATGTAAGAAAGTAATAGAAAATAATGTTTTTCAAACTGGGGTCCATGGATATATTCTCCATGTATCCAGGAGAATTTTTTCTTCTAAGAAAGCATGTACATTAAGTTTCAGAAATACTTTAAAATCAAGACAACAGCTGTACATGACTACATGCCAAGTGAACAGGATAAATACAAAATGCCACGGAAATCCAGAGGAGAAAATCACCCTGGACTGGAAGGGCAACAGAGAGCTTCATGGAGGAGGTGGCTGGGCTCTGAATGATGGACATTCTTTTTTTTTTAATTTTTTTTATTTTTGAGACAGAGTCTCGCTCTCTCGCCCAGGCTGGAGTGCAGTGGCGCGATCTCGGCTCACTGCAAGCTCTGCCTCCCGGGTTCACGCCACTCTCCTGTCTCAGCCTCTGGAGTAGCTGGGACTACAGGCACCCGCCACAATACCCGGCTAATTTTTTGTATTTTTTTAGTAGAGATGGGGTTTCACCGTGTTAGCCACGATGGTCTTGATCTCCTGACCTCGTGATCCGCCCGTCTTGGCCCCCCAAAGTGCTGGGATTACAGGCGTGAGCCACCGCACCCGGCGGACATTCTTTATAGGAGCAGTGAGGACAGGAGAGAATTTCAGGCAGAGCGAATGGAGTGATGAAAAAGGTGAAGGCACAGGCACAGAGCTGAGAGGCGGGTGGAAGCACAACTCAACAGAGGCTTGAAGGGGACACACGAGAGACAAGGCTGGAAAGGTAATGTGGGAGGCCACGCTGCAGACAGCCTTGGAGTCTATGACAAATAATGTAGACAATCTTCAGCAAGTAATGAGAGCCCTAGAAGATTCTTATTTTTTTTTCTTTTTTTTTTTTGAGATGGAGTATTGCTTTGTCACCCAGTCTGGAGTGCAGTGGCATGATCTTGGCTCACTGCAACTCATCCACCTCCCGGGTTCAAGTGATTCACCTGGCTCGGCCTCCTGAGTGGCTGGGATTACAGGCACACGCCACCACACCAGGCTAATTTTTGTATTTTTAGTAGAGATGGGGTTACACCATGTTGGCCAGGCTGGTCTCTATCTCCTGACCCAGAAGATCTGCCCACCTCGGCCTCCCAAAGTGCTGGGATTACAGGCGTGAGTTGCTGCACCCGGCTGCCTTGCAGTTTCTTGAGAAAAGCACGATGAAAATAATTTTGAAAGATTAGCCAATCTGGTTATAGACTGTAATATAAATTAGAGAGGGAAGAGGACAAGAAACTACAGAAAGGAAACTACAGACAACAAAACAAAACAAGACAAAACAAAACAAAACAAAACTACAGAAGAGTAACTTAGCCATGAAATTGTAAAGTTCAGGGAGGTGAACCATATATCTCAGCCAAGGACAGATGAAAGGCAAATGTGCCCCTAGGGACCTCCTCCAGCTTGGAGTAGGGACAGATTCTCCCAGACACTCACTGTTCACTGGAGCTGAGGGCTGGCTTGTTCTCCACCTTGTATAGCTTGTCTACTTCGTGTTGCTACAGAGAGAATCCAATAAGACAATGGACATAAGAGTGCCTGAAAAGCACAAAGGGTGATACGAAGATAGGGAACTTCTTGAGGGCTTCCTAATTATGCTAATTCTAGGAATCAAACTGCTCCCCTGACAACCAACCCACTGAACTTTCCTCAAGCTGTCAATAGGAAAACCAAAAATAAAATAAAAACAGTATGGGCCAGGTGCGGTGGCTCATGCTTGTAATCCCAGCATGTTGGGAGGCCAAGGCAGGAGGATCACTTGAACCCAGGAGTTTGAGATCAGCCTGGGTAACATAACAAGACTCCATCTCTACAAAATTTAAAAAAAAAAATCATATATTCCGTAGCAAATAGACTCAGAAAAATAAATAACAAATTTAAATTTAAAAATTAACCAGGTGTAGTGGCACATGCCTGTGGTCCCAGCTACTTGGGAGGCTGAGGCAGGAGGATCGCCTGAATCCAGGAGGTCAAGACTGCAGTGAGCTGTGATTGTGCCATTGTACTATATTCCAGCCTGGGTGGCGGGGAGAGACTTCGTCTCCCTCCTCAAAAAAATACAAAACAAAAAAATATGAACAACAGCATCGATCTCCCTTTTCCACCCAATTAAGCTACCCTATGTTTGCCTTACAACGGTAGTCACTCTTCAGTAATTTGTATTGTTCATCAAAAGAAAAACTGCTCAAAGAGGAAAGAGGGGCATGACCCCCAGGGGAAAGGGATGGTACCTTCAGAATGGAGACATTGGCAATTCGATCCAAAGGGCTCATGAGATCTGCCTCAATGAATAAATCCTTTTTTCCAGGAAGCTGAAGGAGACACAATATGTTGGGTCACTCACAGGTCACACGAGCTTCCTCACCTGAGAACTAGCCTAGCCACCCATCTAACAGAAGCATAGTCTCTGAGGTGGGAGGGCACTAAGCATCGTCTAGCCCGGCACCTTATTTATTATCTGTATCCACAGTTGACACTTCTCTCTATATTTACCTGTTTTGCCTTCTTGTTTTCTGTACCAGCGGGAAGAAGACATCCCACCTTCTTTCTCAGGTTAACTCCTTGTCACTCAACCCTTCTGCTCACCTGTGACCTTGGTCTGCACCTCACTCCCCTTCTCTGCTGTCTCCTCCACTCTGGCTCCCAACCACCCCTGGTCTCCTGCTGAACAAAGCCAAACACAACAGAACCCCACCTTGCATTTTTCTCCTAAGTACAAAATAAAATAGCGCACGCTCACTGCAGAAAACTTAGCAAACCCGGGACAATCCTCACCCCATCACCCTTCCACTCCCCCATCCCACAGTCCCTGTCATACGATTTCTACACCACCACTCCTGACACAGATCTCAGTGTCTGTTCAGAGGAAGGAGAGGTCACAGTTAGTGACAGGGAGCGGAAAGTCATTGGGAGAGTCCTCTCAACCAGGCCTTCATGAATGGGTAGGGTGTTGACACGGATGTTTGAAGAGGGCAGTCCAGCAAAAATCAGAAAGAGAACATAGGCTGTGTGGTCTCGATTTTGGGGACGATTTTGCCCTCTGGGGGACATTTGGCAATATCCAGACACATTTTTGGTTATCTGACTCACGGTAGGGGTTTTACTGGCATCTCGTGGGTAGAGGCCAGGGATGCTGCGAGACATCCAACAATGCACAGGCCAGCCCCCACCACAAAGAATGATCCAGTCCAAAAGGTCAACGGTATAGAGGGCAGGAAATTTTTTATTTATTTATTTTTAATCTTATTTGTTGTTTTGTTTTGTTTGTTTTTTGAGACGAAGCCTCCCTCTGACACCCAGGCTGGAGTGCAGTGGTGTGATCTCGGCTCACTGCAACCTCTGGCTCCCAGATTCCACTAATTCTCTGCCTCAGCCTCCCAAGTAGCTGAGATTACAGGTGCCCGCCACCACACCTGGCTAATTTTTGTATTTTTAGTAGAGACAGCATTTCACCATCTTGGCCAGGCTGGTCTTGAACTCCTGACCTCGTGATCCACCTGCCTCGGCCTCCCAAAGTGCTGGGATTACAGGTGTGAGCTACCGCTACCGGTCTGTTTTTTGTTTTGTTTTTTGTTTTTAAAGACAGTCTTGCTCTGTTGTCCAGGCTGGAGTGCAGTGGCAGGACCTCAGCTCACTGCAACCTCTGCCTCCCAGGGTCAAGCAATTCTCCTGCCTCAGCCTCCCAAGTAGCGGGGATTACAGGTGCATGCCACCACACCTGGCTAATTTTTGTATTTTTAGTAGACATGGAATTTCGCCATGTTGGCCAGGATGTTCTCAAACCCTTGACTCCTCAGGTGATCCACCTGCCTCAGCCTCCTCCCCAAGTGTTGGGATTACAGGTGTGAGCCACCACGTTTGGGCTTTTTAAATGTTTCTTTATTTTTTAGTTTCCCAAACCCAAAATGGTCAACAGAGGGTAGGAAATCTTGAGGTAGGTGAATGGTGAAAAATAGACCGAAATAGTTGGCTAGGATTGAGCAGGAAGGGCTCCAAATGCCAGCTTTGGGGAGTGTGGCCTTGATCCTCTAATTAACAGGGAAAAATAAAGCTTTTGTGCACTGAAGCATTCCAATCAGCTGGAAATGTTAATGAATCTGAAGACTGGAGAAACAGGAGGCAGGGAGTTCACTTAGGGAGTTAATGAAACCATCCAGGAAGCCCAAGCATGTGGCAATGAAAGAGGGCCTGATTTAGGCTGGTGGTGGTATGAGCAAAAATAGATTAAGAGATACATGGAATGTGTAATATAATGTTGGTTTTTTTTTTTTTTTTTTTTTTTTTTGAGATGGAGTTTCACTCTTGTTGCCCAGGCTGGAGTGCAATGGCGTGATCTCGGCTCACCCCAACCTCCACCTCCTGGGTTCAAGCAATTCTCCTGCCTCAGCCTCCCAAGTAGCCGGGATTACAAGCATGCGCCACCATGCCCAGCTAATTTTGTATTTTTAGTAGAGACAGGGTTTCTCCATGTTGGTCAGGCTGGTCTCAAACTCCCGACCTCAGGTGATCTGCCCGCCTCGGCCTCCCAAAGTACTGGGATTACAGGCGTGAGCCACCGCGCCCAGCCTAATATAATTTTTTAAAATACTTCAAAGAAATTAACAGTGTTAACAGTGCTTATAACTTATGGTAGGGCCATAAGTAATTTTTTTTTCTTTTTACTTTCCTTGATCTTCTTACATTTTCTATAATATGCAAGTGTTATTTTATAATCACCATAAAAAAGTTATGTGTAAAGAAGTATACATGGAACTCAGCAACTGGTTCAGTTAAGTATCAGGGTGAAGGACAGGCAAAGATGATTTTGATATTTCAAGCCTGAATAGCAATGCACATTAACAAAAATTAAGTCAGAAGTTAGTTAGGACAGGACGTTATTGCCTGGAAATCCACTTTGGCCATGCTGAATAACCCAGTGGGTTCAAGTTTCTCTCCTTGGTCTCCTCTACTTGATCTCACCTGAACTAGCGGCTTTAACTAGCACCTCTTTTCAATTCTTCAGACATTTATTGCAAGTCTTTTATGTGCATGTCACTGTGCAAGCACTAAGTATAAAAGAGAAATAGGCTGGGTGTGGTGGCTCATGCCTATAATCCCAGCACTTTGGGAGGCTGAGACGGGCAGATCACCTGAAGTCAGGAGTTTGAGACCAGCCTGGCCACATGGTGAAACTCTGTCTCTACTAAAAATACAAAAATTAGCCAGGTGGGCTAGTGCGCACCTGTAATCCCAGCTACTCCGGAGGCTGAAGCAGAACCTGGGAGGTGGAGGTTGCAGTGAGCCAAGATTGCGCCACTGCACTCCAGCCTGGGCAACGGAGTGAGACTCTGTCTCAAAAAAAATAAATAAGTAAAATTAAATAGAAATAAAATCTGGTCCAAGATGCCCTGCTGTTCTCGTCTTGATCCATCTTCCTTCCAGTCCTCACAATAGAGCTGCAGTTCCACATTTCTATCTGCTGGATGTTACAAGCTGTATTTCTCACTGGCATCTTAACTTCCCCCATCCAAACCCAAACAAATCAACTTCCCCCACCAAACCTGTTCCTTTTTCTAATTATTTTTCTCATTTCTATTCAATGTTCATACAACAAATATTTATTAAGCATATGGTGCATGCTTGACTCTAAGCTAGGTACTCACTGGGTAGTGTTGACCAAAACAAACGTGATCCCTGCCCACCTTCCAATCTAATGAGGAATACAGACATAAAATGAATAACTAAATGATTACACAAGTAATCCATTAAAATCACAGTAGCAGTATTATTTTCCTAATAACCAGGTTAAAAATCTCACTCATTTTTGCTTCTCCTCAACCTTTATGACCAATCAGTAAGTCTTTGAGTTTTCTTTCGCCATAACTTAAAAATTCATCATTTCCCTTCATTCCCATTGCTACCAGTTTTGTGTGGGCCTTTATTACTTGTCTAATCTACGGTCTCCTAACTGGCCTTCTTGTTGCCCATTTACCCCACCACACACATCACTATTAGAATCATCATCAAGTATTGTCTCATGCCACAAATGGAAAAAAAAAAAATCGTCAGTGGCTACCGTGTAACTGCTGATGGCTGTCTTCCCTGTACATGCCTTGTCTTTCCCTGGTTTGTCAACTTTGCTCCTACCAATCTATCTGCCTGGAGCATGCTTAGTCGCCAAAGAAAATAAGCTTATTATTCACACTCACCTCCTTGAAGCTCCTAGATCATCACCCCAGCTAGAAATGATCACTTATTCTGAACTCTTCGGGTACGCTACTCTATCACTCATTTACCACCTGTGTGTGATAATTTGTGCTTCACACAGCTCCTGCTGGAGTGGTAGAATCCCTAATGGCAAATATGTCTCAACCATCTTTCCGTCCCTAGGGATGCCTGGCACTAATGGTGTCTCCCTTGCCTGTATGGGGGTTGGGGGCTGATTTCCATTAACTCTCTGGCCAGGTTCCAAACAGCTCTTACTACTCCCTGGATTCACTCTGGACCTGCTGGGGAAGCTCCAAGGAACTACCAGGGGCCAAGAACAAGATAAAAGGGGCACGGCAAGGAAGAAATGTGCATCCAATGAGTGCTAAACTGTAGATGCGATAAAGTCGCCAGGCGAGCACTGACCTGCTCCAGCAGATAGATGAGCTGGTCTCGAGCCAGCCTCTTGAGCATGGAGAAATCAGGCAGCTCAGGGGCGTCTGGCCGATGGGGAAAAGCCATGGCAGCGGTGACCTGCGCCGCGGAGTGGAAGGACGCCCTTCGCTCTGAGAAGGCCGGCCGCAGCCCAGGGGAAGCGCAAGGGGGCTATCCTTCAGGCCTGGGCACCGACTTCCAAAGACCCCAGAGGTGCCCTCGCTCCTCAGCAGCACTCCAGGAATGAATGGCCACCTCCAGGCAAAGAGAGCTACTACCGCGGAGCAGCCTTGTCTCAGACCTGCAGCCACCGTGTCCTGACCCTCCCTCCCTGATCCAGTCAAACCGTCAGCAGGATTCCGGTCTACACCCCGCAGAGACTCCGTAGCGTACTGGGAGAACCCAGTCTCCTGCCAGAAAGAGAAGCGACTTCCTAGATCTCCCGGAAGTCCCTTTCGTTCCCAGCGCTTCGCGTACCAGGAAGGGGACGGTGTCTTGAAAGGGACATTTAAAAATCGGAGGCAATGAGTCTATTAATTAGGTGGCTGTGCCTGGGGTCCCAGCACTCAAGAGGCTGAGGTGGGAGAATCGCTCGAGTTAGGGAGGCGGAGATTGCAGTGAACTGTGATCGCGCTACTGCACCCCAACCTGGGCAACAAAGCTAGACCTTGCCTCAAAAAAAAAAAAAAAAAAAAAAAGAAAAGAAAAAAGACATAATGGATGCAACAGGCTAACAATATCTGAACTCTGATCAGTCATACCATCATGTCATTTCCTGGTGAGATGCATAGGAAATACAGAGCATCACCTACCTAATCAAGCCTCAAGATCTGACTACGAGTTTATAGGCTATATAGAGATTAGCAGGAATATGTTAAGACATCGTAGGTATGAAATCAACCATACCCAAAATGTAGGAAATTATATGGGACAAATGATCTGTCTTATTTAAAAAAAAAATGGCAAAGGGAGAAATGTGGAAGGGGGAAACACTTCAGAATAAAAGAGATTTAAGGGATATATCAACTAAATGTTTCAATGTGTGGATCTTCTTTGGATAATAATTGAAAGATAACTGATTTAAGGAATTACTAAAACTTTTCAGGTATTGTATTTCTTTTCTTTTCATTTTTTTCCAGACAGAGTTTCGCCCTTTTGCCTAGTGGAGGATCTTGGCTCATTGCAAGCTCCACGCCACACCCCCACCCCCACCCCCACCCCCGGCCCTAGGTTCAAGCGGTTCTCCTGCCTCAGTCTCCCGAGTAGGCTGGAATTACAGGCCCGTGCCACCATGCCTGGCTAATTTTTGTAATTTTGGTAGAGACTGGGTTTCACTATGTTGGCCAGGCTGATCTCAAACTCCTGACCTCAAGTGATCCACCTGTCTCGGCCTCCCAAAGTGCTGGGGTTACAGGCGTGAGCCACAGCGTCTGGTCAGGTATTGCATTTCTATGTTATCATTTTTTTTTTTTTTTTGTATTTCTATGTTATACAGGCTTGTATTTCTGTTAAAAAGAAGTCCTTATCTCTTAGAGATACATACTGAAGTTTTTACAGATGAAATAATTTGGCCAGGAGTTCGTGTCTGTAATTCCCACCAAGTTGGGAAGTCCAGGTGGCGGGGCAGGGCGGAGGGCGGGAGTTGCTTTAGCTGGGAGTTTGAGATGAGATTGGTCAACTACAACACGTAAAAAATAGCCAGGCATGGTGGTAGGCACCTTTAATCTCGATACTTGGGAGGCTGAGGCAGGAGGATCACTTGAGCCCAGGAGTTTGAGGCTGCAGTGAGCTATGATCATGCTATAGCACCCCAGCCTGGGCAACAAAGTGAGACACCATTTCTTTTTTTCTTTTTCTTTGAGATGGAGTTTCGCTCTTGTTGCCCAGGCTGGAGTGCAATGGCACAATCTCAGCTCACTGAAACCTCCACCTCCAGGTTCAAGTGATTCTCCTGCTGCAGCCTCCTGAGTAGCTGGGATTACAGGCATGCGCCATGCGCCTGGCTAATTTTGTATTTTTAGTAGAGACGGGGTTTCTCCATGTTGGTCAGGCTGGTCTCGAACTCCTGACCTCAGGTGATCTGCCTGCCTTGGCCTACCAAAGTGCTGGGATTATAGGCGCCAGCCACCATGCCTGGCCCGATCTGTCTCTTAAAAAATGAAAAAATGCTAAAATATGTTTGGGATTTGCTTTAAAATAACCCAGGGGGAGATGTAGGAACACTCAGGAAAAAGACTGGGCCAGGCACGGTGGCTCACGCCTGTAATCCCAGCACTTTGGGTGACCAAGGCAGGTGGATTGCTTGAGCCCAGGAGTTCAAGACCAGCCTAGGCAACATAGCAAGAACCCCATGTCTATAAAAAAATTTAAAAATGATTGGCCATTTGTTAATTGTTAAAGCTGATGGGTACATGGGGGTTTATTGCATTTTAGTATTCTACTTCTTTATTTAGAGATGGAGTGTTGCTCTGTTGCTCAGGTTGGATTGCAGTGGCATAGTCATAGCTTACAGCAGCCTGGAGCTCCTGGGCTCAAGTGATCCTCCCGCCTCAGCCCCCCAGATAGCTGGAATACAGTCATATGCCACCTTGCTGAGCTTCTCCCTACTTTTCTATGTTTGAAAAGCTATATAGGCCGGGCGCGGTGGCTCAAGCCTGTAATCCCAGCACTTTGGGAGGCCGAGACGGGCGGATCACGAGGTCAGGAGATCGAGACCATCCTGGCTAACACGGTGAAACCCCGTCTCTACTAAAAAGTACAGAAAACTAGCCGGGCGAGGTGGCGGGCGCCTGTAGTCCCAGCTACTCGGGAGGCTGAGGCAGGAGAATGGCGTAAACCCGGGAGGCGGAGCTTGCAGTGAGCAGAGATCCGGCCACCGCACTCCAGCCTGGGTGACAGAGCGAGACTCCGTCTCAAAAAAAAAAAAAAAAAAAAAAAAAAAGAAAAGCTATATAATACAAGGTTAAGCAAAAAACAAAAAATATGCTGTGCTCACAACTGGACTTTGAGAGCTCAGTATTTTATTGTGAGCCTTTCTGCTCACTAACCCCCTTAGATTGAATCTTGGCTGCAGTAGGAGGTGGAGGTTGCCCTAAAGTGGTGGGATTTACTCCCACTGCCGTTTAAAGAAGATGAGTGAAGCATTACCTTACACTCCTTTTTTTCCCCCTGGAGTCTCACTCTGTTGCCCAGGCTGAAGGGCAATGGTGCGATCTTGGCTAACTCCCAGGTTCATGCGATTCTCTTGCCCCAGCCTCTGGAGCAGCTGGGGTTACAGGCATGTGCCACCACTCCTGGCTAATTTTTGTATTTTTGGTAGAGATGAGGTGTCTCCATGTTGGCCAAGCTGGTGTCAAATCCTGACCTCAGGTGATCTGCCTGCCTCAGCCTCCCAAAGTGCTGGGCTTACAGGTGTGAGCCACCGCACCCAGCCTTTTTAAAATTTTTATCCCATGACTTTTTTAATCCTATCACTTTTTTTTCATAAGTTTTTTCCATAATTTTTTTTTTTTTTTTTGAGATGGAGTCTTGCTCTGTCATCCAGGCTGGAGTGCAATGGTATGATCTCGGCTCACTACAACCTCCACCTCCCAGGTTCAAGTAGTTCTCCCATCTCAGCCTCCTGAGTAGCTGGGACTACAGGCATGTGCCACCACACCAGCTAATTTTTTGTATTTTTAGTAGAGACAGGGTTTCGCCATTTGGCCAGGGTGGTCTCAAACTCCTGACCCCAGGTGATCTGCTCACCTTGGCCTCCCAAAATACTGGGCTTACAGGAGTGAGCCACCACACTGGGCCTAGTTCCCTGCTTTTGGATGACAGTGATCTTCATCTGATCTGCACCTGTCTCCCCCATTAGACACTTCTCCAGTCTTTGCTGACAGTGGCCTGCTTTTATTTATTTAATTTTTATCACATGATTTTTTTTTTTTAAATCCCATAGCTTTTCATAAAACTTTTTTTGGAATAACTTTTTTTCATAACTTTTTCCACAACTTTTTTCCCACAATTTTTTTCCACACCTTTTTTCACAACATTTTTTAATCCCATTGCGTAACTTTTTTTTTATCCCATAACTTTTTAATCTCATAACTTTTTTTTTTTTGAGATAGAGTGTCACTCTGTTGCCCAGACTGGAGTGCCATGGCACGATCTCGGCTCACTGCAACTTCCGCCTTCCAGGTTCAGGTGATTCTCCTGCCTCAGTCTCCCAAGTAGCTGGCACTACAGGGGTGTGCCACCGCTCCTGGCTAATTTTTTGTATTTTTAGCAGAGACAGGGTTTCACCGTGTTAGCTAGGATGGTGTTGATCTCCTGACCTCGTGATCTGCCCACCTCGGCCTCCCAAAGTGCTGGGATTACAGGCGTGAGCCACCATGCTGAACATCTCATAACTTGTTTAATCCCATTATTTTTTAAATCCCATAACTTTTTCCATTTGTGTTCTTTTAATAAACACTTGCATAGTTATATTACAATTTTGTAAAACTAAAAACATTATCTCATGCCAATTCTGCCCAGTTTTGCACAATCTCAATACCTTTAATACTATGGTTTTCAAGACACACAAAATAAAATTTTAAGTCAAAAACAGCACTTTGCAATGATAATTTATTACATTACAGTAGCATCACAGCGGTATTCAATAATGCCACTTTAGGCAAAAGTCTTTCAGTATTTCCATATAGATTCTGTTTACAAGAATTTGTAAATTGGTAAAAGTTATTCTAAGAAAACTTGGCAAATAAAGCTTTGGACTGGAATTGGCATTTCTTTCTCTACTTTTCCTTCTCCAGTTTCTTTCTTTTAAGCTACAGTATTCATATTTTAAAATGTTTTAATTTGGCCAGGTGCAGTGGCTCACGCCTGTAATCCCAGCACTTTGGGAGGCCAAGACGGGTGGATCACGAGGTCAGGAGATCGAGACCATCCTGGCTAACACGGTGAAACCCTGTCTCTACTAAAAATACAAAAATTAGCCGGGCGCAATGGCGGGCGCCTGTAGTCCCAGCTACACGGGAGACTGAGGCAGGAGAATGGCATGAACCCGGGAGGCGGAGCTTGCAGTGAGTGTAGATTGCGCCACTGCGCTCCAGTCTGGGCGACAAAGTGAGACTCCGTCTCAAAAAAAAAAAAAAAATGGTTTTAATTTATTTCAAACATTAAAATAACAGTACATTTTTTAATAGTTATACTATTGTAAAATGACTCCTTAAGATAAAGTTTTAGAGAAACTATATTCTGGATAGAGCTGATTTACATTTTGAAATTTTCTGAAAATCAGCTTTGGTTTTAAAATTGATTTTTTTTTTCATTTCTGGAAAACCTATCAGGTTTAATCAAATACTTTAAAATGATTATCACATACTGCAATCTTTAAATAAACAGGTATTTTGATTCTTTACCTCCTACAAAAATTCAAATTTATTCAATTGAACTCACATTTTAAAATTCTATATTTCTGCTGAACTCTGACCTTCTAATGTTGCCTTCTAAGCAAATTGAAAGCTGCCTTATACTGAATGAGGAAGAGAATACTTGGCTGAATGAGGTATTGCAAAAGAGTGCATGCACTTCGAAGAAAGACTTAAGTTATTATCATAGGATTTCCATTCTTTTTAGCTATTTCTTAAATATATGACAAAATACTTACACAAAGAGTGGTATTTCAGTTAATATAGTAAATTTATTTCCAGATTGACATTCAGTTTGAATATGCCAGTATGTGATTTAATCCATAGGTACCTGATGAGCACATTATTGTCAGATTGGTTACAGATGCTAAACGCTATCTGAAGGTCATTTCTAGTCATTTATATTTAATCTGAATGTGATGGTGTCTAACCTGGAACCATTCCAATGGGGAAACGCTCCCCATATCAGACAAGTGTAAGGTGAGGCAGTGCCGAGACCCCTCTCTAGCTTGCTCTCTCTAGCTGTGCATGCCCCTGAGCCTTCTCTAGTTTGGGGGATACTTTGCTCTGGCTTATTTATGTTGCTGCCATTAACCTTCAGTTTGTTTATGTCCACTTCTTCACCTGCTTGATTAATTGGTTTTCTTTTCTTCCCCCACATATTTTATTATCTTGGAGAAGGTGAGACATACCTTAAAGTTTTTTAATAATCTGGTAATAACTTTCAGAGCAGGCATGTGGGATTTGGGGCTTTTTTCTTTTCTTTTCTTTTTTTGGTTGTACTTTAAGTTCTAGTGTACATGTGCACAAGGTTTGTTACATATGTATACATGTGCCATGTTGGTGTGCTGCACCCATCAACTCATTATTTACATTTGGTATTTCTCCTAATGCTATCCCTCCCCCAGCTCCCTACCCCCTGACAGGCCCTGCTGTGTGATGTTCCCTGCCCTGTGTCCATGTGTTCTTATTGTTCAACTCCCACCTATGAGTGAGAACATGCAGTGTTTGGTTTTCTGTCTTCGTGATAGTTTGCTGAGAATGATGGTTTCCAGCTTCATCCACGTCCCTGCAAAAGACATGAACTCATCCTTTTTTATGGCTGCATAGTATTCCATGATATATATGTGCCACATTTTCTGAATCCAGTCTATCATTAATGGACATTTGGGTTGGTTCCAAGTCTTTGCTATTGTAAACAGTGCCGCAATAAACATATGTGTGCATATCTCTTTATAGTAGCATAATTTATAATCCTTTGGTTATATACCTGGTAATGGGATTGCTGGGTCAAATGGTATTTCTAGTTCTAGGTCCTTGAGGAATTGCCACACTGTCTTCCATGATGGCTAATTTACACACCCACCAATAGTGTAAAAGCATTCCTATTTCTCCACATCCTCTCCAGCAGCTGTTGTTTCCTGACTTTTTAATGATCGCCATTCTAACTGGCATGAGGCCACTGGTATCTCATTGTGGTTTTGATTTGCATTTCTCTGATGACCAGTGATGATGAGCATTTTTTTCATGTATCTGTTGGCTGCATGAATGTCTTCTTATGAACAGACATTTGTTTTTCTTTTTTTTTTTTTTTTTTTTTGAGACAGAGTCTGGCTTTGTCGCCCAGGCTGGAGTGCAGTGGCCAGATCTCCACTCACTGCAAGCTCCGCCTCCTGGGTTCGCGCAATTCTCCTGCCTCAGCTTCCCGAGCAGCTGGGACTACAGGCGCCCGCCACCTCGCCCGGCTTATTTTTTTTTTTTTGTATTTTTAGTAGAGACGGGGTTTCACCGTGTTAGCCAGGATGGTCTCGATCTCCTGACCTCGTGATCCGCCCGTCTCGGCCTCCCAAAGTGCCGGGATTACAGGCTTGAGCCACCGTGCCCGGCCATTTGTTTTTCTTTTTAAGACAGTTTTACTCTGTCACCCAGGCTGGAGTGGAGGGGCATGATCTTGGTTCACTGCAACCTCTGCCTCCCAGGTTCAAGCAATTCTCTTGCCTTAGCCTCCCGAGTAGTTGGGAATACAGGCACCCATCAGCACACCCGGCTAATTTTTGTATTTTTAGTGGAGACGGAGTTTCACCATGTTGGTCAAACTGTTCTGGAACTCCTGACCTCAAGTGACCTGCCCGCCTCAGCCTCCCAAAGTGCTAGGCGCGAACCACTGCACCTGGCCTGGGATTTGGGCTTTTGAATGCTCAGTGTGGTGCTCTCAGAGTCGAAGAGATGAAAACAAAACAAAACAAAACAAAACAAAACAAAACAAAACCCAACCAACCTTTAGGTTTTTCCCTAATGGCAAAGATCAGTAGACCACATAGAAGTTTGTGATTTGGTCGGGTGCGGTGGCTCATGCCTGTAATCCCAGCACTTTAGGAGGCCGAGGCAGGTGGGTCACGAGGTCAGGAGATCAAGACCATCCTGGTTAACACGGTGAAACCCCATTTCTACTAAAAATTGCAAAAAATTAGCTGGGCGTGGTGGTGGGCGCCTATAGTCCCAGCTGATTGGGAGGCTGAGGCAGGAGAATCGTGTGAACCTGGAAGGTAGAGCTCGTGGTGAGCCGAGATCGCGCTACTGCACTCTAGCCTGGGCAACAGAGCTAGACTCCATCTCAAAAAAAAAAAAAAAAAAAAAAGAAGTTTGTGATTTTTGAATTAATTCACTGTGGTTTAAGAGTAGGGAACATGGAGTTAAGAGAAAATAAGTTCACATTATAGTTGGAAGTATTGAAGCTATTTTTTCAGAGGAGCTAACTGTAAAAGATGTGAGGATAACCAAACAGATGAATGACCAAGATGTTCTGTCCCTCATCTCTTGAAAATCAAATGGACACTTGGCCATATTCATTGGGCTCTTGATAACAAAGGCACTTTGCTCAATAAACAGTGGAAAGACTAGATGAACAAGGTAGGCTGCACACTGAGGAAGGCAGGCTCCTCTGAAGGAGGCAAGAGAGAATTTTGGAACATTCCAAATGCTCACCTCGGGGGGAGATTGGTTCCAAATGGACTCAAGGCTGGTGGAGGTGGCATTTGAGGCTGGCTTGAAGATTAAAGGTGGTAACATCCATCCATGTGGGGGAGGCAGGGGGATCAGTGAGGTCATGGCCAGTTTTATGAACTCACATAAAGTACTTTTCAGGAGCACAAGGATCCTGGTGGGGGGCAGGTCCTGGGGGTACACGGGGCTAGGAGATGACCTATTCATCTCTGGCTGTGATTCGGTATTTCTTCCATAGCTAACTTGCCTGGGGGACTCCTGCCAAGCCAGAGGAGCAGGGCAGATGGAGCCAGATCCTGTTGGGGGTAGGCATGGAGGGTAGTGGGGGGCACTGAGACAGAGCACCCTGACTGCTGTTAGAGAGCTGTTCAGTCATCACACCTACTAACCCCCAGTTGGCCAGTCAGGTCTGTCCAGGTGCTGTGACTCACCTTGCTGGCTCAGAGGAGACACTGAGTGGGACTGTGGGGAGCACAGGCCTAGAGGAGTCCTGCAGCCGAGCATTCGGCTTTTGCTCTGCCAATGATGCAGTTGATTAGGGGTCTGCAGCCTGTTTCCTAATGCTCCGAGATTCTGTGCCCAGCCCAGGTCCCTCTGTTCTGGAAACAAAGGACCAGATCCCCATATTTCCTTCTTGCTCTTTTGTTTTTGTTTTTGAGACAGTCTCTCTCTCTTCTGGAGTAAAGTGGCACAATCTGGGCTCAGTGTAGCCTCCATCTCCAGGGTTCAAGTGATTCTCATGCCTCAGCCTCCTCAGTAGCTAGGATTACAGACGTGCACCATCATGCCTGGCTAATTTTTTTTGTATTTTTAGTAGAGACGGGGTTTCACCATGTTGCCCAGGTTGGTCTCAAACTCCTAGCCTCAAGTGTTCTGCCCCTCTTGGCCTCCCAAAGTGCCAGGATTTCACGCATGAGCTGTTTTGTTTTAATTTCTTGTTTTTATTACCATGTAAGTTTTCTACTCCAAGAGTGCAGGCCTGTGATTGAAGTATCCTAAGTAGAGCTGATAACATTTCCAGATGTAGGGAATAATGGACAGAGAAAAAATATCTTGATGGGATGGGACATTTTGAGGAGAGTAGGCATTTTCTAAAAACTCCATTCTTAGCTACAAGACTTCACATTATGAAATAACTTGGTTGCTTACAAAATAATCTTGCTATGTGTGTTGAATAGCCCTCAGAAAAATAGTTTTTCAGCTCCGTGCGGTGGCTCATATCTGTAATCCCAGCACTTTGGGAGGTCGAAGAAGGAGGATCACCTGAGATCAGGGTTTGAGACCAGCCTGGCCAACAGTGAAACCTTGTCTCTACTAATAATACAAAAATTAGTCGGGCATGGTGGCATGTGCCTGTAATCCCAGCTACTCAGGAGGTTGAGACAGGAGAATCGCTTGAACCCAGGAGGCGGAGGTTACAATGAACGAAGATCAAGCCACTGTACTCTAGCCTGGGCGACAGAGCAAGACTTGCTCTGAAAATTTAAAAAAGATAATACTTTTTTCCCTCCTCTGAGGATTCCTGTGTCTAATTGTAGAGTTCAGTGGGAACCCAGGATGCCAGGAGGGCCCTAAAGCCTAGCAGGGTCTATGGCTAGGAGTTCCAGCCTTCCCTCAAGACTCATGCCTGGCCAGCAGCTGAACCCCTGGCCTAACCTATTAGATTCAGTTGTAGACATTGTTAAGGCAACACCAGGTTCCATGGTCACAGTAGACTTGTAAAGATACAAAGAGAACTTGGCTCGTCTTCATTTCCACCAGACTCTGCAGCACTTGCTCTAAGCAGGGAAGGGATTTGGGTTTTCAGAGGCCAGGGCTGAAGGGTCCAGTGAGCAGGCAGTCCTTTCCCTGAAGAGAGGTGTAGCCACTTCCCCCAGACCCAGCTGCCCTGGCCAGGCCTTGGCTGTCTGGTGTTTTTCTCTTGTCCAGCTTAGCTGGTCAGCCAACTTTTTCTACTGTCTGCCCATCTGGCCTGTTGGATATTAGAAGATCTCTTGAGCCAGACGCTTGGGCCAAAAGTAAGGCCAGAGACTGGAGAGAGGCTGGGTGGGGCTCTGGTCAAGCAGGTAGGTCCAATTGGGGTCAAGAGAGAGGCTCCATGTGACCCCAAGTCCTGAATCCTAGGATTGTTCCCAGCTGCTATTCCCCAGGAAAGAAGTCCCACAACTTCCAAGTTGCCAAGAGCCATAGGGCAGATGTCTTACCTCTGTTTTCTTGGGTGGTTTCTTGGTTGGGCAGATGTTTCTGGAGGTAAGAAGTTGGGGTGGGGGTGGAGGCCACAGTTTATTCTCTTTTTGCCTCCAGAGGGTGCAGAGAGGCTTCTAGTTGGGTGACTTCATCTTCCTTGAAAAGGCCTGAGTCAGAAACACAGCCAACAGGGCCAGGTGCAGCGGCTCACACCTATGATCCCAACACTTTGGGAGACCAAGCTGGGAGGATCACTTGAGCCCAGGAGTTTGAGACCAGCCTGGGCAAGATGGCGAGACCTTGGCTGTATAAAAATTTAGCTGAGCATGGTGGTGTGTGCCTGTAATCTCAGCTCCTTGGGAGGCTGAGGTGGGAGGACTGCTTGATCCCAGGAGGTCAAAGCTGTAGTGAGCTATGATTGTGCCACTGCAGGGGAGAAGGGAAGGGAGGAAAGGAGGAGAGACGCAGATAGCCACATTGTACACTGCCCAGACTGCTACTTCCTCATCATCGTCCTCAGGTTCTTGCCTCCCTGATTCTGCCTGCTGCCTCTTGTACCTACTATGGATTCTCTTCTCCTTTCACAGGTGGCTTGTTCCCTAGGGCCAAGTGCCCTTCCTAGGGGCTGTGCTGGGAGAAGGCTCAGACTGGGCTTTTCCTTGAGGTCTGGGGAGATGGAAGATTGTTGGAATGAGCTTCAGCACTTGGCTCATCCCGTCCTGGGAGATTCTTACCAGAAATTGAATGACCCTTTCATATGTTTCTTCCCGCACAGAATACAGAGAGGGAACATGTGTGTGTGTGTGTGTGTGTGTGTGTGTGTGTGTGTACTATGATAATGTACATAAAACAAGTCTGCAAGCATTCATAAAAAACTCAGGAGAGAGGTACAGCGTGGCTGGGAGATACTTCCCTTCTGTACCTTCTGAGTTTTGGACTATGTGAATAAGTCATCCTTTCAAAAAGTGAATAAAAGTTTAATTTCCCCCTTTCTCTCTGTGCCCCCATCCCCAGCGAAAAAAATGGGCTTAGAGAATCAGCTATACCTTGGTGTTCAAATCTCAGCTCTGAGTGATCTTAGGCAAGCACTTAACCTCTAATACCCCATGTTTTTCATCTACACAATAGAAGTGATAATAGTAACTGTCTCCTATGGTTCTTGTGAGGATTAAGTGGGATTGTTAGTGTGGTGCCTGGTAAAGCACTCAATAAATGTTCAAACAGTGGTAGTTATAATGGTTGTTTGTTTGTTTGTTTGTTTGTTTGTTTTTGAGATGGAGTTTCGTTGTTGCTGCCCAGGCTGGAGTGCAATGGTGTGATCTTGGCTCACTGCAGCCTCCACCTCCCGGCTTCAAGCGATTCTCCTGTCTCAGCCTCCTGAGTAGCTGGGATTACAGGCATGTGCCACCACACCCAGCTAATTTTGTATTTTTAGTAGAAATGGGGTTTCTCCATGTGGGTCAGGCTGGTCTCGAACTCCTGGACTCAGGTGATTTGCCCAGATCTGCCCACCTTAGCCTCCCAAAGTACTGTGATTATAGGCGTGAGGCACCATGCCTGGCCAGTCACAATGGTATTAACAATAGCAATATAATCTGCTCTCTCTGGGCCTCTGTTAGCCAGCTATAAATTTGATCTTTTTTCCTGTCCATTGCATCCTTACTGAGTTCTTTTAAAAACAAATGAGGCCGGACGTGGTGACTCATGCTTGTAATCTCAGCACTTTGGGAGGCTGAGGTGGGTGGATCACTTGAGGCCAGGAGTTTGAAACCAGCCTGGCCAAAATGGTGAGACCCTGTGTCTACTAAAAAATACAAAAAATTAGCAGGGCATGGTGGTGTGCACCTGTAATCCCAGCTACTCGGGAGACTGAGATGGGAGAATTGCTTGAACCTTAGAGGCAGAGGTTGCAGTGAGCCGAGATAGCACCACTGCACTCCACCCTGGGTGAAAGAGTGAGACTTTGTCTCAAAAAAAAAGAGAAAAGTGCTTGTGCAGTAGGGTCTGTTCTGTTGTACCTCTGTCATCATCTGGCTAGCCTGCTGGTCTTGGGAGAAGAATAGAAGATGTAGGGCAACACCATTCCAGTGACTTGCAGACTTGCAGACAGAAGCAAAGCAATCTGGCCAGCCCAGCCTAGATCAGCTGAATTCTTGTACATCTGCAGATGGGTGAACAATCATAAATGATTGTTGTATCAAGCCACTGAGTTTTGGGGTAGTTTGTTATGCAGCAGTAGCTAACCAATACATACTATGATCTACCTTCCCAGTCCCCCTCCTCCTTCTCCAGTTATATCACCATTTCAATTGTTACCAGTTTAATCATTCTCATTTCATTAATTATTGATGGTATAACTTCTCTCCTCTGCCTTTTTTTTTTTTTTTTTTTTTTTTTTTTGAGATGGAGTCTTGCTTTTGCTGCCCAGGCTGGAGTGGAATCGTGTGGTCTCAGCTCACTGCAACCACCATCTCCTGGGTTCAAGCAATTCTCCTACCTCAGTCTCCTGAGTAGCTGGGGTTACAGGTGCCTGCCACCACACCCAGCTAATTTTTGTATTTTTAGTAGAGATGGGGTTTCAACATTTTAGTCAGGCTGGTCTTGAACTCCTGACTTTAGGTGATCCACCTACCTCTGCCTCCCAAAGTGCTGGGATTACAGGTGTGAGTCACTGCGCTTGGCCGAGCATTTGTTTTTAAAATGGAAATGCATTTTTTAAAAATTAGCATGGACCCAGTTATGGCATACAGAATAAAGTCTACAAAAGTGTGAAGAAACTCTTCTTGATATTCTTGACATTGGAAGAAGTCAAACCTCATGGAATGCTCTCAGTGTCTTTTCCTACAAACCCCAGTGTCTTCCTGGTGATTCTCACATTCTCGTCTCTCATGTCCACTTGGTAATCTGTCGTTTTAGTTTAGAAATGATTCAGGAACCTACTCAACCTCTCCTTGTAAACGCCACTTTTATGAAAACAGTCATTCTTCCTTGCCTGTAGCACCACAAAAGTTCTAACTGGGTTTCTTTTTTCATTTTCCCTACTTCATTCTGCACGTTTTGCAGAGGCTACTGTATTAGTATGTCTTGCGCTGCTATAAAGAAATACCTTTATATGGCCAGAGCCAGAGGAAGTTGGGGGCATGCTACACACTTTTAAATAAACAGATCTTGTGAGAACTCACTCACTATGCAGTACCAAAAGGGGATGGTGCTGAACCATGAGAAACTGTCCCCATGATCCAATCACCTCCCACCAGCCCCCACCTCCAACACTGGGGATTATAACTGACATGAGATTTGGTGAGGACACAGATCCAAACCACATCAGTTACCTTTCAATAAGAAGATCTAGTTGTATTAAATGGGAAACTATGGAATTGCCAATATCCAACCTCTCTTGACCTACAAAAATTTGCAGTCTAACACAGGTCGCCATGACACTGCTACCTAGCTCTTGGGTCTGTGTTGACCTCTCATGACAATGGTTTTTTGAGAAGAACTTGCTGTACTTTGTTTCCTAATTACTTCCACAGAATTAAATAAGTGGGGTGGTATCCAGAATCTCATGTCCTATCGATGTCATTTGCTGGGTAACCAACAGCGAAGATCAGATATTTATGTCTGAAATGCAATGTTCAGATCAAATAGTAAAACGTCTCCATGTACACATGTTACGCCTCCTTGCAATTATCAATTAAATACTATTCTTTCTGAAGTCACTACACCATTTCTCCCAGTATAAAATTGTCTACAAAATCTCAGAGTTGGTTCTGCATTACTAATTTTGAGTTAAGTGACCTTAGACAAATCGCCTACCTTTTTAAGCTTCACTTTTCTCATATAAAAATTGGGCATATTAATAATAGTTAACTTGGCCGGGCGCGGTGTCTCACGCCTGTAATCCCAGCACTTTGGGAGGCCGAGGCGGGCGGATCACAAGGTCAGGAGATCGAGACCACGGTGAAACCCCGTCTCTACTAAAAATACAAAAAATTAGCCGGGCGCGGTGGCGGGCGCCTGTAGTCCCAGCTACTCAGGAGGCTGAGGCAGGAGAATGGTGTAAACCCAGGAGGCGGAGCTTGCAGTGAGCCGAGATCGCGCCACTGCACTCCAGCCTGGGCGACAGAGCGAGACTCCATCTCAAAAAAAAAAAAAAAAAAAAAAAAAAAAAAAAAAATAGTTAACTTGGCCAGGCATGGTGGCTCACGCCTGTAATCCCAGCACTTGGGAGGCCAAGGTGGGAGGATCACAAGGTCAGGAGATGGAGACCATCCTGGCTAACACGGTGAAACCCTGTCTCTACTAAAAACACACACAAAAGAGGCCGGGCGCGGTGGCTCAAGCCTGTAATCCCAGCACTTTGGGAGGCCGAGGCGGGCGGATCACAAGGTCAGGAGATCGAGACCACAGTGAAACCCCGTCTCTACTAAAAAAAAATACAAAAAATTAGCCGGGCGCAGTGGCGGGCGCCTGTAGTCCCAGCTACTCAGGAGGCTGAGGCAGGAGAATGGCGGGAACCTGGGAGGCGGAGCTTGCCGTGAGCCGAGATCGCGCCACTGCACTCCAGCCTGGGCAACAGCGTGAGACTCCGTCTCAAAAAAAAACAAACAAACAAACAAAAAAACACACACACACAAAATTAGCCAGGTGTGGTGGTGGGCACGCCTGTAATCCCAGCTACTCAGGAGGCTGAGGCAGGAGAATGGTGTGAACCTGGGAGGCAGAGCTTACGTGAGTCGAGATCGTGCTACTGTACTTCAGCCTGCGTGACAGAGCGAGACTCCGTCTCAAAAAAAAAAAAAAAAAAAAATTAACTCATGAAAGTTAAAATAAAAGTGCATATAACATGGTAAATAGGGTGACTTGCACGTACTAAGTGCTCCATGGAGTACATTGTACATTTAAAAATAACTCAAAGAATGAAAATGAATTGTTTGTAGTTCAAAGGATAAATGCTTAAGGGGATGGATACCCCATTCTCCATGATTTGCTTATTTCACATTGCATCCCTGTACCAAAACATCTTATGTACCCCATAAAAATATACACTTACTACGTTCCCACAAAATTTTTTAAAAAGAGAAAAAAAGTAAAGATTTTTTTTGTTTGTTTTTATGTTTTGCTTTTTTTTTTTTTTTGAGACTGAGTCTCGCTCTGTAGCCCAGGCTGGAGTGCAGTGGCGTGACCTCAGCTCGCTGCAACCTCTGCTCCTGAGTTCAAGCGATTCTTCTGCCACAGCCTCCCAAGTAACTGGGATTACAGGCGTGCACCATCACGCCCAGCTAATTTTAGTAATTTTAGTAGAGACGGGGTTTCACCGTGTTAGCCAGGATGGTCTCCATCTCTTGACCTCGTAATCTGCCTGCCTCAGCCTCCTGAAGTGCTGGGATTACAGGCGTGAGCCACTGCGCTCAACCTACATTTAAAAAAAAAATTATTTATTTAGAGACGGGGTCTAGCTCTGTCCCTCAGGCTAGAGTGCTGTGGCCCAATCTTGGCTCACTGCAGCCTCTGCCTCCCAGGCTCAAGTGATCCTCCTACCTAAGCCTCCCAAGTAGCTGGGACTACAGGTGTGCCACCCAGCTAATTTTTGTATTTTTTTGTAGAAACAGGGTTTCACCATTTGCCCATGCTGGTCTTTAACTCCTGGGCTCAAGTGATCCACCAACTTTGGCCTCCCAAAGTGCTGGGATTACAGGTGTGAGCCACCGTGCCTGGCCTATTTTTATAGAGATGGGGTCTCGCCATGTTGTCCAGGCTGGTCTCAAACTCTTGGACTCAAATAATCCACCCACCTTGGCCTCCCAGCCTGCTGGCATTACAGCTGTGAGCCACTGCGCCTGGCCTATTTTTTTTTTTTTTTTTTGAGATGGAGTCTCGCTCTTATTGCCCAGGCTGGAGTGCAATGGCGTAATATCGGCTCACTGCAACCTCTGCCTCCTGGGTTTAAGCAATTCTCCTGCCTCAACCTCCTGAGTAACTGGGACTACAGGCATGCGCCACCATGTACAGCTAAGTTTTGTACTTTTAGTAGAGATGGGGTTTCATTATGTTGGCCAGGCTGGTCTTGAACTCTTGGCCTCAGGTGATCCACCCGCCTCAGCCTCCCAAAGTGCTGGGATTACTGGCATGAGCCACCGTGCCCGACCTGCGCCCGACATATTTTTATAGAGATGGGGGTCGTGCCATGTTGCCCAAGCTGGTCTTCAAGCAGTCTTCCCGCTTTGGCCTCCCAAAGTGCTGGGATTAAAGGCGTGAGCTACTGTGTCTGGTCTAAGGTCTTTATTGATAACATTTTGAGTGATACTGATTAAGAAATAAAAAAGTTTTATCTTAGGTATTTGTGTTAGCTTTTTTATTTTTGTATAACAAAATACCACAAGCATAATGGCTGAAGAAAATAACACCTATCTCACAGCTGGGCACAGTTTAGCTGGGTGTTCTCAGGGTTTCTCATCACTATAATCCAGGTGTCAGCTGGGGCTGCAGTGTGTCAAAGGGCAAACTGGGGAAAAAGACTAACTTCTAAGTTCCCTCAATGTGGCTGGCAGAATTCATCTTTAACTGTAGGACTGAGATGTGTTTCCTTGATTACCTTTGGCTCTGAGTTGGGAGCTGCTCTCACCTAGGGACTGCCTGCAGTTCCTTGTTACCTGGCTCATCTGTAGACTGTCTTATGACATGGCAGCTTGCTTCTTTAAAGCCAGTAAGGGCTTCTACAGTCTGCTAAGATGGTATCTTATATAGAACATAATCACAAGAGTGACATCCCATCACTTTTGCTATATTCTTTTGGTTAGAAACAAGTCAGGTCTCCCATCCCAGCACTTTGGGAGGCCGAGGTGGGTGGATCACTTGAGGTCTGGAGTTCGAGACTAGCCCGGCCAAAATGGTGAAACCCCATCTCTATTAAAAATACAAAAAATTAGCCAGGAGTGATGGCTAATCCCACCACTTGTAATCCCAGCTACTAGGGAGGCTGAGGCAGGATAATCACTTGAAGCTGGGAGGTGGAGGCTGCAGCGAACTGCGATCACGCCACTGCACTCCAGCCTGGGTGACAAAGTGAGATTCCATCTCAACAACAATAACAACAACAACAACAACAACAACAAGAAACAAGTCAGGTCTTGCCTACACCCAAAATGAGGGGATTGTATAGGGTGTAACATGGGGGATGTGTGGAGATCACGGGACCCATTTTAGAATTCTGCCTACTATAGTATGCTAATAATCTCTAATAGATGTCTAATAATCGGCAGAGAATATTTTCAGTTTTATCTTCATTGAGTACCTTTTTAGATTTATAACTAATAAAATACTATTTTATATTAATTACATTTCCTTAGCTTTCTTGTGAGGGTTTAGAAGTCAGTCTATACATTTATCCTGGCCTGTATTTTTCTGTGGGCTTTCTAGGGTGTGATGTGAGTACACAGAGTTTACACGCACCTCACTGAAACCCTTTTTTTCCTTGCAGCACTGTAAGGGCTGTGGTAATGTAGCCTGGGTGCGGTGGCTCACACGTGTAATCCTAGCAGTCTGGGAGCTCGAGGCAGGCAGATCACTTGAGGCCAAGAGTTCGAGACCAGCCTGGCCAACATTGTGAAACCCGCATCTCTACTAAAAATACAAAAATTAACTGGCCATGGTGGCGCATGCCTGTAATCTCAGGTACTCAGGAGACTGAGGCAGGAGAATAGCTTGAATCGGAGTTGGAGTTTGCAGTGAGCCGAGATTGCACCACTGCACTCCAGCCTGGCGACAGAGTGAGACCATCTCAGAAAAGTAAAGAAGTCTTCCGTTTGCACAAAGGGAAAGTAACATAATTGTTTAAATTAACCAGAAGTCTGTAATTAGGTTAAGCAAGGGCTAAATGTTGTCTGTTCGTCATTAGAAACACGTGACGATGGTAGTGCTGGTGATGAGGGTGACTGGGCTCAGAAATGATCATAGTGCACCTAGGTTTTGAGGCCTAATTTTCTAGTTTCTAGAAATGAGGTTAGAAACAAGAGTTCTGATCAAAATCTCCCTTGGCTATTACTGTTAATATGGTTTGCATCTAGAATGACACAGAAAGCTCATTACCCACATCTTGTCTAATAGCAGCCAGGAAAACAGAGTAGGGATTTAGCCTTGGGTAATGAGGAAGGGTATGAAGCAAGGTTACTGACATTTCTAAATGTCTGGAATCCGATTTGAGGCTGGGCACGGTGGCTCACACCTATAATTCCAGCACTTTGGGAGGCCCAGGTGGGAGGATTGCTCAAGCCCAGCAGTTTGAAACCAGCCTGGGCAACATGGCAAGACCCCATCTCCGCAAAAAATGTAAAACCTTAGCTAGGCATGGTAGTGCGCACCTATGATCCCAGCTACTGAAGGGACTGAGGTGGGGGGATCCCTTAAACCCAGGAAGGTGAGGCTGCAGTGAGTCATGTTCACACCACTGCAGTCCAGCCTAGGCCACAGAGTGAGACCCTGTCTCAAACAGTAGATAATCAACCCGATTGTGGCAGATGAAAAAGTTGGCAATTTGATTTGGAGCTCATGGAAACTTTCTCAAGTTCACGATTAGTATTTTCCCATATTTTGAATTTCTAGGACGAGGAGACTGGCTTTCACAGAGGTTTGGGTTGGTTCAGTTTTCTTCAGAAGAATTTCAGAATGCACTACAACAGGAAAATCATACTCTAGATGGAATAAAGGTCAATCTGTATACCAGATACATCTATGATATATATGTAGCTACTTTCTGATTATGTATCAATTAAATAGATCATAAATGTGGAATGATGGGACTTTGAGAGATTTGTAACTGAAGCTGCCTTCATGCTTGTTAGAATGGTGGGGTGGAAGAGTTCCCACTTTTAAAGGAGAAGTACAAGAAGACCCTTAGGCCGGGTGCGGTGGCTCACGCCTGTAATCCCAGCACTTTGGGAGGCTGAGGCAGGCAGATCATGAGGTCAGGAGATCGAGACCATCCTGGCTGACACATTGAAACCCCATCTCTACTAAAGAATAAAAAAAATTAGCTGGGCGTGGTGGCGGGCGCCTATAGTTCCAGCTACTCGGGAGGCTGAGGCAGGAGAATGGTGTGAACCTGGGAGGCGGAGCTTGCAGTGAGCCAAGATTGCGCCACTGCACTCGAGCCTGGGCGACAGAGTGAGGCTCTGTCTCAAAAAATAAATAAATAAATAAATAAAATAAAAAGAAGACCCGTAACGGTTAGCAAGATATATAGAACACAGGGGACCTAGCAGCGTACTTTTCCAGTCAGGTGAGCTGGGTCTGAAATCTCGTCTTTCCCACTGATTATGTGATCTTGGGCCAGATTGATTTACTACTTTATTTTTTCGTTTATTTGTTTTCGTCATGACTGGGCCTTTCTATGCTGCAGGTTAGTCTTGAACCCCTGGCCTCAAGCTGTCCTCTTGCCTCATCCTCCCAAAGTGCTGGGGTTATAGGACTCAGCCACTGTGACTCACCCAATTTGCAATTTTTAATGGAGGGTGAGGGAGTCATAAGAACAACAAAGATGGTAAAGGGAATTTGAGGAGAAAACAAATAAAATAACAAGGTGAACATAAAAACTGCCTGAGTTCTTTTTACTGACTCCCTCATAAAAAGGTGATTTTCAGATGGAATATTTTTGCAGACATTGCCTTTCCTTCCTTACAGTGCTTATTTTTTTCACCTCCAGGTTCAAGCTCAAAGGCCTAAAGTTTTGCAAACATCTGATGAAGAGGAAGATTTCTGAGACTGTGCCAGCCTATTACATAAAGGAAACATAACCGAGAATTTTGTCTAAAGGTTTTTATTTGAAACAAAGCAAGAGCTTCTTTTCCCCACTCCAAATTAAAACACAGCGCAACAGGGGCCACATTTATTTGGCAGGACAGTTCCAACATGTGAACATTCTCCACCTCACTGCGGTTGGGGCGACTTGACTCATAAGCAGCTGTTCTTACACAAAATATTAACGCGAACTACGTGTCACACAAAAGGCAGTGGTCTTGATTGTGGATGTGGGCCAGCATGTTCTATGAATGCTGAAAGGTGGGAGGAGCACAAATAAAAGCCACTCTTTTAAAAAACCAAATAATTCAAAGTAGAATTTTCTATCCCCACCCTCTCCCCACTCCCACCTTCTCCAATAATAGAAAGTAGCATCCAGATCTGGTTTGTATCCCGACCACTCACAAAGTGTTGCCCCATAGCACTTGCGTCATCAGGGTTATGGATAATCACAGTTCATTTGCTTTGAAGAGATGTGTGTCTACTCCTTCCTCCTCTTCTTGCCTTCATGCTCATGTTCTTTGGGGCTGCTGCTGAGGGTCTTTGAGAGCCACCAAGCTGTCTGGCTTCTTCCAAAACTTGTCCAAACCAAAAGGATCTTCCTCAAACTGAACTGGTCCTTCTCATCCTCTCGGCCTCTCTGCCTGTGGTCTGAACCAGAAAACTTGTCGAGAACAAATCTAGGAAACAAGAGAAAAGACTATGAACTACTTTGTTTTCACTGGTGTAAACACTGAAACGGAGTTGTACGGCTTGATACCTGTTGGTCTTTATTCTGGCTTCTAGGTCATCACCAAACATGTCCTTGTCTAGATTTTTACTGGACCTATAAATACTCTGGGCCATATCTTTACCACCTCTCCAGGCTTGGTCATAAACATTATAAATTTCATCTTCTCCACCTGCAAATCCACTGACCATACCCTATAGGAAGATGAATGACATTAAATAAAAATGTAAACATTGTTTATTAAAAGATGAATCTGACAACATTCATGTGAAGCATCAACTCTTGTTAATTTGTAGCTCAAATTTTCCACAATCTGAACTGCAAATTTTAAAAAGGTCTTCATTGGAATATGCGTGGTGGCTCAGGCCTGTAACCCCAGCACTTTGGGAGGCTGAGGAGAGTGAATCACTTGAGGTCAGGAGTTCAAGACCAGTCTGGCCAACATGGTGAAAGCCCGGTGTTCTCCCCACACGCAGAATCGCCCCCCAGTTCTTGGAGTTGGGGCTGCCACCTCTGGTTCCTTCTGAGCCGAGGACACCGGGTGAGCCACACACTGGCAGTGTACCCTTTACTCCTTCAGCTGCCCATGTGACTGTGTCTGCTGGTCTTCCTTGGCACTGGCTAAAGCCGAGTTTAAAAACGCCACCCGCAGGCAAGATGTGCACATTCTTGTAGGTGGATACACAGGACAAACGGGGCAGGGAGCAGGAGAGGAGCCCTTCCTTTGGGGCCTCAGAGGGCGCACCTGTGGGTCACAGGTAAAATGATGTCTGACTATTGGCTCCCAGGGAAGGCATGAGGTTCCAGAGAAACCAGAAGGCAGGAAACTAAGAGCATAAGGGGGTCTGGGAGGGACCACAGTGGAAGGCGGCAAAGGTGGGGCAGCTGGAGTCAGGCTCATCATGGCTGCCCAGCTCTCCAGGTCCTCCAGAATGCTCAGCATGGGCCCAGGCGGCTGCTCCTCCTCTTCCTTCCCCCTCCTCTTCCTCCCCTCCTTCTCCCCCCTTCCTCCTCCCCTTTTCCTTCCCCCCTCCTCCTCTTCATCCCTCTCCTCCTCCTCCCTGCCCAGTCCATCTCCTGTAGGGGGTGGGGGTGTTCAGAGGGGTCCTCAGACAACCCAAAAAGGGAGGTACTGTGGCCCACCCTTGTCCCCACCCTCACTGGGTAACTGTGGGCCAGCCCCTTCCCAGAGGGGAATGAGCAGCTGTTCTTTATTTTCATTCTTTTTTTTTTTTTTTAAGAGCCAAGGTCTCAGTGTGTTGCCCAGGCACAGTCCCACTAGCCATCAGTGCGGGAGTTCTGACCTGCTCCCTTTCTGATCTGGACCAGTCTACCCATCCTCAGGCAACCTGGCGGCCCCCCTGCTCCTGGGAGGTCACCATATCAATGTCGAACTTAGTGCAGACACCTGGTAAGCATAATGACCAGCTGTTCTAAAGGTCTCTTCCAACTCCTCACTCCTACACTGCCAGCAGTCCCCAATTCCTCCTGGGGCTCTCTCCTCTTCCTCTGAGTGGTCTCCTGTATCTTCCCCAGGGAGAGCCATGAGGCTCAACTGGGCCTGTAGCTGCTGGTTCTGCTGGCTGGCAGCTTCCAGGTGCTCCTAAGGGGCCAGGAAAGAGGGTGAGAAGGCACGGAGATTGCCAGGTTGTCCCCCTCAGGGCCCAGCCCTCAGTAACTACCTCATCTGGGTCTCCTGAAACTCTTGGCAGACCATCTTGGCCACTGTTTTGCCCTGAGCTTCCTGTTGCTGCAGCCGATCCATGAGCTGGGTCTGCAGCAGTAACCGTCTGTGCAGCACCTTCTTCTCAGAGGTCAGCTGCTGATAGGCGGCCACATACTGCTGCAGGTGACCCAGGTACTGGTCTGAGCCTCTGCAGAGTCTGAGCCTCTTGGCTCTTCAACTCCACCTGAAGCTGGTGGCTGGCTTCTAGATTCTGGGCCCATAAGTAGGGTAGCGAGGGCACTGTGGGGCTGTTGCCTGCCCAGGCTCCTGGCCCCTTGCTCCAGGCCTAAGTGACTGCATCCATTGTCTTGCCTCCTTCCCCAGCCTCAAATCTCACACCCTTTTTCCTACCATTTAAACTGTAGGCCACAGACTGGTGGAAAAGCAGAGGGAGCCAAACACCATCTGCTAAGTGCACTACATGCCTAATGTTTCCACGTATTATCTCATTTAATCCTCAGCACCTCTGCAAGGAAAATGCTAACTTCGTTTTGAAGTTAAAGAAACCGAGACTTGGAGATGCAAGGTAGTTCAATGGTGAGCAGTGGAGCTGAGGCTGGAATTCAGTTTCAATCTAAGGAGCCTCTTATACCATTGTCTCTTTCCCTGTGATTGGGGAACTCCATGCCTCTAGCTGGGATAATAAGGTTCAGACCTGGCAGGAGCCCCGGGCTACCCACCTCTAAAATTCAGAGGGCAGGAAGCAAGAAACAGTTACAGCACTGCCCTGGAGGGTGCTGCGGTCACCTGTCCCCTAGGCTGGAGCTGTCTCTGGCCTCACACCTCCGTTCCCCAGAGGCTGGTGCCTGCCTCCCAGCCCTTCTTTGATGGGGAAGGGGTTACCATCTCCTTCATTCTCAGTCAGCTGCTCCTTCAGCTTGTGGTTCTGGGAGAGCGTGCAGCTGATAGTGGTGCGGTCATTCGGGAAGGATTGCCTGCGCCTGATGGTGGTGCGGTCATTCTGGAAGGTTTGCCTGTGCACCTCCGCCTGCTCCTCCCAGAGCTTGGCCTTCCATTCCAGCAGCTTCTCCTGCTCCTGCAGCCTCTCCTGCTCCCAATTCAGCTGACGCAAGCCCTGATTGTCTTCCACCTGAGCTTGGAGTTGTCCTGTCGGACTCTCCAGCTCCTTCTGCAGGTGCTCAGCCTCGGCTTGTAGCTGCTGCTCCAGCTCTCAGGGCCCTGCTGGGGACTCCAGGCATGAGGATTCGGCTGAAAAAGGAAGCAGACAATAAGTGCCTCTGGATTCTCAAAAAAGAACAAAACAAAACAAAACACCCTCCTCTTGGTCCACAACTCCTCTCAGGCTTCCCACACTTGGCCTCCCTGCTAATGATTCCTCGCACCCGGATGGTAGTCAATCTTCCAAGCCACTTTCAGACAGAGAGCTCTGTGGGTGGCTGACAACTGGCACTCCTCCTTCTTTGCTGATGGGGACACGGAGGCTCATGGAGATTACAAGACTTGCTGTCTCCTGGCACTGACCTCTTTCCCTCTGCCTCAAAGCCCTTCCATGCACCCACCTCCCTGGGGCATTCTAAGCCACCCCTACAGCCCTCTGATGCCGGTCCTGCTTCCAGGTCACGCCAACCCCAGCTCACCCATCTGGTTCTTCAGTTCAGCCAAGCTTGTCTCCAGCTTCTGTACTTGATGCACTCACGCTACTTCTCCTCCTTCAATGTGCGAACCTGCCCGAAGCACAGGGGAAAGGGCCCTGGAGAGATGGACTGGTGGCTGGACAGGCTACTATCTCCCTCTGTGCTCCTACCTCCACAAAGCCCAGACCCATGATTACCTCTGGTTGTACTATTCCCATTTTACAGATGCCCAGAAAGATCCAGTGACCTATTTAAGGTGGGGGGCTGAAGGGTCAGGTCTCACCTCCTCTGACATTTTCCACATCCTTTCCTGCCACCGGGCCCTCTCTCCTTTTATATGTTGAGCATATTCATCTCTCTCTAGCTGGAGTTGTTTAAGTGACTCCATCACCTGCAAGAATGAGCACAGCAGTTAGAAAGGGCTGTCAGTGGTCCTCACCTGCTCTGACATCTGCATCCTCTGCCACCATATGGCGTGCTCTCCATGGAGATACTCGGCATACTGGTCTGTCTCCATTTGCAGATACTGCACCCACTCCATCACCTGTGAGAAAGGACACAGAAGTTAGGAAGGGCTGTCACTGGTCCTCACCTACTCCTGGCCACCTAGGATCATCTTCCTTCCATCTACCTGCTGAAGTGTGAGGTCGGCGATCTCCAGTTTGTTTTTCAGCTCCTCGAAGTCATGCTGCATCGCTGCCTTGTGTATCAGTATGACTATAAGCTGCTCTGCCTAAGCTGAGTTCTCCTGCTTCAGCTCCTTATTGCTGTTGCTATGGCCAATGGCAGCAGAGAAAGGAATTAACGAAAAATAGAAAGGATTGCTTTGGTGATCAACCCTCTACCCTTGCCCCACAACCACAGAACTGTGGTACTGTAAGGGTCCCCAGGAATCAAATGTCACAGGTGACAGGCCAGAGAGAAGACATGAGTTGCCCAAATCTATAGCATGAGTTGGGGCACAGATGGCACTAGAGCTAGCGGTGCACGCATGCAAACCTGTACAACCACCTCACCATACTCACCTGCACCCCTCCCACCTCGCCCACGCTACCCATGCTAAGGGCCCCAGACCTCCCATTCCACCTTCCCCCATCCTAGGTGTTCTTGTCTAACTGCAGCCTGAGGGCATCTCTGTCTCTGCTTAACTGGTTGTTGTCCTGCAAATACAGAAAGGTGAAGTCAGGATACAGCAGGCAGAGGAGCAGCTGGCCGACCAGGAAGACAGCTACAGTGACTATTCCAAAGCAACACTTCATCACTCTCAATCATGCCTGACATATTTTCAAGGCATTTCCAAGCCCGTGGTCTCATTTGTTTCTCAAAGAACTCAGTAAGGGTGGAAGGGACACAGAGAGAGATCGAATTTATAGCTGGCTAGCAGAGGCCCAGAGAGATCAGAGAATATTGCTATCGTTCTTACCATTATGACTACCCCTGTTTGAACCTTTATTGAGTGCTTCACCAGGCATCATGCTAACAACCCCATTTAATCCTCACAACCACCATAGGAGACAGTTACTTTTATCACCTCTATTGTGTAGATGAAAAACATGGGGTATTAGAGGTTAAGTGCTTGCCCAAGGTCACTCAGACAGAGCTGGGATCTAAACATCCAGGTATATCTGATTGTCCATGCCCCTGTTTTCACTGTGAGGCAGGAAAATAGGGTCTGGAGGCAGGGCACATAAGGCCAGTTCACACTTCAGCTATAACAGGAAATATCCTCTCCATAGGGCATATGCGTAAATGACTTTGTAACTTTACTTCATCCTCTCCAGTTACATAGGGCGTACCTGAAGTAACCAATGGAATCCTCTAGGGGGGTCATTAAACCCTCCAAAATTTTGTAACAGGGTCCTTAAGCCCCTGTGCTCGGGCGCGCTCCCACACTGTGGAGTGTGCTTTCATTTTCAATAAATCCCTTCATTCTTTCCTTGCTTTGTGCGTTTTGTCCAATTCTTTGTTTAAGATGCCAAGAACCTGGATGCTTTCCACCTTTAACAGCTGGGGGGTGGGGGCACAGATAGAAAGGGGAATAATCTTGTGTTCACTTTTTGAAGAGTACATTTGCATAGTCCAAAACTCAGAAAATACAGAAGGGAAATATCTCCCTGCCACCCTGTTCCTCTCTCCTGAGTTTTTTACGAATCCTTGCAGACATGTTTTATGTATAGTTTCATAGTACACATACACACACTAACACACACACATACACACACACATGTGTTCCCACTCTCTACACAAATGGTAACATACTAAAGATACTCTTCTGTATCTTCTTGGTACAAGTATCCTAACCCCCACCTAGGACTTGGTCAATGCCACAGTCAGGTAAGGGCAGGGCAGGCATTTGGCCTCCAAGCTCCATGTCCAGTACTTCCTCCCCTCAGTGCTCCCCAACTCACCCACAGCAGCCAACACAGCCCTAGGCTGCCTCTAATGACCACACACAAAAGCAGTGAGAAATGGCCCATGCTGCCTTCTGGGTGGGACATGCCTTCCTGCAGAAGGGACCTTTAGGCTCACTCCTCCATCTGGAAAGCCGGGCTGCCAGGGTATGGTTAGACGGTTGACTCACCCTATTTGCCTTCTTCTGCTCCCTCTCCAACTCTCCCACATGCTGTGGGAAATACTGCAGGCGGCTGGTCAGATCCTCAGCCTCTTCTGGAATGAGAGGTTGAGATGGGGCCCAAAGGACTTCCCCTAAAGGCCTGTCAAAGTGTCAAGTTGAAGGATGATGGGGTGCCCAGATTCCCACCTTCAAACTGCCTGGCAGCATGCTGGGTGTAGTACAGTGCTGTCTGCAGCTGAGTTTTCTCACATGTAAGGATTTGTATTGCATGAACCTGAGCCTTTGGGATAAAAACCAAGGCAGGCGTGATGGTTATTGCCTGTAATTCCAGTACTTTGGGAGACTGAGGCGGGTGGATCACCTGAGCTCAGGAGTTCAAGACCAGCTGGCCAACATCATGAAACCCTGTCTCTACTAAAAATACAAAAACTAGCTGGGCATGGTGGCAGACACCTGTAATCCCAGTCACTTGGGAGGCTGAGGCAGGGGAATCGCTCGAACCAGGGAGGAGGAGGTTGCAGTGAGCCAAATTGTGCCACTGTATTTCAGCCTGAGCAACAGAATAAGACTCGGTCTCTAAATAAATCATTAAATAAATACACAATGCTTTCCATTTAATAAGCACTCAAAGCCCTTTATCAGTTTAAAATAAATACAAGCCCCTTGTAAAGTAAGGCTAAATGCTAAGTGATGGGGGAGAGAAAAAGGACATAAGTAACTCCTACTCTCATAAGGTTAATGACTAAATCCTATTTTTTGCACGTTCTCGAACTGTATATAAAGCGTCTCAATTTTTACTTAACATTTTTCTTGAAATATACTTATTTTTTGACACTTTTTATTTGACCTAAGAAATACCATTAATGAAACAATGGTTTGACGTGATAGGCATTTCCCTCCTAATGCGCACTAAAACACTTAACTATTTGAAAAAAGAAGTATCTTTGTGTATCAACTAATATATTCTCCTCGGCCACCGTTGGTACACGGACCACATTTTGTTTCTCAAAGCAACGAGATGATTTCTGAGGTCATTTGCAGCTCGAACACGGAATGACTTTGTGGTGATCGAGTAGCCAAAAGTTCACGGAATGCACTGTCACAATTGTGATTCCGCTATAGCGCCGTGCATCCATCCAACACTTGTTTAATACCTAATACCTTAGACTGTCCTAGGCTGTGCACACAGAAGACTAAACCTCACTTCCTGAGTTGAAGTGCGGGAATAGAGGAGTAAATCATTTCTCCTCTATGTGGTTAAGTGCTGCAGCTCAGGTAACCACCGGCACACAGAGAAAGGGCAGTTTCTGGAGACAGGGCGGAGAGGAGACCGTGGGTGGGCATTTCCCAGAGCAGCCTCTGCCAGCCACTCTAATTTGATCACTTTGCCACGAAGCAGCAGCTGCGGTCAACCTCAGCCTCCCTCAGCAACCTGAGTGCCCCGCCCAGGTGCCTTACTATTGGTCTCGTGGAGCGGGATGGGCAGCTCTGCCGTGCAATCCTAGCTCGCAGCCCTTGCTCCGCGTGTACTCACGGGAGGACTCGCAGGCGTTACCGCCCTCCTGCGTGCCCCGCCCACCCCCGGGCAGCTTGTAGCTGGTGCGCAGGCGGGGCTGTGTGCAGGGCTGGCGCGGAGCCGGAGCAGCAGCGGTGAAGCGCTTGGGTTCGGCGGAGACTGCCGTGCCAGTTGCTCGCCTCGGTCGCCGCCTGTTTAGCCACCGCCGCCGCTGCGGGGAGAGCGGCCGCTTATTGTTTTTCTGCGCGGCGAAGGTGAGGAGCTGTCTCGGCCCGCGGAGGAGCCCCGGGAGCGTCACTGTGAGAGCGCAACTTAGTTGGCGGAGTTGGGGCAAGTTTTGTAATTTGAGGCGGGGTGGGGGTGCGGAGCGCGGCCCGTCCCCTGCGGCCGCTAGGTGGGGCGGGCCCCGGAGGAGGGTCGGCGGCTGCGCGGGGCTTCCGGGGCAGGCGGGACGGACGGGGAGCCGGGCGGCGCGGGGACCTCAGCTTTGCGGACCCCTCCTCTCTGCGCATCACTCTTCTCCCGCATTGTCTGCTTGGGGCTCAGCGCGCCTCACACTCCGCAGCCCAACTTGGGGCCGTCGCCGCTTTCCGGGTGGGGGCGCGCCCGCCACGGATGGCCCGGAACACTTCCCCGGGTCTCCTGGTTGGCGCTGCTGGGGCGGGCTCACTCCTCCCCTGGGGCCGGCGGCCGCCCTGTGGAGTCCGCGCCCTGAACAAGTGCTGCGGGCGCGGAGGAGCGGCTCCCCGGGGCCGACGCGGACGGTAAATGTGTCCGACGGCGCCCGCCTGCTGGGGTCTCCGCTGCTTCTCCGGGACGCGGCCCGGCTGAAACTCCGCCGCTCCGAGTCGAATGACCCAGGAGACCTGTGCAGTCGGTCCAACTTGCAGCTATACTTTGAGACTAATCTTATTTTTTTTTGTAAAGGCAAACCGGTATGTGAAATTGAAAAAAGCAAAAACCCTCAAACAAACTTTCTTTCTCTCCTCTTTCTCTCTTTTTTAAAATCAAGAAAGGAGGTAGATAGGTTTGTTTTGGAAGTAGTTCTTATAGCAGAGTGATACCGTCACATTTAATGCTCCTACTGTGAACTCAGGAATTCACGATGGAAGTTGGATTGAGCGGTATTTTGGTGTTCATTCTTTGCTGACACTCAGTAATGAAGGTATTTGGAGAGTTGATTGCTTCAGTAGAGTAAAAATCAGTGTGCCTTTTTTTTTTTTTTGTTACTACTTGCCTCCCACCCCCCGCATTGTTTTATTTTTCGAAGAAGCAGTTTATTCAGTTTTTCTAAACCATTGGATTGCCCAGATGAGGACAAACGGTGCAGTTCTTGAAAGGTCATTATTGGCAAGTTTGTGAAGGAGCTAAGATCAGTTAAGAAACCAGTGTTACTGTTCTTGTATTCCGTCGTGGACTCTTGGGGATTTGCAGGCTGCATTAAGTACAAGTCTGGTCCAGTTTTGGGTGCACGTATTCCACTGAATAATTTGTGTGGCTTATTATATGAACATGATTCTGTTTCAGTTCTCCAGATGGAACTAGCTTAAATGTCTGTCATTCATATTGACAAATGAACAAAATAGCCAGAGTGTCATTTACTGTTAACCTCAGTTGTGTTCCTTTACCGTCTGCTAAATGAAAAAGAAAAATTTGAGAAATAACTGTGTATGTCAGTTTGTTGTGAGTGATTTCTCATGCTAAGTGAGTCATGTGGAGAAGCGTTCCTGGGCTTTTCTGGTTTGGTGGGCCTTGTGTTATAAAACCAATTTTCTTCACCTGATGAAGCTAAAGACAAATTTTCTTCAGGCACAGGCGTTGTACTTTAAAACTGTAGAGCCAGTTTAGGATTCACAATACTCGCTTGATGGCTTCCCTTCCTGGTTGTGTGGTTGTGTGTGTGTGTGATTGTGGGGAAGGAGGTTGGTTGACAGGTTGGAAGGGATTGTCAGGGAGGGACACAATGTAAGCCAGTACTGTTTACAACATAACTTAACGAGTGCACCAGTTGCTTTCCTTCTCTGGGCGGAGATGGCATGTTATCTTGTAGGTACTATTGTTTTAGGATTTCTCACACTTCGTTTGCCTTGACTAAATAGTAACTGCACACATACTGTACTATAAATGGACTCCTCCTCTAGTCCTTAACTCCTTGAGGGCTGTGATAGACCTTACTTAGCTTTGTACCCTCTTTGCCAGTAGTCTTAACAGTGCAGGCACGGTATGTGTTTGAATTGGGTAAATTATTTTTACTGCCTAGTGGTAGCTATCGTACACAGGAGAGAGCCACTAACTCTGGGGACTTGTCCAAAATGACAATTCACTTGCAGATCTGTGATGAAATTTACTTTAAAAGGATTTCTAACTTAAAAAAAAAAAATCTGTCGGTTATTATTTATTTAAAGAAGTGGGGCTTAACTGGTGCTCTAAGGATTTCAACAAGAGATTCCGATTTAGAAATCCGCCCCCCCTTTTGGTGAAACTATTATTTTTTTAGAGTCGGAATCTCACTGTTTCCCAGTTGTCTGCCGGGAACCCAACCTGTCCTCCCACCTCAGCCTCCCACAGTGTTGGAATTACAGGCCTAAGCCATCCCACCCCAGCTGGTGAAATTATTAAAATTGTAGTGACAACTCTCCCTCCATTGTGAAATTGGAAAAAAATTAGACATTTTAGTAAAACGTACACCCTTTGGAGCTAGGTAGAGTTCAGATCCCCACATTTCCATTGACTAGTTGCATAGCCTCTCAGAGCTTCAGTTTCCTACTCCATAACGGTTGGTAACATGCTTTGCAGTGTTTTTAGGGATGAATGAAACTGTGAGGTACTTAACTGCAGTATTTAACATGAAGTAGGTAGCTATTTCCTGGTAGCTGTAATGATAATAATTTTGATACGTTTTTACATGACTTAAGCATTCTTAAAAGTCTGATGCTTCTGAGTATAGAGGCTTAGCTATTTCTTTCGTAAAGAAGGGGCCCTGAGACTTGTTAGTCTTATAGTAAAGCATTTCTTAGGTCATGTAAACTGAAGGATAATGGAAACAATAGCGAATTTATCTTCTCAGTCACCTGTGAGTCTTACTTTGAGAGTGGGACTCGCAGAGTGCTTGGTGGGGTAGAGCTCTTTGTGACTATGGTATTTAGGAAATGGTGAGAGATGGATTGTTTTCAGTCATCAGTCATAAGAGGATATGAGTTAGTTCCAACTTTATTTTACCTTAGTCTTGACAAGTAACACGTGTGGATTATGTCTGTATTTCTCAGACTTGTTTAAGGTAGAGCTGGACTGGGTGTTAACAGTGTTGGTTCAGTACAGAGACATAAGCAAATCACTCACTTCCCCTTCAAGATAACACTTTAAAGGTGCCACCATTTACAGAAGAAAGCAGTGATTTAAAGCGGCTATACCAGCACAGTTTAGAATACTTACAGTACCTGATGGAGTAGATACATTCTAGAAATATTTACCTGTAGTGGGAGTTGAACAATGAGAACACATGGACACACAGAGGGGAACATCACACACTGGGGCCTGTTGGGGGTTGGGGGCTAGGGGAGGGATAGCATTAGGAGAAATACCTAATATAGATGACAAGTTGATGGGTGCAGCAAACCACTGTGGCACGTGTGTACCTATGCAACAAACCTGCACGTTCTGCACATGTACGCCAGAACTTAAAGTATAATAATAAAAAAAGATAAATAAATATTTACCTGTTAAGGACATTTTCTGTATATTTTATTCCATCTTTCCAATAGTTTTCTTATGAAGAGATTATAGTAAAACTTTAAACATTATGTTTGATCAAACTTATAGATTGAGGGTAAACCTTTAAAAATTATATTTGGTGACCCTTACAGAGTGAGGGTAAAAACATTCCTGACTAAGCTAGGCAAAGAGACTTGGACTTTTTTTTTTTTTTTGAGAAGGAATCTCACTCTGTCACCCAGGCTGGATTGCAGTGGTGCGATCTTGGCTCACTGCAACTTCCGCCTGCTGGGTTCAAGCGAATGAATCTTCTGCCTCTGCCGAGTAGCTGGGACTACAGGCACGCACCACCATGTCTTGCTAACTTTTGTATTTTTAGTAGAGATGAGGTTTCATCATATTGGCCAGGATGGTCTTGAACTCCTGACCTTGTGATCCCCCCGCCTCGGCCTCCAAAAGTGCTGGGATTACAGGCGTGAGCCACCGCACCTGTCTGAAACTTGGACTTTTGATGTTCCCTTCTTTTAAAGTTAACATCTGGCACTTGAATAGACTTGGTTATTACTGATGGGGACAGGCGTCCATTTGGAAGTAGCTTCCCTCTCTCTCTCTGTCTTTCCCAGGTTAGGCTGTCTTACTGCTGTAAATGGGGAGAGAAGAGAAAGCTGTGGGTGGAAGAAAGTTTGTTTCATGGCCTGGCACGGTGGCTCATGCCTGTAATCCCAGCATTTTGGGAGGCTGAGGCGGGCGGATCACCTGAGTTCAGAAGTTCAAGACCAGCCTGGCCAACATGGCGAAACCCCGTCTCTACTAAAAATAGAAATATTAACTGGGCATGGTGGCGGGCACCTGTAATCTCAGCTACTTGGGAGGCTGAGGCAGGAGAATTGCTTGAACCCGGTCGATGGAGGTTGCAGTGAGCTAAGATTGCACCACTTCACTTCAGCCTGGTCAACAGAGCAAGACCTCGTCTCAAAAAAGAAGAAAGATAGGGTCCCACTCAGTTGCCCAGGCTGAAACGCAGTGGCAGGATCACTGCTCACTGCAGCCTTGACCCAAGTGATTATCCCACCTCAGCCTCCCAAGTAACTGGGCTCACATGCATGCACCACCATGCCTGGCTAATTTTTTTGTTTTTGTGGAGAGAGGATCTCTCTATGTTGTCCAGGCTGGTCTCAAACTCCTGGGATGAAGTGATCCTCTCACCGTGAACTCCCAAAGTGTAGGGCTTACAGGTGTGAGCCACCATGCTCAGCCTGCTGGGGTTTTTGATTGCCATTGCATTGAAGCTGGAAATCAGGAGGCAATTGACATTTTAATAACGAGCCATGAGCATGGTATATCTATTTATTTAGACCTTCTTAGATTTTTCATCCGTGTTTTGTAGTTTTTAGCAATTGGATCTTGCATGTTTTTTGTAATCTTATATATTTATTTCATGGGTTGTGATGCTGTTGTGAATGATACTTTTCAATTTCCAGTTGGTCATTGCTAGGATATAGGAAGATGATTTTATGTTACATGCTGACCTTGGATTCTACAACCTTGCTAAACTCATTTTTAGTACTAGAAGCTTTTTTGTAGATTTTTGGAATTTTGTGCCTAGACAGTAATGTCATTGCCAAATAAGGGCAGTTTAATTTCTTCATTTTCACTTTGTATACTTTTATTTCCTTTTTTTTTTTTTCTGAGACGCAGTTTCTCTCGTTGCCCAGGCTGGAGTGCAATGGCGCGATCTCATCTCACTGCAACCTCTGCCTCCTGGGTTCAAGTGATTCTCGTGCTTCAGCCTCCCCGTTAGCTGGGATTACAGGCGCCTGCTACCACGCCTGGCTAATGTTTGTATTTTTAGTAGAAACAGGGTTTCACCATGTTGGCCAGGATGGTCTCAAACTCCTGACCTCAGGTGATCTGCCCGCCTCAGCCTCCCAAAATGCTGGGATTATAGGCGTGAGCCACCGCTTCTGGCCCAAGAGGACACACTGTTTCTTGGCTTATTAAGAGGTATTTGGTTAGTGTTAGACCAGGGGTTGGTACATTATGGCTTGCTGACTGGATTTAACATGCTGCCTCTTTTTATAAATAAATCTTTATTGGAACACAGCCACACCCATTCATTTACATATTGTTTAACAGAGACCATATGACCTGCACAGCGTAAAATATTTACCAATTTGCGCTCCACAGGCACTTTGCTGAGCACTGCTGTGGACACCAATTTTGATTTAGGTATATAAACTTTTTTGTAGCTTCTGAGGTTTTGCATTAATTTTGCTCAGGCATATAGGATGGCGGAAGTGCTTTCTGTTCCTTCTCCCAAACCAGTCACACAACCATGTAACTTCATGCCTGAGTTACTGTGTGGTCCTCTATAGTGATTGAGTTTTTACATAGTTCTTTGCAGGCAGCATGAATTTCAAAAATCTCCAAACTTTTGATATTGCTAATCTTTGTAAACTTTGCACACTCAGCGCTGGTACATTCTGATGATGGTGTCTACACTGCACTCTATGAAGAAAATACTGATGATTGTTTATATTAAAATGCAGGAAGAGAATTGTAGCAGCAACTTTTGCTTCTCTAATCAACACTGTAAAAGACTTACTATGTGTGGGCAGTGGGGGAGAATGTTAATTTATAAATTGAGATAGTTGTATTAAAATCGAGTGACTTATTTTGACATAAAGTGAATGTGTCTTTTTTATACAGCAGAAAACTATTAAATGTGTTTTTTTCTCAGCATTATAAAATAAAGTGGAAAATGTGGGAAGAATACAAATCCTTAACTAGTGTGCTTCTGCTTATTTCACACCCCTCATATTTCTGATTCCTTACAACTATAGCTGGCTTTACTCCTGAGTAGTGAAATTGATGAACATACTTAAAAGCACATCATTTAAGACTTTGAATTTTGACATTTCCTCCTCTTCACAGTCTTTCAAATACTAGGCAACCTGTAGGGTTCCACTGTCTCTGTCATGTGTTGTCCCTGTGTTACATGAAAACAGCCCCAGTGAACTTGTGAATTTCCTCAGTCATTTCACTGACTACTGGGTGAGGAAGAAGTAGGATTTTCTCTCTTAAAATTCCTTGGTGAAATCATTGGATGGGCATGGTGTGTTTCTTTAATTTTCCTTTTGGTAAAAAATCTGACAAAGCAAAGACTTTCAGTGGGTCTTGGTCTTTCAATAGGTTTAGTTTTTAAGCGTGTTTGTTCTGACCGAAAACTGCCTTCCTGTAATATACTCCTTCCTTTAGAACACAGTTCTTAAGTAGAGTTTGTTTAAATGTATAAAATAATGCATTATATGCATTATATGCAGCGAGGTTTTGCATCAGAACCCTGAGTTCTCAATGTTGTGGCCAGTTTAAGTGTCACCTTTTACTTTTAAAGGAAAAGGTGTTTTAAAAGGTAAAACATTTTTACCTGTTTTTTCTCTTACTTGCTTTTTTATTTTTGGGGTAAATGATATCTTTCTCAGCGAGGCCTTCCCTCAGCACCATGTTTAAAATGGCATCTCCTTTGTTTGCTATTCCTTGTGTTTTATTTTTCTCTATAGAATTTGTTACTGTGTGAAAGCTATTTATTTTAATGTTTTATTTACCTGTGTACCCCTAGAATAATATCTGTGGAGGTAGAGATTTTTGTCTGTTCCTTCTGTCCCTACAGAATCTTGAGGAGTATGGTGTCTGGCACATTGTAGGTGCACAATGACAGCTGAATTAACAACTTCAGGGAGAGTTTGTAGGATGGGGGCTCTAGATGTAGGGCAAGTCAGTTTTTAGATTTGAGGTCATTAGCAGGAGATCCTCTTATGATGTGGGGGAAAAACACATGTTTTAACATCAGACTGGGTTTGAATCTGGTCTCTCCAACTTACCCTTTGACCTTGGTGTTAAATAATTTAACCTTTGAAAGATCAGTTTTTTCAGTGGTGAAGTAGGGGAAATAGTATCTTTTTAATGGAGATTAAATGTAATATAAAATATAATGCTCTGTGAATGTTAGTTTTTTCTTTCTCCTTGTGTGCCAGCATTGTGGAAGTCTAAAAGCAACCTGAATTTACCAGTCTGTTTCTGGAGCCTTCTGGGGTCATTACTTTGATTCCTTTTGACAGATACATTCTTTTCAGCAGCTTGTGTTGCCAGCATAACAATGTCCTGTCCCTTTCACCAGTGTGGGGGACAGACACTTTGTCATCCCTCTTTTAATCTGTGTGTCAGAACAACTCTTATGAGTTCTGGCTTTGAAATATATTTAGAGGAGTTTATAATTTCAAACAGTTCAGATGACATCAGCCCTTTCTTATAGTCCTCTGAGTTCGCTCAGCTTCCTCATTCCAATGTGGTGGGAACCTTTCAGTTAAATTGATGTTTGTCGTCTTTCCACATAGTCATCCTAAGTTTCTTGCAAATCACGAAAGATCAGAGGGCTGCTAAGGTCACTAGTTTGTCTTTGTAGATTTCTCTAATCCAAGCTTGTCCAACTGCGTCCTGCAGGGTGCATGCAGCCTGTGAAGGCTTTGAATGTGGCCCAACACAAATTCACAAACTTTCTTTTTTTTTTTTTTTTTTTTGAGGCGGAGTCTTGCTTTGTCGCCTAGGCCGTAGTGCAGTGGCGCGATCTTGGCTCACTGCAAGCTCCGCCTCCGGGGTTCACGCCATTCTCCTGCCTCAGCCTCCCGAGTAGCTGGGACTACAGGCGCCCAGCTACTTTCTTAAAAGATTGGCCGGGCATGGTGGCTCATGCTTGTACTCCTAGCACTTTAGGAGGCCGAGGCGGGTGGATCACCTGAGGCAGGAGTTCGAGACCAGCCTGGCCAACATCTCTACTAAAAATATAAAAATTAGCTGGGCGTGGTGGCATGCGCCTATAATCCCAGCTACTCGGGAGGCTGAGGCAGGAGAATCGCTTGAACCCAGGAGGCAGAGGTTGCAGTGAGCCAGGATCATGCCACTGCACTCCAGCCTGGGTGACAGAGTGAGACTCCATTTCCAAACAAACAAAAAATTGTGAGATTATCTGTTTTTGCACTTTTTTTTTTTTTAAAGCTTAGCGGCTATTATTAGTGTTAGTGTATTTTATGTGTGGTGCAAGACAGTTCTTCCAATGTGGCCCAGGGAAGCAGAAGATTGGATACCGCTCCTTTAATTTTTATGGATTAACAAGGTGTTAATTCCTGTATCAGTTTCACTGATATTTCTTCTGCTTGATGCAGGAACACTTGACAAGTTAGTTAAGGTAGATTGGTCCATAAATTTATGGGTTCTTTCATTTCCATGTCCTACGCAAGTCTGAGCAGGACCTGGAAAGCTGATTAAAAGGCCAGTGAGCACAGTGAGCTTAATTGTAAATTAAATGGATATTTAATACATCGAGAAGGTACTCAAACCTTTCAATCTTTCATTTTCATCCATGCTTGCTATTTGAATCTGATGGGTTTGAAATTGACTGTTCTTCTTGTAAAAATGTTGGTTGGTTATTGCTGCCTTTCTCAAGCTTGCTTTTCAGTGTGGATTTCTGCAGATAATTTTTGCAGCAAAAAGTACAAAGTCATTAAGTGAAGGCAGTAAGGAAGGAAAGAGTACCCTGAGCAGGAGGTCTGCTATAGCGCATGGGGTGGACCAGAGAATGAATGGGCATGGGCCCGGAGGTGGTTCAGTCAGTGTGGGAAAGCCACCTGCTTGTCAGCTTTCTACTGCGTTGTCCAGCAGAACACATTGAAGCTTGGGACCTGCAACTGGTGTGGAGATGATTGCATTTAGGAGGCTGATGTAGATTTTTTCCCTCTTAAGTGTGTGTTAACTGCTTTTTGGCAAAGTCTTGATCTGAGACATGCACAGCTTGATCTGTGGCAGATCTGTGAGGATTTTAATATCGAGAGGGTTCTGTTATTTGAGTTAGGCATAGCTAGGCTACCAAGGCATTGCTTTTCAGTCCAAACATTTGGTCATATCAGTTTATTGTTAGTGAGGCTTTTGTGATTTGTTAGAACACGGAGTTTGGGATTTTGTCTGTTTTTTGCATGTATGAATGATACTTTATACTGTCGTTTTTATTGCTGGTTAGTATGTGTCTTCATTTACCTATTGTGAGTAAGAAACTTCCTCAGATCAAATTATAGAAACAGAACCAAGTGATTATAGAAACAGTCACCTGGTTCTGTTTCTCTGACTCTTAAGAGGATGAGATCACTTTATACTCTAATTCAGGATGTTTGGTAAAGGACCTACCATTGTGAGCATTTATAGCCTAGATGAAGTCCTGGCCCAATCTCCAAGTTCAACTTTTAAGAACATGCTATTCTTAATGTTCAGGAAGTCAACCCTGGAAGCCTTCTCTAAATCTTAATGAGATTTTTATGAGAATTCATTTAGTGAAAATAACAACAATCAGGGAATCCAGGTATTAACTCTGAGGAGGGTCATGCCTTTTAGTGGTTAGAGAGGCAAGCTGTAGCCTCCCTTCTTAGAGAAGGGGAATTGAGGAAGAGGTTTCTAGTGGCCCTTACAATCCTCCCCTCACTTTCCAGGCTCCCTAGTAAGACTGGAAGAAGTCCCTGAGTAAACAGCGTTTTGTGAGTTTGAGGGACTAGGTAAAAACATACATGAACATACAATGGTTTTGCTTTGATAACTTTTAAATATCCTTTTGGTTGTTGAAACTTCTGTGACAGTGAAACCTTTTGTCCTTATTTTTCAATTGGAAGATCTTTCTTCCCCACTTGAAAAGATTGAGTTTGGGACCAATCCCTGACCCCACTTCCTTCCTGAATCTCTTAGTGTATGGCATACAGCTGGGCATATGGTGAGCTCGGGGACGGGATTGTACTCATAGAGCTATGCTTGACACCTAGGACTTTAGGTGGCTCATGTATTTTTGATGACAACTTTTCATTTTATTCTCATTTATTCCATTTCTCTTTCAGTGTCTTGGGTCATGAAACTTAATCCACAACAATCTCCCTTATATGTGAGCAAATCATGAGATTTCTTTTCATTTTGTATTTATCTGTTCTGTTTACTTGTTATAATAAGCCACACTCTCACGTGATAGATTCTCAAGGAAAATTTTAACCATATATGCATGAATACATTGATGTAAGACACTTCAGAAATTGAGTTTGATTTAGTAAATACTAAATGGCTAATCTGTGCATGGAACTGAAAACAAATAATACCTGTAAGACTTGAGAGTTAATTTAGTGAGGGTGATAGTATGCACATATGAAACAAATTGTCCTGCAAAACAGTACTGTAGCTTCTTATTTTTTACCTGCAGTGCATTCCTGTAAAAGTAGTGTGGAGATCCTCCTACTGCCATTGTGATTTACCTTATGTTGCAAGTAGGTAGAACTATGTCATTGGCAAGAGTGCTGTTTTCTTTAGACTCTGGGTGAAAGCTGATATATCATCTCCCTAAAGTGAGGGACTTTAAAGATAAAATTGATGAATGATTGAATCAAGGCTGGAAAAGGTAGGCTGTAGGCGACTATTCTTTATTATGGTAAGAGTGAATTAGTTGAATTTGGGTGGTGAAAAGTGCCTGTTTGATGAGAAGCCAGCTTCGGGTTATGGATGGTTAGGGCTATGAGAGGCCAGTAGTTGCTGGGTTGCTATGCTCTGGAGAGGGTGAGAGAATATCTTTGTAATAGGACTTGATTCCGGCCTTGAAGAATATGGATCATTTAGTTGGACAAAATGTCCCCAGAATTAGTTGAAGACAAAAGGCAAATGGTCAGGAATGGGAGGCAGTGAACATAGTGTTGGATGAATAGTGGGGGGATGGTCAGTGGAAACTGGCCCACCCAAGTTTGTGTCAGGTAATAATGGGAGATAAGCCTGAAAAGATGGATGAAGCTCAATTGTGAAGGAAGACAAAAGTGTGAGGATTTTGTTTTGTGACCACCGAGGAGCCATTGATGGTGTTTATTTTGAGGATGCTTTTCCTTTTATGCATTTATACATAAATACATAAATATACTGCTGTATTAATAATAGTCATTTACCTTTCTGACATAAAATGTTCATGTAACTTCTGCATAGCTGATTTTTATGTTGAATGTAACATGTCAAGAAATATATGTGCCTTTTTAGAAGTTGTCTTATGTGCTCTTTTTCTTTCTAGACTACTTGGAGATAGTTTGTGTTTACCAGCGGGTTTGCATATGAACTGAGTACCTTGGGTTATTTATTTTTATTTTTTTTGAGAGAACGGGTCTTGCGCTGTCATCCTCATTGGAGTGCAGTGGAGCGATCATAGCTCGCTGCAGTGATCATAGCTCGCTGCAGCCTTGAAGTCCTGGGCTCAAGCAGTCCTGCTTCAGCCTCCCGAGTAAATGGGAGTACAGGTGCATGCCACCATGCCGAGCTAAATTTTCCCTTTAGAAGCGTGTGATTCTTTGGTTTTTTGTGTGTATACAGTTTTGCAATCACCATTGTCTGACCAGAACATTTTCATCACCCCCAAATAAAGTGCCATACCCATTAGCAGTCACTCGCCATTCCCTGATCCTCTCAGCCTGTGACAACCACTTATATACTTCTTGTCTTTATTGACATACCTATTCCGGAAAGTTCATATATATATATAAAGTTCGTGTATATATAAAATCATGCAGTACATGGCCTTTTGTGACTGGCTTCTTTAATTTAGCTTAATGTTTTCAAGATTCACCCATGTTAAAGCATGGATCAGTACCTTGTTCTTTTTATTAATGAATGACAATCCAGTGACTGGACATATCACATTTTACTTATCCATTCACCGTTTAATGGGCAATTGAGTTGTTTCCACTTTTGGTCTATTATGCATAATGCTGCTCTAAACAGCAAGTTCTGGTGAAGACATATGTTTTTACTTCTCTTGGGCATATACCTAAGAGTGGAATTGCTTGGGTGTGTGATAACTGTATTTAACATTTTGAGAAATTGCAAAACTGTTTTCCACAGTGGCTGCACCATTTTACATTCCTACCAGCAGTGTATAAGGACTTCAGTGTTTCCATGTGCTTGCCAACACAAGTTATCTGACTTTCTGATGTATAGGCACCCTAATGGGCGTGAGGTGATACCTCATTGTGGTTTTGATTGCATTTCCCAATGGTGAATGATTTTTAGCATCTTTTTATGTGCTTATTGGCCGTTTTTCTGTATGAAGTGTCTGTACAGATCCTTTGCCCATTTTTAAATTTGGTTGTCTTATTGAATTGTAAGGGTTCTTTGTGTATTCTGACTACAGGTCCCTTATCAGATACATGATTTGCAAAAATTATCTCTCATTCTCTGGGTTGTCATTTCACTTTCTTGCTGGTATCCTTTCAAGCAAAATTTTCAATTTTGATAATGTTCTGTTGTTGCTTGTTTTTTTTGGCATCATATCTAAGAACAATTCTTTGCATAACCCAAAGTCGCAGAGATTTACTCCTATGTTTTCATCTAGGAATTTTATAGGTTTAGCTCTTACATTTAGGTATGTAATGTGAGAGTTCATGTTTGTGTATTTTGTAAGGGAAGAGTCCAACTTTTTTCTTTTACATGTGGATCGCCAGTTGTTCCAGCACCGTTTGTTGAAAAGACTATTCTTTCCCCGATTGAATTGTCTTGGGCATCCTTGTTGAAACTGGTCATAAATGTGAGGAATTTTTTCTGGACTCTGAATTCGATTCCTTTAATTTAGGTTGTCTTTGATTTATTTCAACAGTGTTTTATAGTTTTCATTGTATAAACTTGGTACTTTCTTGAAATTTGTTGCTTATGATTTTATTCATTTTGATGTGATTGTTAATTTTGTTATCTTAATTGTTCAGTTTTTGATTGTTCATTGATACAGAAATACCATTGATTTTTGCATACTGATCTCAAACTATAGCCTTGTTTCAGAGGTCAGTTATAAACTATAATCTGGCTTGTTTGTTTACTTAAGTGAATGCCTTAGGATTTTCTGTGTACAGGATCAAGTAATTGGAGATTGTTTTCTTCCTTTTCAATCTGGATCTTTTATTTCTTTTTCTTGCCTAAAATTGCCTTGGGAATCATCTCCGGTACAACATTGAATAGAAGTGGTGAGCGCAGACATCCTTGTCTTGTTACTGATTTTAAAGAGAAAGCATCCAAGTTTCACCATTAAGTATGATGTTGTTAGGTGTGGGTTTTTCACAGGTACCTTTTGTTAGATGAGGACGTTCCCTTCTATTCCTAGTTTGACTATTTTTATGATGAAAACATGTTGGATTTTGTCAGGTGATCTTTCTGTGTTGAGATGGCCATGTGGGTTTTTTCCTTTCATTAATGTGATATATTAACATTGACTGAATTAAATAGTTTTTATTTATTTAAAGAGATGGGACCTTGCTGTGTCACCCAGGCTGGAGTGCAGTGACATGATCATAGGTCACGGCATCGTGAAACTCCTGGGCTTAAGGGATCATCCCACCTCAGCCTCCTGAGCAGCCAGGACTACAGGTGTGAGCCACCATGCCTGGCTATTTATTTATGTATTTATTGAGACAGGGTATTCCATGACTCCCTGTAGCTGCGATCTCCTAGGCTCAAGTGATCTTCCCACCTCAGCCTTCTGAGTAGCTGGAACCACAGGCATGTGCACCCATGCCCAGCTATTTTTTATTTATTTTTTGTAGAGACGAGATCTGACTATGCTGCCCAGGCTGGGTTCAAGTTATCCTTCCAGCTCGGCCTCCCACAGTGCCGGGATTACAGTATGAGCCTTCATGCCTGGCCTATCTTTATTTTTAGAGATAAGTTCTTGCTGTGTTGCCAGGCTACCTTGGTTGAATGTTAAGCCAACCTGGCATTCGTGAGATAAGTATCATTTGATCCTGCTGCACAATCTTTTTTATATGTTGTTGGATTCGTTTTGAAAGTATTTTGAGGACTTTTGTGTCTATACATAGAGATGTGTTCTATAGTTTTCCTGTGATGTCTTTGTCTGGTTTTGGTCATTAAAGGTTTTTAATCAGGGAACTGTTGTAAACAAGTAGTTGTGTTATGCAGAAGGATGGCTCCCCCAAATTTATTCACTTCTTAGTCCCTAGAACCTGTGACTATTTACCTTACATGGCAAAAGGAACTTTTCATACTTGATTAAGTTAAGGATCTCAAGATGGGAGGTTATTCGGAAATATCTGAGTGTCCCAGTGTAGTTACAGGGGTTCTCATGAGTGAGAGGGAGTATCAGGAGAGTCAGTGGTCAGAGTCAGAGATTTGAGGATGCTACACTGCTGGCTTAGAACATGGAAGAAGGAGGCCATGAGCCACGGAATGCAGCTCTAGAAGCTGGAAATGGCAAAAGAACACTTTCTCCACACAGACTCTAGAAGGAACACAGCCCTGCCAGCGCCTTGAATTTTAAACAAATGAAAGTCATTTCGGACTTCTGACTTCCAGAAATGATAATATGATAATAAATTTGTGTTGTCTTAAGCCACTGAGTTTGTGATAATTTGTTGTAACAGCAATGTGAAACTAATAGAATGGTAGTTTGGGAAAATTAGTGATAAAGAATAATTGGCAAGGAGAGGATAAGTGCAGTTAGATCAGTTTGAGTTCTCTGTATGTTTTACTGTCAGTGTTTTGTAAGATTTTAGTTTTTCCTAAAACCAAAGGATTGATTGACCTTCAAAAGGCGGCTCCTTTTTGATGTTAGTCTGTAACCTTTTATCAAAGCAATATTTTCCCCAAATAGGGTTGACAAGAAGACATTCTAAATTATCTCCTAATAAGTTGTTTTGACCTCGGATGTTGAAATTGCAGGCCCATCTCCCACCCATCTCTGTTTTCTCACTTTTTTGGTATGTTTAATAATAAGTCTTACATTGACTTATTATAATAAGTAAATTATCAGTGGTTAGTGTATGTGTCTGTCTGTCCTTCCCTCTTTCCCCCGACCCCGCCCTCTCCTTCCCCACTCTGTGTGTGTGTGTGTCTCTGTGTGTGTGTAATTACAAAGAAGTTGTAAAGGCCTTTTTTTTTTTTTTTTTTTTGAGACGGAGTCTTGCTCTGTCACCCAGGCTGGAGTGCAGTGGCCAGATCTCGGCTCACTGCAAGCTCCGCCTCCCGGGTTCACGCCATTCTCCTGCCTCAGCCTCCCGAGTAGCTGGGACTACAGGCGCCCGCCACCTCACCCGGCTAGTTTTTTGTATTTTTTAGTAGAGATGGGGTTTCACCGTGTTAGCCAGGATGGTCTCGATCTCCTGACCTCGTGATCCACCCGTCTCGGCCTCCCAAAGTGCTGGGATTACAGGCTTGAGCCACCGCGCCCGGCCGTTGTAAAGGCCTTTTAAAGTAGTTATGATGTGGTTTCCCCTCCTTTTTTTTTTTTTTTTTTTTTTTTTTTTTTTATTATTTAAAAAACTTTAATGATATTCATAGTTGTATATAACAATGCCAGAAATTTCATCAGCACGACAATTAATAAAAGCACATACCCATTGCGAAAATGAAAGATGAGTTTTCACGGCAGGAAATTAGTGCTGAATCAGTGACTCCTGAAGTCGTTACAGCAGCACTTGCGGAATGTTGCATTTTCCTTTGCTAGGGCACACTGCTTGGGCAGTTTAATACTGTTTTTTTCCACCTTAGAATTTGATGTTGTCAAAGCTACCATTAACATTTTACTTAAGGGTTTTTAGGAGAAACCCTTCACAAAGTTAATAGTGCAGATCTTCTAGTAATTAAGATCATTTCAGATGTGCCTGAAACGAGTACCACATGTGGATGAGTTTGGTTTTTCCATTCCATTCTTTAAGCTTGGTAGAAATTTTAAGGAGAGGAATGCCAGTTACCTATTACCCAATGTTTTAATTAAATAATTTTAGCAATTGTGTAGAAAAATAATTTTTAAGCGTTGTCCTAAAGAACTTTTCTGGAAGTGGTGACTAATTTAAGACATTGGAAGATCATGATAAGCTGCGTATCTTCCAGTCACATGATGGTAAATCTGCCTCTCGATGTCCGAGAGCAGAGTACTGGCACCTATACGAAAGAGTTCTGGCTTCAGCCACTCATCTCCAAGCTCCTCCTTTACAAGAGAGAGCCAAGCAAGGGAATCCTTTGCACTGCGGATGCCTCCTGCTGGTTTAAAGCCTATCTTGTTTCCAGTTTTCCAGAAGAAATCTCTAATGGCCCGTAGCATTACTATAGCTACTGGGAAGGTGGCATTTACTGTTTCTTTTCCAGTAGAGGTCTTAATAAAATCTGATCCTGCCATCATTGCTATCATACTGGCTTTATAGACATTAGTAAGAGATCCAAGCTCTCCTGTTGCTAATATAGTTTTCAGATGAGCCTCCCCACAGGCCTTGCGAAACTGACGAATCTCATCATACAGGGCTTCCCACTGGCCTGTCAGCACCAGGCTTCTGTTAATTACCACGTCGATTTCTGTAGCTCCATCTTCCACAGCCAATCTGATCTCTTCTAATCGTGTCTTCAAATGAGTCTGTCCAGCTGGAAATCCAGTGGCCACTGATGCCACAGGGATATTACAGCCTGCAGCCTTGAGTGCTTTTACAGCATCACACACCCGGGCGGGATAAACACAGACGGCAGCTGTGGTAATGCCTTTATCATACATATTTAAAGCTTTTAAGAGATCTTCCCGGATTGGGTATTTGGCTTTATAACAGAGCCTTTGAATGTTGGAAGATGTATCATCGCCTGAAAGTGTAGTAAGATCTATAACGGTAACAGCTTTCAGCAGCCAAGCAGCCTGCCACTCCTTTTTCACCGTTCTGCGAGCCTGGATTTGTTCCGCACGCCTCAGAACTGCCGGGTGATTCACTTGTATTTTGGAGATCCAGCTAAGGTCGAGTTCGGTGCCCCGATTGTGCGCGGACATGGCGCGGGCCGCTCCGGAGCTGCCGGCTGGTAGGCCTCCCCTCCTTTTTAAAAATAAAATATGTTAAGCATAAGTAGTAACATCTTAGAGGGCAGATAGGTGGAGACTTTGACTTTCTACTTTATCTTTGAATCGTTTAAATGTTTACAGTGAGCATATTATTTGTATGATACATAGTAATTTTTTGATGAAAACACTTTGAAGGCTGAAAAGAATGTCATGTCTTTTGAGAATAAACCTATCTTTGTGCTAATTAACACTGGAGGTCAGCCAAGGCTTTATAATAAAATATTGCATTCAAAACACCTATGAAAGTGGCTAGTTGAAGAATATAATTTGCTTTGAAATATATCTTGAAATGGAAGTATATTTCTAATAATGAAAGATGTTGTTTTAGTAATAAATGAAAATAAAATATCCCGTTATTATCCCTTCATAGAAAACAAATACAACCCTAAATGACATTTTAATTAACCAGTGATTTTCCTCTAAAGCTGAGATGTTTTTTTAAGACCTAGGTAGGATTCACAAATAGTGTACAGAAATCTGGACATCATTTGAAGATAATTGTTTGGGTGGGATGGAGGCATAGAGTACTGTTTTACTGTGTTCATTTTTATTAATGAAACTGTGAATTTAGACCAAGTAGTGATTTCAGAGTGGAAGATGGAACAGGATGTTTAGTGGGTTTTGTATACTATTTTTGTAAAAGGTTTTGATGCAGAATCTTTCATAAAATGAAATCTTTTTTCAACATGCCTGTTATTTACTTTTAGAATTCGTGGAAAGGGTTCTTGTCTGAAGAGCTGCAAACCTTTATTGACTCCAGATTTGACTCAGCTCTTTTGTATTTTCCTTTTCTTTCTCACTGGTAAGGGAAGGTACTTTATAAAGTAGATTCTTCATTAAAAAAAAAGACTATATTTACCTGGTCAGAAGTTCTTTTGGGTTTAAAGAAAAAAATTGCAGCCCAGGTTGCAACAAATGGTCTGACAGTTATAATGTGTTACATCTTTTTTGTTTGTTTGTTTGTTTTTGTTTTGAGACAGAGTGCCACTCTTTTGTCCAGACTGAAGTGCAGTGGCACAGTCACAGCTTAGTGTAGCCTTGACCTCCCAGGCTCAAGTGATCCTTCTACTTCAGCCTCCGGGAAGCTTGAGCTTCCCTTCTTCTAACCTTTGATGAAAGTGTGGTCTCTCTCTGGGCTGGTGGTGGTGAACTGAAATTCAAGGGGTGGTATCTGTGCCAAGAGGCCTTTAGTCCAAAGGAAAGAGAAAGTGGAGGATAGACCAAGTATATCGTTCTTGAGAAACAGATCTTTTGTTTTGAATGAGGAATGTCAGCAGTGGAGGGTGGATAGGGCAACCCATACAGCATTTCATAAGGAGATAAGCCGACATCTTTCTGAGGGGCAGTTTGGAATCTTTACAAGGCCATGGGGAGGCATTTAGTCCATGGCAACTGAGTCTCTAGGACTAATTTGCTTAGGTGGGTTTTCAGAGTCTGATTCATTCTTTCTCCTCTTGCTGATGAAGGTCGGTGCCAGGGGTTATGGTAGTCCCATGTTATATCTAGAACTTGGGCTAGTTTCTTAACAACATGTGCAGTGAAATGAGCCCCATTGTCTGAATCAACATCTTCTATTAATCCAAACCTGGGTATAATATTTTCAGTTAATGGCTTGACTACATTACTAGCAGTTGCACTTGAAAAGGTAGTAGCTTCTACCCAATGAGTAAGGTGATCTATCACTAGTTTAAGTATTTTAAGTGACCGATTGGGGGCATTTTGGTGTAATCAATTTGGACACTTGGGAACAGCCTTAATCCTGGATTTCTCCCTCCAACAGGTGGTTTTCTGAGGGTCTGCTTATTAGTCTTCTTAAATACTAGGCAACTATCTGTAACTTGCCTTGCGAAAGTATAAATTCCTATACATCTGTAGGCCCCGAGGACTACATCACACATAGCTTGAAGTCCCTAAGGAGTCCCTTGATGCAGATGAGAGAGAATTTTCCTCACGCAGGGTTTGGATAACATTTCTTTTTGGTCTGGTGACACCCATTTCCTTTCTGAATTTTCTTTGCCTCCTCTTTTTATTAATTTTTCCTTTTCGGCGGGAGAAAAGATGGGGACTGCAGTCAGGGGAGGAAGGCAAGGGCCTAAGTGAAAAACAGGTGTTTTCAGAGGAAACGGCAGCTTGTTTGGCTATTTGATCTGCTAGGTTATTCCTTCCACTTTGAAAAGAAACACATTTCTGATGTCCTGGAGCATGGACAATAGCTATTTCTTTTGGCAGCTGGAGGTTATCTAATACTTGGGTGATTAATTCTTTGTGGACCAGGTCTTGGCCTTTGCTATAACAGGATAGCTTCACACTTAAAAATTCTCAAGTCAGTAAGCCATTTTCTTGCCTTTTGATTTAAAATCATTCTAACCTGATGGGGCATGCTTACAACTAACTTTCCCCCCAAAGGTTAGTTTTCTGCTTTCTTCAGTTCACAAGGTGGTAGCTGCAATGGATTGAAACATTCAGGCCATCCACAGGTTACAGGATCTAAAACTTTTGATAGGAAAGCCATGGGTTGCTGGTGACTTCTGTGTTCTTGGGTAAGGACCCCTAAAGCTACCCCCTTGTTTATGTTAACAGAAAGGTGAAATGGCTTCTCTAGGGAAGGCAAAGCTAAAACAGGGGCAGTTATAAGCAGATGTTTTAGCTCTTCAACCTGGTGGATTTCTTCAGAAGTCCACAGGCGAGGGTCAGGCTTTTCTTGGGTAGGTTTTAGGTAGAGAGGCTTTGTGACTAGTGCATATGAGTCAGTCCATAAACGGCAATATCCAGCTATTCCTGGGAATTTTCTGAGTTCTTGTTTAGTCTTAGGCAAAGGTATGGATACAATCCCTTCTACTCTCTTGGGGCCTATCTTTCGTTTGCCCTTACTTATTAAGTGTCCTAGGTATTTAACTTCAGGCTCTACAAATTGAAGCTTTTCCTTTGAAACCCATAGCCCGTCTCCTTGCAAATGGTTAAGGATATGGATGGAGAAAGCAGATACCTTTTCTATAGCCTAACGAGATATTAATAGGTCATCTACGTACTAGAGCAGACATACACATTTTGATATAAACTTGTTCTAACACTTGTTCCAGAATTTGACCAAAAAGATTAGGGGAATCTGTGAAGCCTTGGGGTAGAACTGTCTATCGATACTGTTGCTTTCATCCAGAATGGGGATCTTCCCATTCAAAAGCAGAAATGTCTCAGCTGTCCTCAGCCAAGGAACATGCTCAAAAGGCATCTTTTTTTTTTTTTTTTTTTTTTTTTGAGATGGAGTCTTGCTCCGTCGCCCAGGCTGGAGTTCAGTGGCCGGATCTCAGCTCACAGCAAGCTCCGCCTCCCGGGTTCACGCCATTCTCCTGCCTCAGCCTCCCGAGTAACTGGGACTACAGGCGCCCGCCACCTCGCCCGGCTAGTTTTTTGTATTTTTTAGTAGAGACGGGGTTTCACCATGTTAGCCAGGATGGTCTCGATCTCCTGACCTCGTGATCCGGCCGTCTCGGCCTCCCAAAGTGCTGGGATTACAGGCTTGAGCCACCGCGCCTGGCAAAAGGCATCTTTTAAATCTATTACTGTAAACCATTGATGTTCATATGGAATTTTACTGAGAATGGTTTAAGGATTAGGGACAAGAGGGTGGGTAGTCTGGACTGTCTGGGTCATGGCCCAGAGGTCTTAACGCTAGTTGATATGACCTACCTGGTTTCTTCACAGGCAGTATTGGGGTGTTATAAGGGGACATACAGGGTTCAAGGAGCCCACCCTTGATGAGGCTTTCAATGACAGATTTTAGGCCTATTCTGCCTTCTAAAGGAATGGGATATTGCTTTCTTCTTACTATTTCTCCAGGATTTTTTAACTTTATATGTATAGGAGGATTTAGGAGTTTTCCCCAATTTCCTTCCCTTGCTCAAACATCAGGATGAATGTATGTTTTGTCTGCAGTGATGAGCAGGTTTAATGAAGTGTAGAATCCTTCTGAGCCAACATGTAAACCTATACCTAATTTTAACATTAAGTCTCTTCCGAATAGAGTAGTTCCTGCCTCTGGAATTAACAAAAATTCAACATTAGCTGAGCGGTTTTTACATCTAATTTCTGTTTCTTCTAAACTTTTTACTTTGATTCCCTCTCCTTTTACCCCTGAGACTACAAGTTCCTTTGAGGATCAGGCTATATTGTAGGGGAAGGTAACAGACAGAGGAGCGGTTGCTCCTGAGTCTACTAAAAAGGTCATAAGTTCAGATTTGGGTCCCACCTCTAAATTTATCAAGGGCTCTTGGTGGGATTCAAGGTAAAAGAGACAGAGCCCCTAACCCCCCATTCCTCCTCAAAGGTCATAAGTGGGACAACTTCTCTTTCTGGTTTTAATTCGTGACAGTACCTCTTGAAGTGGCCTACTTTCTCACAATTGAAGCATTCATTCTGTCTCCTCTCTCTATTTTTGTGTTTCTTGGCTTTGCCTCCTTATGTTCTTCATATGGCTTAGGAAGTGGGGGCCTAGGATCTTTATAGGTTTTGGCTCTCGGGAGGCTTTGTTTGGGAGTGTATGGGTCTCCTGGCAACGGAGAGTAATACCGGTGTGTTTATCCTTTGGGGCCCCCTGTTGGAAGGTGGATAACATAATTTTCATTTTTTGTCTTTGCTTCTCCTTGTTCCTCCTTACACACACTTTCTGAGCTTCTCTGAGAAAGTTCGTTCATGGGACGGTCCTTCCAGTGTTCTATTTTTGTAATTTCCTTGTGATATCTGGCTGTTAGTAATGAAATGAAGCTTTAACATTCCCTACCCTAGATGATCTTCTAAATCTTGGTCAGTGTATTTTCTCATTTGTTCTTTCAATCTGTGTAAAAATTCCATAGGCCCTTCATCTTTCCTTTGTTGTATGTCGAATGCTCGAGTAAGATTTTGCGTTTGGAGTACTGACTCCCGAATCCCATTTTTTTTTTTTTTTAATCATTTCCCTAAGTTCTTGCATATCCTCTCGGTGAGCTGCATTACTGTTGTCCCACCGGGGTCTTGGTTGGGGAATTTTTGATCTGCTGCATGAACTTTTTTGCCAGGAGGGTGTTCATGTTCCCAGGCTACCATAGCAACTCTACGGATCATGCTTCTTTCTTCCCCTGAGAGGAGGATGCCTAGGATGGACATTAACTCAGCCCAAGTATATAACTGTGGTTCTAGAAATTGGTTAATTTGATCTGCTACTCCATATGAGTCGTCTAATAGTGTGGCTTGAGCTCTGTTTTTAGGTTTCGGACTTCTGAGCTGGTTAAAGGAGCATTTACAAAGCCAATGCTGGCTTCTCCTCCTAGGGATACCTCTCTTAAGGGGAAGAGAGATGGAGCTGATTCTTCCAAGTTAGAGGGGAAGGGGAAGTCCTGAATAGCCTTTTTACATTGCTCTATCTCATGTTGAAGTCCTTTCAGGAAAGGGTACTTAGGCTGGCAGTGAGCAGGCTCTTGGGACAATTCCCAAGAGGCAGGGTTATAAGTAGGGGGAATGATGTGGGTAGGAGAAGGGTCTATGACAACTGCCTCTACTTGAGGGGGAGGGAGGTTAGGGTTAGGGGTATTGGACGGGGGAAGGTGGTAGAGGAGGTTCCATGTGTTGGTGAGCTGTCTAGGAATATGGACCTTATCTTTCTCAGGGGAGTTAATTTCTGACTTGCTCCCTCCAATCTTTAGAGGGTAAAGAAGGACAGGTCCTTGTCACCAACATAGAGAATAGTCTGTTTCCTCCTGGAAATAGACTATGTGCTCTTGTCATTAGCATGTCCTATTAAAAGCTGACAAATCCAATCCTCATCTGACCCAAACTTTGGCCACAAGACTGAGGGCTTGAGGATTGGTTCCTGAGTCCAAATGAAACAACAATATTTTATCATTGGCTGCTTTTTGTTGTATTTAGTCCTTTCATTCTCTTTCCAGTATTTTAGCATAAGCCCTAGGGGAGTATCAGGAGGAATGTTAGTGTTGCTAGCTTTATTCTTTTTATCCCCTACCTTACTTGGGGTATTTCCCATCTTAAAAAGGGTTTGGGGTGAGGCTCCATTTCTCCTGTTAGAAATTTCTTGCCTTCCCAGTTACCAGAGGTTTGTGTGTGGCTCAGCCTCCCCTACTGGAGATTTGTCACCTTTCTTTTCCTTTCCTAGAGGCTCAGCCCCCCTGCTGGAGGTTTCTTGCACTTTTCTCCTTTCACTTTGTCCTTCCCTGGCTGCTTCCCTTGTGGGAACATTGGGTTCCTCTTAGCAATGGCGGGTTCAGTAGAAACCCCTGACCCAGACTGCTTTACGGAAGGGCCACCTTAAGCAGTATAATGTGATGACAGAACCGCAGATCTGGACTGAACACTTGCTTCTCACTCAGTTGTGAATTTCAACACACACTTTCAATCTCCAAGATATCCCAACCACCAAGGAAATATTTTGTTGCTTTTGTGAAGTTTCTTACTTTGGTTTGTGCACATGGTTACCTGGTCTCCGTGGTATGTGAGGATCCTTTTCTCTAAGTTGTTGGTCTGTTACTTTCCACATTGCTGGGAGTCTGGGTGTATTCGTCACACTGGGTGAGTCCTGATCACTCACCATGAGGCCACCTCAGTGAGGCAGTGGGACGCCTCTCCTCACTAGAGTTGACCAGAGACCCTTTCCCTAGAGGAGAATGGGAATCCCGGACAAGCCCCCAGATTGTTAGAAACAAATGATCAGTGCCACAAGGAAGAACCAGCACTCAGGCAAAAACGGTTTTCTCAGCAAGACAACTTCTGCAAAAGAGTGCTGCTTGGGTTAGTCACAATTGCAAGAGCACATCGAGTGGGTTCTCTCTAGAGCAGGGGTTTTAATCCCTAACACAGTCCCTACTTCTGTGTCATTCCCCCATGGACTGGGGTCGGACCTCACGATCTAATCGGACCTGATTTGCTATCGCGAGTATTTTCCCTGATAAGGAAGGGAGAGGGAATGTGAGTTATAGGTTGAGACTGATGGGAAGAGTTGTTTACAAGGCAGGTAACTGAGCAGATAACTAAGCAGGTAAGTAGGGGCGAGAAGGTACAGGGAAATTGTTCTTAGGAACAAAGAACAAGGAATTTGAACAAGTTAAGCTTTTGAAGAACTTACTGTACCTAATAAGTTTTTTTTTTGGTTGACTAATTAAATGTCTATTCATTTTTGCCAAAGAGTGCCTACCCCAATGACAAGATACTAAATTTTAGAAAATGTTGGAGCTCTCTCTGAATCTAGGAGGAAGTGAATAGTTTAGCTTTTATTTAGTAGTTAGGACCTTAAGTAAATCACTTTTTTTACTGTGTTTCTGTATAAAATAGATAATATTTTTTGCCCTGCAAGAGAACATATAGAGGAAAACTCTTTGGCAATGATACTGTGCCCTATGAATAAAAAAGTGATGATGTCATTTGTGGCTGAATAACACTTTATTTTGAGAATGCTTTATAACAGCTTTTCATGGGAAATAAATGTATGCTGTTAACTTCATCTTGCATTTTTGTCATTTTTACTGTGATTAAAAAATAGTCCAGTCAAACCTGTAGAAAGGAAATAAACAAACCTTGACTCAAGAGCCTAGGACTTTTTCTTTGGTTTGCCCTCCTGGGACGGATTACCTTTCCAAATTTAATTTGTGGAGGAGCATTGGGAAATATCAGAACTGTCATATGAAGCACCTAAGTGGTACTTTATTATAGAGGAGTTATTCAGAAATTATATTAGGCAGATAGAGAGGGAAAGGAGTCCTCAGTAAGGCTTTCCCTTTTAATAGAAACAACTCCCGAAACATTTCTTTTCTTTTCTTTTTTTTTGGAAACGGAGTCTCACTCTGTCAACCAGGCTTTAGTGCAGTGATGTGATCTCGGCTCACTGCAACCTCCTCCTCCCAGGTACAGTTGCATCTCCTGCCTCAGCTGGACTCTTGAGTAGCTGGGACTCCAGGCTGCCAAGCTTTAATATGCAAATGTCAGCACTTGGAAACTGAGTCCATTCAACATGAAAATTCCCGCCCTCTTCTTCAAGTCACCGCCTCAAGGTGACACCTCCAGAAGACCCTGTGTGCAGGACAATATGGTGACCTACATTTGCAAATTAAAAGGCTAGAGTGGGAGGGCCACGTTTTTCTTGGGCTACATGAATGACATGCCTGGTCAAACCGATTCCCTGGGCCCTATGCAAATCAGACACCACCTCCTCCAGCCTCCCAATATAACCAAGTACTTTTCTGCCGCACACGGGGCTTTTTCTCTGTTCGGAGCCCTGCTTTCTCTGTACAAGGGGAAGCCTTTCTTCTTTCTTGCCTATTAAACTTTCTGCTCCTTAAAACCACTCCTCTGCGTCCAAGTTGTTTAACTGATGTGAGCCAGAGGACCCCGATGTTTCTCCAGTCATCAGAGCCATATCAATTTCAGTTCCGAGGAATCGTTTTCATTTATCTGACTGATTTATAATACAGGGTCAAATTCATGGTGGTTGTCTATCCTCCCTCATCCCCATTTTTGTACCCTTCCTTGAAAGAAACATATATATGAAGAAGATACATGTTTCCCTTTTGTGAATAGTATATCCCTTAGTATCTTGATTTTTTTCTTAGTGTGGGGGGTGCGGTTAAACTTACTTAGACTTGATAAAGGGCAGTATTTAATAAATGTCAGCTAGTTGAGGGGTAGGGAATTGAGTTGACTGGAGATAGTCACTGCCAAATGTAAAGCATGACTGGAGAGCCAGAGTGATGAAGCCAGGGTCCCTTTCTCCAGAGCCTTTGTAACAGTGTTATGTGATCTCTTCTAGAAGATCGTTCTGAAAGATAATGCCAGCTCGGAACCTAGGAAACCATCCAGCGGGTTTCTGCAGCTTAGGTGGTTCAAATCCTCTTCAGCATGTTGGTTTTCTCTGCCTCAGTTTGCTTCCAATGATGTTCTCAGTAGCTGTAATTGCTGTCTGTCTTTGAATACTCAAGCTTTTTTTTTTTTAGCTCACACAGGTATGTATGCATTTTTATTTTACCAAGTGTTAGAACTTTGACCCTCCTTTTGTGGGCTCTGGGTCAGCAACTTGGTTGTTTAGTTGTAAAATGGTTAGCAGGGAAAAACGTGTGTGTGTGTGTCTGTATTTTAAGTTGATTTTGTTGTCAGAGCACTTAGAATTTTATATGGAAATTCTGTCAGTTTACTTGCTTCTCCACCCCACATTTATTGAACAGCAAAGTTTGAAAGTAATGTGTCCCATAACCAGCCTTCAGAAGAATCACAACTGCTTTATCTCTGAACTTTCAAGAAGTTTGTGCATCAGTTTTCAAATAATACGAAATCCCTGAAGATAGCTGTGTCCTATATTTGGAAAGATACAAAAACTGAACATTCTAGCAGGCAGTTTTGCTTGCTGATGCTCGAGATAGAGCCACACATTGATCTCAGTGGATTTATGGAGAAAAATAGATACAGAAAGTTACTTCTAAATAAGACCAAAAAATCCTTTTCTTAAACAGTGACAGGTAAAGAGGTTGCCTTGCTAACCTTGAATTGTGTTGCCCTTGATTGAGACAGTTTTATGGTGGGGATGGTAGCAGTGATAAACTTATTTGAAATTTGTCTGCTTATAGTAACCTTTGTGGTAACTGTCACAGACAACTTCATCCTCACAGGCCTTAAAATTACTATAAAACTAATAGAATGGAGGAGAAACAAAGGACCTGAATAATTAGATGCTTAGATAATTGTTCTGTTTTCATAACCGGTGAAAAAGAGCAGTATTAGAAGCAATTACACATCCTATGTAAGGAACACTGCCTGAATTTATATTGCGATTTTTGAGCACCATTCACTGTTTGAAAGCTGGCATATTGTAGGTCATATTTTAAAGACAAATAAAACACTTATCTTTTCAAGATGGATCTAAAGCTTAACCTTATCAAAATTACAAAATTTAAAGCATGTGATTGAAAAATATTAATGCATAGGTTTAAATATTGGTCATCATTTTAAATGTCTTTCAAGATAGGTTGACTCTTAAACTGAACAAATTTTGAACACTATGTAGAGTTTGTGCTGAAGGTTACATTTCCTGGGGTGATAGCTATTTTATAATATGGAAAGCAAAACCTTCTTAAGAAATTTAGCAATTTTTTAGGCAAAACTAGAAAATATTACCTATATAATTCTACCACTCAGAAGGTGCCACTATTAGAAATTTGTATCTTTCCAAGTCATCTGCTCATCTCTTTTCTCCTATGCTTGTGTATGTTTCCTCTCCCTTAAAAATCAGATTTTTGTTTGTAATCTGCTTTTTCACTCAACAATATTGTAGATCCACGTCATAACTTCTCTACATTGGCTTCAGTTATTGTGTGCTTTCTGTTGGATGACTGTACCATGTAGTCAGTCATGTTTCCTGGTACTGAATACATAGGGGTATGTGTGTGTGTGCGTGTGCGTGTGTGTGCGTGCGCGTGTGTGTGCGTAGTTTTTTCTAACTTAACTAATGCTTTAGACATCAATAGGTAGACCTACATCCTTGAAACCTTCCACATGGTGACTTTCAATTCTCATTGCTGAATTTGTTTCCAGAGATGGAAGAAATTATATTGTATGGGAACTTTTTTTTCCCTTTTTTTTTTTTGAGATGAAGTCTTGTTCTTGTCTCCCAGGCTGGAGTGCAATGGCGTGATCACAGCTTACTGCAACCTCCGCCTCTTGGGTTCAAGTGATTCTCCTGCCTCGGCCTCCCAAGTAGCTGGGATTACAGGCACGTGCCACCATGCCTGGCTAATTTTTTTTTTTTTTTTTTTTTTTGGAGACAGAGTCTCGTTCTGTCGCCCAGGCTGGAGTGCAGTGGCGCGATCTGGGCTCACTGCAAGCTCCACCTCCCGGGTTCACGCCATTCTCCTGCCTCAGCCTCCCAAGTAGCTGGGACTACAGGTGCCCGCCACCTCGCCCGGCTAGTTTTTTGTATTCTTTTTAGTAGACGGGGTTTCACTGTGTTAGCCAGGATGGTCTCGATTTCCTGACCTCGTGATCCGCCCATCTTGGCCTCCCAAAATGCTGGGATTACAGGCTTGAGCCACCGCGCCCGGCCTAATTTTTGTATTTTTAGTAGAGACAGGGTTTCACCATGTTGGCCAGGCTGGTCTCAAACTCCTGACTTCAGGTGATTTTCCCACCTCAGCCTCCCAAAGTGTTGGGATTACAGGCGTGAGCCTCTGTGCCCAGCCTTTTTTCCTTCTCAGTACCAGCTTTTATTTATCAGATTGGTAAAAATGTTAGAAAGTGTGCAATGAAATGGGCATTCTTACAGTCATGGCAAAAAATATAATTATCTTTGACTTTCCAGAAAGTAGTTTGGCTTTCTAGAAACTTGTCTGAACTCTCCCTGATTAGGCAGGATGAATTCTGACTGCCCCAAGGTGGCCAGCCTTGTCCCTGTGATTCCAGATCTCCCAAAAAGAGAGGTCTAGTCTCAGGGAAAACCCAGATTTGCTTGGCTTAGCCCACCTGGCAACTAATCACTGGAAATGGGGTGGGCTGGTAGAGTCCTTTGCTCAGGTTTTGTGTTGAGAGAGAGGTGGAAAGATGGGAGGGAGGTAGCAAAACTGGCCTCAATGGAACTCTATAAATTAATATAGAATGGCAGAGGGATGCTTCTTCCAAGGAAGAAATTCTAGAGAAGGAAGGAAACTGGAAGGGAAGGCAGCAGTTCTCAAAGTTTTGGGGTCAGGATTCCTTTACACTCTTAAAAATATATTGAGGGCCCAAGGAGCTTTGGTTTATGTAGGGCATATCTATTGTTATTTATCACTAGAAATTAAATCAGAAATATTTAAAATATTCTTTAAAAGCTCACCACATATTGTTATAAATGCTTTTATGAAAAGAAAATTTCTAAACCCAAAGTAGTACAGTCTTGCATCTTTTGCAAATTTCTTTGATGTTTGATATGCCATTTGTGTCTGCGTTCAATTTCTTGTGTGATATTTCCTTGAAAAAATGTGAACAAAGGCCAATCTCATACAGATAACCATTTTAGATCATTGTGGATGTATGTGTATATATTTTTGAGATGGAGTCTTGCCCTGTCGCCCAGGCTAGAATGCAGTGGTGTGATCATGGCTCACTGCAGCCTGAGTCTCCGGGGACTTGGGTGATCCTCCCACCTCAGCCTCCAGAGTAGTTGGGACTACAGGTGTGTACCACCACACCTGGCTAACTTTTTGTATTTTTTTTTTTGTAGAGACAGGGTTTTGCCATGTTGCCTAGGCTTCTTTTTTGATACTCCATCGAAACTTGGTTTTTCTTGAACTTTGGATCTTTCACCCTTGCATGATATTATAACATCATGCATTGGTCATTTATAAAAAAAATGGTTCACTGAGATCTACATGTTGATACAATTGATTGTACAGTATCAAAATACATTAATCAGTACCAACATCAATCTCATCAGAATACTTTTGGAAAGCGATGGTGGATATAAGTTTTCTAAAATTCTATTTTTTTGTTCAAAAGCTTGAATTTTATTAGCAATTTTATTATTGAATTTTATTATGGCCTGTCTGTTTTCCTTGAAATGATAGAATCTGATTTTTTAGAAAATGTCTGCCAGAAACTCAAGTTGAAATAACATTGTTTGCCAGTCATCCTTTCAAGTAAAAATGGTTTTCCATTAAAGTGGTTAATTCTCTTCATGACTTAGTCACTCAAGGGTTTTTTTCTCAGGCAGCCTGTAGGAATGCTCGTGTATACTTCCCATTTCATCATTTGAAATATTAAGAAGATATATTCAAGGATTAAAGTGCAGTAAAATATTCACTGCGTCATCATAAACATTTTTTTTTATTTTAATTTTTGAGACAGGGCCTTGTTCTGTCACCCAGGCTGAAGTGCAGTAGTGTGATCACAGCTCACTGCAGCCTCAACTTTCTGGGCTCAATCAATCCTCCTGCCTCAGCCTTCCAAGTATGTGGGACTACAGGCATGCAGCCACTGTGTTCAGCTAATTTTTGTATTTTTTGTGGAGATGGGGTTTCACCAGGCTGCCCAGGCAGGTCTTGATCTCCTGGGCTCAAGTGATCCCCCTGCCTGGGCCTTCCAAAGTGCTGGAATTATAGACATGAGCCAAAATTCCCAACCTTATCATAGATGTTCTTAAATGAAACTGACCTTTTGTTGCTCTTCCTTTTTCTTTTTCTTTTTGGAGATGGAGTTTTGCTCTGTTGCCCAGTCTGGAGTTACATAGGTGCGATTTCAGCTCAAGGCAACCTCTGCCTCCCAGGTTCAAGTGATTCTCCTGCCTCAGCCTCCCAAGTAGCTGGAACTACAGGCACGTACCACCACAACGAGCTAATTTTTGTATTTTTAGTAGAGATGGGGTTTCACCATGTTGGCCAAGCTGGCCTCAAACTCCTAACCTCAGGTAATCCATCTGTCTCAGCCTTCCGAAGCACTGGGATTACAGGCGTGAGCCACCCTGCCCCACCCGCCCTTCCTTTTTAAACATTTCCTGTGCATGGTGAAGAATACCATGACTACTAGTAGTTTGGTGTTACTGCCTTTGTTTGTGCTAAAGTACCAGTATTTTTACCCACCATTGTATTTGCATGCTTACAGCTAGTGTCACCATGTTGTTACTCCTGTCACAATAGTTTGGACCTGGGGGTCTGAGGGCCGCGCTTTGGGAACCACTGAAATAGGTACTTAGACCTAGTATATATTGTATGTTTTCATCTTCAAGAGTTTTAAAAACTTGATTTCAGTTAATTTTTTTTTGTAATTTTTAAAATATGGTTTTGAGGGGTTTCAGTCCAGAGCAACAATACGTATTTTATTTTGCTTATGCTGAAGTTTACTAGACAAATACTAACCTAACAGAATGAGGTCCTAAATCTAATTGCAATTTCGTTAGCCAAAATAAAAAAGCCCCAAAATTAAAAGCGTAAAAATGGTCCATATGGTGTATTCTCAGTGTATGCTGAAGAATTTATAGAAGAAAATGCAATACTCAGTAAGTGGTGTTCTTTAAGAGTAGGATTGGCTAGGCACGGTGGCTCGCGCCTGTAATCCCAACACTTTGGGAGGCCGAGGTGGGCGGATCGTCTGAGACTGGGAGTTCTAGACCGGCCTGACCAACATGGAGAAACCCCGTCTCTCCTAAAAATGCAAAATTAGCCGGGCGTGATGGCTACTCAGGAAGGCTGAGGCAGGAGAATTGCTTGAACCTGGGAGGTGCAGGTTGTGGTGAGCTGAGATTGTGCCACTGCACTCCAGCCTGGGCAGCAAGAGCGAAACTCGGTCTCAAAAAAAACCAAAAAAAGAAAAAAAAGAATAGGATTAATTTTGAAGGCTTTCTTTTAGCCTGTAGAGAGATTTGGAACACAGTAAGAGAGGAATGAGAGGAATGATAATAGTAAAATAAATCATTATTGAAGAGAGATACTGTTAATGATGGTCTCCTTCAATACAACTTTTTTTTTTTTCTTTTTCTTTTGATTTTATTTATTTATTTTTGAGACAGAATCTTGCTCTGTCCATCGCCAGGCTGGAGTGCAGTGGCACATCTCATCTGCCTCCCGGGTTCAAGT